>NC_134288.1:902042-1202723 GCF_949628215.1 Phalacrocorax aristotelis | reverse complement strand
ACATCCTGACAGGGATGCTGCTTCAAGCATTTATGGTAACAAGATTGCCACAAAGCCAGACAAGTGGATCACACTTGCAGAATGATACAGTTTGCCAATACCAAAATCAAAATATACTGTACACCATCAAAAGTCGCATTCATAAAGAATGAAAAATATTTAAGGAACAGTCAGTGAAATGGCCTGTGGGTTTAGTGAAAGCAAAAGCAGAAAGGTTCTCTTGACTATAAAGCTAAAAAACAGCATTCAGGACAAAAGAACTTGTTTCTATTAAATAACATTAAGATGGGAAAACTTGACTGCAGCAGAAGGGGATAATGGTGTCTGAAGATTTAGCAAAAAAAAAAAATAGTACAAAGATAAGGGAAACTGTTATACCATCACACAACCCTCAGGATGAGGCCCTGTATCCAAGCTCAGAGCTTCCCCTCCACTGAGATGGACACATTCTTGAGAAGATACAGGGAATGGCTTCTAACTGATCAGCCAGAAGTTACAAGAGGAGCACAGGATCATGTTAGCTGAAGTTTAGAAACAGAGGTAATAAACACACAGGGTAAGGAAAGACGACAAAAATTACTGCAACAAGCAAAAGGAATATATTCAGAGTAATAAAAACAACGACATTCCCACACAGCTCAAAACAAAGTTTAAATTAGAATAGTAGAATCATAGAATGTCCTGAGCTGGAAGGGACCCACAAGGACCATCAAGCCCAACCCCTGTCCCTGCACAGGACACCCCAAATTCACACCAGGTCTCTGAGGGCCTTGTCCAAGTGCTTCTGGAATATCGCCAGGCTGGTGCCGTGATGCCTCCCTGGGGAGCCTGTGACAGGGCTCCACCACCCTCTGGGGGAAGGACCTTTCCCTAGCACCCAGCCTAACCCTCCCCTGGCACATCTCCCTGCCATTCCCTCAGGTCCTGGCATTGGTCACCAGAGAGGAGAGACCAGCACCTGCCCCTCCTCCCTCCTTTCAGGGAGCTGCAGAGCGCCATGAGGGCTGCCCTCGGCCTCCTCTGCTCCAGCTGAACAAACCAAAGGACTTCAGCCGCTCCTCGTACGGTTTCCCCTCTAAACCCTTCACCAACTCCGTGGCCTCCTCTGGACACTCTCCCGTAGCTTTATACCCTTCATGTCCTGCAGCGCCCAACACTGCCTGCAGCGCTTGAGGTGAGGCCGCCCCAGCGCGGGGCAGAGCAGGACAATCCCCTCCCTCGCCCGGCTGCGATGCAGGGCTCGATGCCCCCCATGGCACAGCTGGCCCTCTTGGCTGCCAGGGCACACTGCTGGCTCATGTTCAAATTATTATGTGATGGTACCACCCCATTTGGGGGCGTTTTCCTTCTTTACAAGTAACACAATAGAACTTCCTGCTGCCAGGGCACAGCAGGAAGCTGATGCCCAACTCAGCCACCCAGGGGAGCCTCTGAAGGGCCTGTGCTCCAGCCAAATGCTCTGAAGCCAACTCATTACACCAACATCTAAAGCGGGGAGCTTCCATCCTTACACATACATACAATTTTTGCTCACAATGCCTGGTGCTAAAACTGTTTTTTATGGAGAGAAAGTTTTGCTGTATTAGCTACAGATTTTCAGCCACTTGTCTTTTCAGAGGAGCTTGGTGGGTGTTTCCTCTGACTACAGAGGAAGGTTAATGATAGACCTACCACCTGCTATTCCTTCCATGTTTATAACCAACATTCAATTAGCCATTTCAATATTAAGCACAGAGACTCAAGGTCTCCTTTAACTTTCACTACAGAGAAAAACCCCATCCCTTCAGCTTTAAGTCTCTCACTTCTCGTTGTGCTGTATTATCCAAGGTTCAAGCTAAGGCCATGTTTAGTAGTTAAGTTTACAGTAAAATGTCACCATGTGAAGCTTTTGAGTCCACAAAATAAAACCCCACCCCACCCCCAATTCTTTGTTTGAATTGGCTCCTACTGGGACAGGAATGTTTGGCAGCAGCACAGTATCTTGCCTGGAGGTCTGCATCTTCTACAACACATTGGTAAGCTATCCAGAAAGCTAACTGTGTACATAAACACTTAGCATTTTCCCCCAAATAAAGTCAGCCTTGCTGCAGTTTCTAGCCATTAGATCTTCACACACAATTACCTGTTAAACTGAGAAGACTTCTAGTCACAATATTTCTGTGGAGACCAGGAAATGAAGTAAAGATCAAATTATTCCTTCACCAGCTGTTAAAACTAAACCCATCAGGTCTCTCTACAACACATGTTCTCTGGTGCTTCCATGTGTATTATTTTAAAGATTGTTTTGTTTGTTACCATTACCGTTCTTGAACTGCAGGCATAAATTTTATATATCCCAGGGGTAACTTCACAGGTGATTCTGGATAGTGATGGCTAAAACCTCATCCCTCACATTTCATCTATTCACATAAATATGAAAATTTGACCTGTGGGGGTCTAATGTTACCACTTCTGTGCAGTCAGTCTCAAAATTCTAAGAACCATTTTGGAGCCGGTGCTTGCTTGGGAATACATCTATTCTCATAATCATCCACATTTTAAACACATGATCCTTCCACGGTCACAAAGTTGTGATTTTTGAGCCTGAAACATTACTTGACATTGCAAGAACTACTCAAGGCAGTATTTAGTCTGAACCCTCACTCACTGTTTTCTCCCTGTGCTGGCATTAAATTCATAATCATAAAACCAGGGAGGTGCATACCAAACAAAAAGCTTTTAAGCGTGCAGTGCACTACTGTACAAACCTTGACACACCTTCAGAGGGGGCTATCAGCTGGGTGAACATGAAGGCTTTACCTGCATTTTGAGGTGTAACTGGTACACTGTGTCCAGATCATGGAGCCTAGCTGTAAGAAACCAAGTGAGCAAGGCAGGATGGACTTCTTTATGTACTACATCGTCAGGCTTAAAATGACAGCTTTTACACTACCTTGAAGGAATCAAAGCCCACCTAGGTAAGCTGCAGGATACACAGCTGCTCCCTGAAACTGCATGCAAAGATATTAAGCTTCTCCCTAACTGAAACCAAAAGCTAAGTGACCAAATTAGAAAGCCATGTGGTAAGTATAAGGCAAATAGAATCCCTCACGTATGTCTATGCAAATAAAAAAGTAATCTTAAGAGTTCTGTGAAATACAAACATGATAGAAGGTGTGTGCAAACCAAAGGCAGCTCACCTTTAAAGTAATATCTGTTTGTAAAAGTAAAGCCACACAAACAGCTGCAGAGTGCTTCTAAGTCTGTTTTCACATATGTGGAACAGCTTTAACTGGCTGCAAAAATTTGCCAACAGATTGTCACCGGGGTTTCTGAGAGACGACTTGATTTAGCTAAACCCTTATCACCAATTCTGTTCCCTAAACATTAGAGGAGCCAAAAGACCAGCAGAATAGGATTTTCATCCTCTAGTATGTGTAATTAATCAGAATTTTGCTGAGAGTTTTAAAAAAGGAACTTACATTTTGGCAAGCAATGCTATATTGCCTTTCCAGAACACATTACAGACATATACATTTTGAAACATAACAAGCATACACGCTCCAAATAGTATTTGTTGTTACAAATGTCTGCAACTACTAGAGATCTGAATCATCTACCAACCACTGACCGGGGAAAGCCCTCTTTAAGAGGAGCTTTTGTCCTTAAAAATTCCTGATATTCAAACACTATAAAAATCATGATCTTCCTATACATCATGCAAGTTAAAACTAGTATAACTGGGGTGCACTCACCCATGCCAAAACAACACTGAAAAAACCTAAGGTTATTAATTTTGTTATGTTTTGTATTATTTTCCTACAAGAAGAGAACAAATTCCCATCAAGTGACTAGAATTAAAAGTCTGCATTAAAAGGAGTGTGGCCAGCACGGCAAGGGAGGTTATCCTCCCCCTCTACTCTGCCCTAGTGAGGCCACCTCTGGAATGCTGCATCCAGTTTTGGGCCCCCCAGTTCAAGAGGGCAGGGAACTGCTCGAGCAAGTCCAGCGGAGAACTACCAAGATGACCAGGGGACTGGAGCATCTCCCTTGTGAGGAAAGGCTGAGAGACATGGGTTTGTTCAGCCTGGAGAAGAGAAGGCTGAGGGGGGAATCTCATCAATGCTTATAAATATCTAAAGGCCGGGTGTCAGGAGAATGGGACTGGACTCTTTTCAGTGGTGCCCAACGCCAGGCCAAGGGGCAACGGGCACAAGCTGGAACACGGGAAGTTCCACCTGAACATGAGGACAAACCCCTTCCATGTGCGGGTGCCAGAGCAGGGGCACAGGCTGCCCAGAGAGGCTGTGGGGTCCCTTCCCTGGAGACATTCACACCCTGCCTGGGCACGGTCCTGTGCCCCCTGCTCTGGGTGTGCCTGCTCAAGCAGTGGGTTGGACAGGATGATCTGTAGAGGTGCCCTGCCAACCCCCGCCATTCTGTGATTCTGTGAATTAAAGCCTACAGACAAATAAAAGATATTAGTACTGGGTTACAGATTTGCACTTGTTCTGAGTATAAGTTATCTTTGACCTTAACTTCCATGCTTTATTTTGTGAGAATCTTGTATGGAAGAAACACCCTTTTTCCACCTACACCACCTACTCTGACAATATACTTCTCCCCTTTCCAAACCTCAAATCTCTCTAATATGCTTGTCAGCCTGAGAACATAAATGCTTGACATACAGTTGTTAGTATCTGGGGAGATGCCTATCTGTTCCCTCAATAATTAGCCATGAAGTAAGTTCACAGTTTCACAGAATGGAGGGGACATCAGGGATCATCTAGTCCAATCTATCTAGGAATAACAGTCTAGACAAGATGGCCCAACACACTGTCCAGCCAAATCTTAAGAGTGTTCAACGTGGCCGAGTCAACCACTTCCCTGGGGAGATTATTCCAGCGGTTGGCTGTTTTCACTGTGAAAAATTTCCCTCTCAGTCCAATCGGAATCTCCAAGAGCAACTCGTGGTCCATTAAGTTAACTCAGCTTTCAGCCTCCAAGACCAGTTATTCTTAGGACAGCATGCTCAGACTCTTTCACAAGTCCCCCAGGAGCAGGAAGCCACTTGTGATTTTCTGAGATGTTTTTAGATCCCACGCCAAGAGGCCTCTGTCACACTGCTGCGTACATACTCTACTAGCAGGTGGAAGCCCAAGCCTTACTGTTGCCCCACCAGGCAGGACATTGGCACTGGGGTGTACAGACACAATCCCACAAGTGAAACAGAAGCACATACAGGAAAACATGAACACTTTTAACTAAAGATGATTTATCCATGATAGGATCTATGGATTTTAGAACTCTCATATCAACAAACCACTCGTTAATAACATTTTTAATGTTGGTTAAGTATGGAAATGTAGGTTTTTGTACTTAGATTTCAGGTGACAGTATTTACTCAAAAAGACCCTGTAAAGTTCTTATTCCCCATCCTTAAGTTCTTTTTTCCAATAAAAACATCTGCTTGCCACACTTGGATGTCCACCCAGGTACAGGTCTGGCATTTCCAATGTTAAAGGAGATGGCTTTAATTAAATGAAACAAAACCCACGCTCAGGAGTGTGGATTTTCAGACACCACCGCAGTGTTGAACTTCAGGTCAGAAATCAATGAGTGCACGTTCCTGAATTAACTTTAATCCAGCTCATTCAAGCACTGACAGAAGTATCAGTGTCAACAGTGCACGAGCTATACCAGAGGCTTTAGGCTTTATGTCTCTTATCTAATTAAGCAAGCTCAGGAGGAGTCCTCATCACCTGCCTGACATGTAGGTATTACACATTCAGCTGGAATTCTCCCCAGTTTAAGCCCAAATTACAAATGTTCAGCAATATATATGCATTAGGAAGGTCAGAGGGAAGTGGTAATAAAGGCAAAAGATACCCAAAGGGATCACAGTTTTTTGAACTCCCAATGGTTCAGTTGCACACCAGCATTATAGTGGTGTCTTGCCCCATCTACCTGCTGCCAAAATTATGATCCTCAAATGCTGAGAAAGCAGAACTGAGATATAGACGTGTACATTTGAAATTTATACGGTAGAAGTCCGCTCCCTGCCTCCTCCCTTACAGAACATAGCATCTCACCCCAACATGTATAATACAAGTTCAAGGGAATTAAACAAGGCAATTGTAAACTGCATCTGTAATCAAGCAGAACATAAGTATAGAAGTAGAAGAAAAATATCTGCTGGTATTTTAGTTTAACCCAAATCCTTAAATCTGTCAATTATTTCCCTTAAGTTTTTTTCATGGAAGGAGAAGAGATTCTCCATCAAACACACAGAAAAGCGATTTGTTTGCTGTAACCCCCAACACATACTGCTGAGTACAGACTAGCTCTCACTACATTATACATTATAGCACTGAATACAGACCCCCAAACTTTTCCTTTTTTAAAAGAAAAAAGCCTTCTCTGAAGATGGCCATACAGCTACAACGCCCCAGTTCATGTACACCACTAAAAATTTTTAACACACATTTGATTTCAAAGCTACCTAAAACAAAGACATTGTGAAACACCCCGAAGCTTTGCAGCCTAAATAAGTACTTAAGTTAGAAAGGAGATGCCTTTTCAGGAAGCACTTTTTAAAAATTGTATATGACCACTAACCCCAAAGCTCTGTGATTACACATTACGGTACCAAGTGATATCTTTATTTTTGACATTATTCCATGACTACTTCTGGATTATTTTACAAAGGCAGCAGATGCCTTCTTAATACTGCATTAATTGTTTGGAAGAACATCTGTACCCATTAACACAGTTTTTCAATACCGTTAATACCATGTGTTCTTTCAAAAAGTCAAGATTTACTATTTTCCAAATTCTCAGACCTTATCAAACAAATTTGTGGCTTGTCAATCTGTAGCTCAATGAGTACCTCCAAAAGATTATACAAAAGATAAACGTCATCTTAAAAATGCTGCACTTCAAACTGAGAATTTGCAGGAATTTACAAAATAAAAGGCTAAACGGTTGTCAGCAAAAAATACACTTTAAGAAATGCAATCAGTTTGTCATGCAAGATCACTAAAGTTAAAACGCATTTTATCATGTTGTTTTCCTACATAAAGGATGTCCAAAAGGTGACTGTATCTACTGTAGTGGAAAGGTTTGCCATATCTTCTATTATATAGCTTGTCAGGGGCTGAGAAGTTAGTTTTTTCAGATGTACTAAAAATTCATTCAGTTTTCAAGACTGCTACAACCTGCTATGTCTTAGAAGAGCTGTCTCTAAAGGTGCAAGTCCTGCACACTCCACCTCAGAGCAATTCAATCACTGTGCATGTTTGCAGCCATGCCTGTACCTGCACACCTTCTCACATGCCTGACTGGAGTCCAACAGCCACCAGTCTTTCTGCTTGCCTGAAGCACAAGATTCCAACAGGATCAAAAAGCATCACTGCTTTTTAGCATTTCTTTGCACTCCCAGTGACACAAGTGCCTGCAGTCTTTTTGTGAAGAACTCCAGGGACATTTTCCAGAGATCCAATGAAGGAAGAAAAAAAATTAATGCTCCTTTGCTACAGCAAACAGCCCCTTCTGCCATCCACAAAAGCTACTCCAGGGTGAAACACTGCAAAACAGGACATGGCTGTCCATCTTAAAATTATATTCAAGGATGCCTGTTCAGTTTCAGTGGCACCTTGGAGGAGAGGAACTTCAAATTCCAAAGGAAAGAGCTGCAAAGTCAGCCCTAGCTGCTAACATTGCTGGCACTGCAAGACAGGGTACCAGTTTACCTAACCCAGAGGGCAAGACTATTACAGCAGTACCTGACAAGCGCTTGTGAGGAGCTTCACCAGTTGCGAGCACACGAACTTAAGGAAAACAGTGATGTTACCCTGTAATTACTCAGAGGAAGTATTCAACTTAAAGCGTACATTAAATTGGTTCTACCTGCTTGTCAGCAACTAGAAACTTGTCTCAACATTGTTGGCGGGCAAGTTTCACTCCTAAAGCCTGATCACTGCAGCAGCTGAGTGGAACAGTTTAATCACCAAGGTCAACCCGGCAGGAATGCGCGCCCCATTATCTCAGAGTGCTCGTCCCCTGCGCATACGCCTGGGCCCAAGGCCAACTGGCAACATATGGGGGGACTCAGACCCCCTAGAACTTTCAAGCACTTTCTAGCGACGGTACTGGGCATGCGCCCCACTGCCAAGTGGGAGGCAGGGCTATGCAGAACAGTTACTAACTATGCAAGAGAGCAGCCTTATAAAAGGGGAAACCAGCAGAGACGACGGGGGTGTGTTCTGGAACATCTCCCCCTCCACCGGCCTCAAAGATGCATCAGACTCCGCCCGGACTGCAGCAGATCCGTGGCGATAGCTATCGCAACAGTCCCACTCCCTCCCTCCCTCCCCCCTCGTTCCCTTTGTCACCTTTTTTTTTCCCTCTCTTTCTTTGCTTTTGTCTCCTGTATTTATTTCTGGCCAAATAAAGTGACTTGGCACTTGACTCCATTTTGAGTCTTAATTCTGTTTCTGAGAATGTAACAGGAGCCTAGTCACACTAACACATTGGAGTTAATCAGAAGTTAAGCCCAGCTGCCCCCAACCTCCCAGAATTACCTGAGGTCAGTTGGAAAGCAAGGGGGTTTAACCTCTGCCAAACTGTTCAACCCAGCAGTGGATCATGATGCTGCTACAAGAGGGGGAGGAACAAATTCACAGGCCCTGGAAGGAGCAGCACTTTTTACCTCCTTCCTTTGCTTAGAGATTTGCAGGCAGGCTGTCAATAGCTCATGTAGTCAGAGCTAATACAGAGAGTAACGGCATTTCCTTGGTGTCGGGAGAGATTAATGTTCCATTCAGGTACAACAACTAAACAGTGGTTTTGCCTTCACGAGCCAAAACAAGCTACAACCCATCAGTTTAAAAAAGTTAAACCCAGAAGTACTTCACAGACTGAAAAGAATACACAGCAGCCTGACTAGCAAAAAGAACCTGCAGTCACTCCGTATCTTCTGAACTCACTGCCAGAATGTAGGGAAGGAAAGTCACAGCCCCAACTCACATCAACTGAAAAGACTCTGGATACACTATAGTTAGAATACAGGTGGGACATTATCATCAGCCTGGTTAGGAAGGAGAGCAAGATCAGAATTCCTCTGATTTTTAAACAGTAAAAGACCATTTACACATGAAACCTGAGCAAAGGATGAGAGATACATGCCTTCCTGCACTGAAGGTGCACATCAGTGGCAAAGAGAGAAACCATTTCATTTGTACGGTTACACAAGAATGCGTGAAAGAGGATGCGTGCAAGCAGCAGGGTAAATTTGGAATAACCAAACAGGATGAAAGCTACCACATACAGTTACTCTACCAATACTGAGCAACTGTAAATCCCTCTAAATGCTCTGTGCAACTTAAAATTAAGGATTTTTTTTGATAGAGCATAAACTAGGGAGTTTGTAGTCCACGTTTCCCCAGTTAGCTGCAGATCCAAGTATTAAAGTTACAAGAAATAATCACAGGACTGCGCTATGTTTTGGCATAGTCTGCTATCTGTACAGGAAATCTTAATTTGAACAAGCTAGGTAAGTACATTCCCCAGCTAAGAGAAAAGAGACTATATACATTAAAACAGACACTGAAATGTTTGAATTATTTCATAAATTTGTCCTAAATCCTCTAAATAGTCTAAGGCTTAAGTATAACAGAAGCCAAAACATAAGGATATAGAAATGTACAATCGGGATTCCGAAACATCAATGTTACCACATACCTGCAGCACAGAAATGACAAAAGAATCCGATCCTTTAAGATGTTAGTCCAACTTAATCCAGAATAACAAACATTAGATTATAACCTGAAAACAAGCATTTGCTAATTTCACCATTCGCATGCTAAGAATCTTAAACCCAGTCATTTAAAAATTATGATTTCCACTTTTTGGAAGATTACTGTCAATCTCTAAAGGTAAGATCAAAACTGAGTCCATAAGGAATAAAAATATGCATTTGCCCCCATAGTTAACACTGTGACAACACACAATTTTGGTTAGTGACACACATACAAGCACAGAACACCTGGCATCAGTTGCCTTAAGAAATGCATCAATAATAAATTTGGAATCGAAATTTGAACCTGTAGCAGTAGAAGGCTCTTGAGTTCTGGGAGTAACATAGGAAGATTCAGCATCTTCTACTTTTTCTTCCTGTAAATTGGCTGACTCCGTACTGAGTGCCGTGCTATGTGATGTGTTTCCAGGAGATCCTCGTTCACTGGAACTTTGGTCAGATTCAATAGGAATTTCTAACTGGACTAGAATGGAGGAAAAAGTTTTCATTGAATAAGGCACACAAAAGCATATTCCAGAACACTGATGTGTGTGTTCATCACATTACAGTAGAGACAAATACTCAGCCATGCTCAAACAGCTTGCTGTTGTATTAACACAAAATTAAGTTTTTACAACACAGCTACTTGTAGCAACCCTCTAAATTTAGAGCTGCTTAGAAACACAAAGGCTGTAACTCTTTATAGCCTAAAATGGGACAGGCCTCCTCAAACCATTATCAGAGCTCCCCCCGAAAGGGAAAGGCAACAAAGCCCAAGGCAGAAAACAGGAGCATTATCTCTACCCAGTCTAAGAGTAAAAGTATCCCATTCAGTGTTTTTAGCATTCAACAGTAGGATTAAACTGTAAATTTAGCATTTGGGTTACTTCTTCAATCTAAAAGTGTTAAAACTTCATAATTACCTCATTTTCACAAGCATAACCTGCATTCCTTAGAAAAACAAACTACGCACAACATTTCCTTTAAGTTATTTTACAGCCTATGGAGCTCTCCTTTTGCAAGGCCAGTTATCCCTCTACTGGAAAAGCTCCCACCATGCAAGGGAAATGCTAGGGTTACTGATGGCAAGGGAATCAAAAGCAAAAGGCAATCAGGGCAGCAGAGAGAGATATAACACTCCCTTGATTTTCCTCTGCACTGCTGATGAAATCAGGTTTTAATTGCAGATATAGAACCTGCACGTTATGTAGGTGAAAATATAGTGCTTGCAGCAACTAGACAACTGCCATGCCACCATAAACCCGGAGCACACCAGCAAGCAGCTTACCCTTCTCAGATTCCTTTTGGCTAGACACTGCATCTTTCAAAGGCTGAATTTCTGTTGGAGCTGTGACATGATCTGTATTTAAAATCTCGTGGCCAATACTACAGGAGAGTCTTGAAGATCGTCTCCTGATCTGATCTTTTTCAGGGTTATCTGAAGAGTTCTTCAATTTTTCCTGAGCTGGAGTAAACAAATTGTATGGTACCATGAAGTTACAGGATTACTAAATAGGTCACAAGCAAACTTGAAAGACCTCCCATCCCAGTGACACTTTGGAAGTGTGTTTAAGGGCTGAGGTTAACAGCAAAAGCTAAACAGCCCTGGTGATTAGGCCCCTCTGTAAGAGCTACAATCATATTAACATAAATAAGCATAAAAATAGAGCAAAAGCTTCTTATAGGTGTCTCAACTTTTTGTTTTAGTGAAAGATTTGAAGACTATAGATCAGTATCTTACTGGTAAAACACTGCTTAAAACAGCAACCATCCCACAGACATAAGTAATACCAGAAGTTAGATGAGGCAATTCAGACACAAACAATTTTGACCCTAAGCTGGATAATGTATGCGCACTGAAGTTTTAAGACCAAAGTTTCCCTTCCTTTCCTAAGGAAGGGAAAGACAGCCTTCTTCAGGTC
Source organism: Phalacrocorax aristotelis (assembly GCF_949628215.1). Taxonomy (NCBI): domain Eukaryota; kingdom Metazoa; phylum Chordata; class Aves; order Suliformes; family Phalacrocoracidae; genus Phalacrocorax; species Phalacrocorax aristotelis. The sequence goes on along the minus strand of NC_134288.1, from coordinate 1,191,026 downwards.
TTCCTCTCCTTGTCCATACTACTACAGAAAATATAATTTTCTTTCTTCATCAACACACTCTAGTTCAACATAACTACACAATATACCAAGATAAAACAGAAGGTATTGGACTGCAGTGACATGAATATTTATCTAGTATTAAAGTTTCTTTGATATGCAATGCAAGGTCCTCCATCTAAAGAGTTTCTACAACTAGAAAAAGGTTTTTATAATCTTCTACATATCAAAAGCAATATATTACTGCCTCCCCTATATCTATGAACTTCTGCATCAAGACTCACAGCTTATAGTTCCTTTATCCAAACCCAGCTTCCAAGATTTAGGCGGGACTTTCAGCATGATGATACTACATATGAACGGCCAATTTAAGAAAAACAGGTGCTGCGTTTCAGCTGTTCTGTGTATCTTGGTTCAAGATTAATACTATAGACTCTTCCCCCCCTCCACCTATATTTCAAGAACTTATATGTATAAATACTGTAAGTGTTGAATACCATAAAAATACTTACACAAGTTTTTTTCAATCCTGGGACGCTTTGATGGAACTTCACCTCCTTTAGGTATTTTCCGACGTCGTAACTCCAAAGTTATGGGCTGCAGCGTCTGAGAACTTGGCTCTATATATTTAGATAGAGAACAAAAGTTGACTGGATATGAAGCTGCCGAACTCTTTAAAACAAACTCCCAAGCCTCACAACTTAAAATACTGGACTTGCATAAACACAGTTTCACCTGGCTTTCTGAAGTCTACGTATTAGCATTTAATCTTGCTGCAGACATTTTCTATAATATATGAAGATTACTTGCCTAAATCTAATCTCTGACCAAACCACTGAAACCCCAACCTAACTAACAAGTATGCTCTCAGCTGTCCTAACCAAGCCTGAACAAAGATGACTTTAAATTTTTTTAGAAGTTTCTAGAGTCTTAGGCTGTGAAAGAACAAGATACTTTTCATACCTTTAGGTAAGTTTTGAAGGGTTCTGGTATATGGCTTAAACATTTAAGTTTAGCTACCTACCTGTTGGAGGTGTTATTGGTGGTCTTCCACGTTTTCGTTTAGTTTCTTTTGTGTTTTCCTGTGGACTCTTTACATTGTCATTCTCAGTCTTCTTCTCAATTTGTGTATCTACTGAATATTCCATATCATTCTCTGAAATATTCTCTTTATCTTCTTTTCCATTCTTAGATATATTCTTTTCTGAGATCTTGCCTTTTTCTGAGATGACTATCAGTTTTCCTTCTTTATCAGGTTGCTTAGCTTTCCTCTCGGTCTTTAGTGTCTTTTCATCCTTGTCTTTCTTTGCATTACCTGTTGCTTTCCTCTGTTCTTTAAATTTCTCCCGCTTTTCAGGAGATGACGGAATTTCATTACCTCTTTCCTTAGGCCTAGCATTACCCACAATATTCTAGAATAAAGAAAACAACATATGAAAATTAACTTATTGCGATCTGAAAGCCCACCCCTACCTTTGTATTTAGCAGACTCGCATGCTTGTCCAATTTTTCAAAGGATAAAAAGCATATACTCTATTGCAATCCACAGATTAAAACTCAGGTCCTTGAGCTGTTCAAGGGCCCATGCAGCTTCAATAGAACAGTGCAACAGATTCACTCATTTTGCAACTCAATGGAGTAAGAGATTTGCTGTTTCTTCATTCTCATGTGCAGGTTAGATCCATACTAGCTTGCACAGTACTACTTAAAACCTACTTGGGACACTGAAGAAAGAGTGGGAGTCCAGAGCACAGAAAAGAGCAAACAGCTCTATCACTTGGATGCAAAAACTGCCTTTGTTTCACAAAAGCATCCCCTTCAAAATAGATCAGTATTTAGCTTGTAATTATCCCCGCTACTGAAATGTGCTCAGTGAAGAGTCACATAAAGCAAATGAAATCACCAACTTCATCAGGAACCACATTATGTTAAACTGTATACATTTACATTTAAAAACAAAACTTAAATTACAGAAAGACAAAGTTTAGTGTTCAGCGTCACAGGACACAAAAAGCCTTAACAGTCCCTGGCCAGCAAGCTACATCAGTATTCAGCTGTAAACTTATTTCCCCATAGTTCTCATATAGTATCACCAAACCAGGAAGAACACCCCTGTATCAACAGGCCACTGCTACTCAATGCCCCTTCCATTTTGTGATCAGTTTTCATATTAACACCACCTGGGGGGGGATGGTGATTTTGGTTTTTTCCCCTTCCAGTGATCCTGCTACAGGCTGTCTCAGAACTTCTCCACTCTGATGAACAGAAACCTTCTAACTTTGTGCCTGGATTAATAATTTATATTTGTTTGTGTGTCAACACTGCCTTTAGTTGAACTGACATCCCTCTTCTTGTTGCCTTATAACTCAAACCATTAAAGAGCAACCATGCTCCAAACCATACTGCAAGACACAACAAGCTTAAACTTTGGACAAGGATCAGAGGACAAGAAAGGCTAAATACGTCTTGATACCTCTTTGGGGAAAGAAAGCAGAACAGCTGAATTGAATTATACATAATTCTGAGAATACGCTTAAGACTCCCTATCTCCTTGTACTACACTACATCTTTGCCTCTTCCTATCTATATGTGGCTCACATCGACTGATACCTTTTTAGATTGCCGTTTTCAGACCACAGTCCTAAGAAGTAACCTTGATGCAATAAAATGGTGAATGTACAATCTGCTTGCCCTCTAGATATTATTTCAAACATACTTGGCACACAGGTAATAAAAAGATCACTTTTTGAAAATGTGAGACCAAACACAAATCTGGAGACCTCTGAAGGAATAACATGCCTCTTCACAACAGTGACAGATTTAAATTGTACCCATTAGTGTTTGTTATTGGAATCTGTATTTAAGACTTCTGTTGGGGGAGGGAATTTCTTTGTTCAGATTTAAAGTTCCAGAAAACAAAAAGCAGAAGACATGACTAAAAGCACAGGCTACAGCTACCACACAGGAACGTGTGGCAAGATCTCAAACTTAAAACCGTTCCTATAATGAGTGTTACTCTGAAGTTTTAACCAAGCTACACAGGAATAGAACTTGTCAACTTTTCCTAGAAAGTGCCTGCACATGAAGAGTGAAGTACAAAGCAGCATTTCTTCCTTCTCACCACAAGCAGGCAAAAAAAAAAAAGTTGTGGGTTTTTTGGTTTTTTTTGAAGGGCTCACTCCTACATTCCATCATGAGCTGAAGATTGAATCCACAGTACTGAGCAGGTGAAGGGTTGGTAGAATAGGCAAACAATAGAATCAGAACAGAGTTTAGTAAAAAAAGTGTATCAAGTAGTTACTTTGGAACAAAATAGTATCTGTCTACTCCATAGTTCCCCTCCCTTCGTTTCTTAAGATGCATGTGTTGAAACTGATCTCAAACATGTGAAACAACTAAAATGTTTTTCAGTAAGCTACCACTAGCTCTGGTATGTACATTCTGAATCTTCCAACGATTTTTAGAAAACCGATTTATTCTTATGCCTACAACTTGAACTAAACAAGAGGTGCATTCATGAGAACATGAACCCACGAGCATTGCAAATCATACGATGAAGATTTGCATAACCTTTGCATTTTGTCAAGTTTTATTTCAGTTGTACTGTATGGTAGCAGTAGAGATGTTTCATCCATTTCATATTTTACAGTTCATCAAATCTAGTCACCTGAACTGTTAATTTTTTAGTACACTAGTAGCATGAGCACAGTACTTACCTGATCTTTGGAAAAAGCTTTGACATGAATGTTTTTGACAGTCTGAACTACACCATCATAAAACTTCACAGTGTATGTACCTAAAAATTGAAAATAAAGCGTAAGAGTTTAGAGATCAGAAGTTATTTAACAAAGCATCTGCTAACAGTTCCAATACTCTAGCTGCATATTTAGCTGTAGATAAAAGCTGCCTTATCTGTGTTGTTAGAAACTTCAACAGAAGAGGTATTATCACAGGCCAGGTAAGGGAGAAAAAGTGAAGCTACCAAAAATAATTATGGTAAGCATAAAGGTGCATGTCTAAGCTTAGAATTGCTCCTTAGATATACTCTCCTCACAAAACCCCAAAATATTTTTGGTGTGTCATGGTTTTAGCTGGGATAGAGTTAATTTTCTTCACTGCAGCTGGCCTAGTGCTGTGCTTTGGACTTAGTATGAGAATAATGTTGACAACGCACAGATGTTTTGGCTGTTGTTGGGCAGTGCTTGTACTAGTCAAGGGCTTTTCCAGCTTCCCATGCGCTGCCGGGTGCACAAGCAGCTGGGAGGGGAGGGGGCACAGCTAAGAGAGCAGATTCCCACTGGCCAGAGGGATATTCCAGATCATGTAGTGTCGTGCCCAGGATGTTAACTGGGAGGAGCTGGCTGGAACAGGGAGGGAAGTGGCTATCGCGGCTCAGGGACGGGCAGTGTCGGTCGGTGGGTGGTGAGCGGTTGTGTCGTTTGTGTTTCTGCCTTTTTTTCCCCTTTCCTTTATTGTATTATCATTATTTTTATTATTATCATAATCGTTATTATAATTATTTTATTGTAATTATTAAACTGTTGTTATCTCAATCCACAAGGTTTGGGTTTTTTTTGTTATTCCACTCTTCCGATTCTCTCCCCCGTCCCACAGGCATGGGGGGAGTGAGCGAGCAGCTGCGTGGTGTTTAGCTGCCGACTGAGGCTGAACCACGACATGGTGGAATACTCCAACAGATAATCACACAGACTTTTTCCTCCTTGATCTTAAAACATATGGTCAATCTAAAGAAAGCACAGCACAAAACAAGTCCTTCATGGTTACTTACTGGTATTCAAAAAGGAAAGCCTGACTGTGCTTCCCCCACACTCATTTGTAAAAGGATTTTGCAGCTCTGACACTAGTGTTACTGCAGTTACATGCATCTCTTGACAAAAAACTTCAACTTTTCACAAACATACACTTAAAGCAATTACTGACTGGATATCCCAGCAGAAAGTTCTTTTATCTCATAAGGATAAGATGTTAGGTTAAATGTGTTGATGGCTGACGAACACACGTAATAGAAAACAACTGAAAATTTTCTTTTCAATCTGCTGTACTCTCTCTCCACCCAAGCAAAAATGTTAGAATACAGTTAGAAATGGATTACTAACAAGCAGGACAAAACCAAAAGTAACTCCTTACCATCTTTGTTAACAGAAATAACTTTGGCTGGATAGAAGCGACAGTCAGACCAGCATGCCAACACCTGATCATTTATATGAAAACCCTGCAAGACAGTAGTTAAATGTGTTAAATGAGAATTACTGAGACTTACAACTTCATTAAACCATGAAAATTTTTAGTTTTCCAATACTTAAAATAAATCATAAAACTTATACAGCAGGCAACACAGCAACAGTGAAGCATTTTAATGGTCATAATTCATAGAACTACACGTTGAATTGTTACATACTCAAATAGCCTCTATTTTCTGCTTACCGCACAACCTTCTTCCTCCTGTAATCCTTCTTTCCTTAACTGTATCTTCTCTAAGGGACGCAAATAAGGACTGTCCCAACAAAACCATTCATCATATCTGTGGTTCCAGCGTTTGAAATGGATTAGTACTTTTCCTTCTTCAAAATCAATTTCTTCAATGTGAGCTGGATACCTGGTCAAAAGGTAGATTAAAGTATTCCAATCAACAATAAGGTAAGAGTCTGAAACACTTAACTACAGTACCAAACATAACACAAATGGGACCTTCTGCATGATCAAAAGCAAAATATCTGAAGATCTGCTTGATCAGGTGTGATGGGGAGCAGTTACTACACCTAACAACCTTTAGTTTCTAGAATCTTAATATTATTTGATGTATCACTTGTATAAACAATACATATGCTACAAAATGAGGAAGAGCTCAGCACAGTGCTGTTTAGTTTTGGAATTTGTAAAGGCAAGCATTGGCTGCAGGAAAAGGAGACAACTAAGGAGATCAAGAAGTCAGAAAAACCTTTCCTACACCTAGAAACTTCACATATACACAAAAATTATAGCATCGGCTCCCCCTTATCAAGAATAACACCTGGAGGTCAACACATTCACTTCTCTCAGAGTTATTCATCAACAGGCATCATGAACCATGTTCCCAGTGTAACAGCAAAAGTCTATCAGATCTCAAAGTTAAGTTTCATCTGCAAAATCCTGGGACTTTTAAACAGAAATCTCTCAGGTACAGGTATCTGAGAACAGTCAAATCCAGTTGTTTCTAATCAGGAAGATCTTATAAATTATGCATTTCTTTAATTGCACTGGTAATTTGTAACTTCAGCAAGTATTTCAGAATCATAGCGTATTTCACTATCCCAGCTGAAGATAACAACCGAAGTATTGATGTTTTTTCCCCCACACGATAACAGTGCCAGGAGAAAATCTTCACTTGCTGGTGTTTTCAGTCATTTGTGGAAGAAAAGCAAGGCTCCACTGAATTATTGAACAAAGGGCTGAAGAAAAAAAACACCAAAAAAACACCACCAACCCAAATCCACAAGTATTCTTTACCTGATAAATCACGCTTAAAGATAGAACAAGGGGTAGGAAATGGCATCTCGAAAGTATCAAGCCTGATGCTAAAAATAAAACCCAGACATGTCAGAATTAAGACTTAAATGCAACAGAGAGTACCATTCTACAATACTACACAGATTAAAAGCTACCTACAATGGAAATTCTTCAGCAGATCTGCAACACGTCCAGTCATGACTTATTCAAAAAGAGCTACAAATAGGCCACGTAGAGCCTTACACTGCAACCACAGACTAAGGCCCTGCCTAACACTCAGTGCCACATGCCTCAAGCCATGCCATTAGCTTATCCCAATATACTGTCAAAACACATGCACCAAAGGCTGTGGAGGAGAGGAAGACAAACGGGAGATACTTATGGCATGGACATCTCTATCTGGTTACCAGCTTCCTAGGAAGGAAGTAACTTCCTTCATGTGACAGTCAACATATTTCATATTTAGGTAACCCCAAGCACTGCCCTGCACAGGCTCATGAGGGGGGAATATTCAGTCTTTCCACATGTAACAATATAGTTTAATAAAAACATAGTTTATTCTTAGATATCTCAGCAACTGCCTGTCACTAAGTATGGGTAACGACAAAAATCAGTGTCCAGCTTCCTGCAACGCGCTGCAGAAACGGGGGTAGGAATTCCCAGGTTCTCTCAACAAGAGACTAGCCAGAAGGTTGCTTTTGCCATCAGGACTGCAATGGGCCTAGGGTCTGTCCTGATTCCCAAAGATCAAGAGGGAAGTTGTTAAAAATGACAGAGTACTGGCTCAACATTAAGCTAATGATCCAGTCCATGCAAATAACCAACTGTGGTAAACACAATCAATCCACTAATATTCTCCCTCTGGTGAAAGGAAAGCCAAAGCAACAAGAGCCAACTACCTCTATGATGCGAGACCATTCCCTGCTGCAGACCCAGTGAAAGGAGGAACCCTCTCCATCAGAACCACCATCAACCCAGAACCATGCAACAGTCATCTGCACATATCCCACCTCACCTTCTAAAGACTCCCTGATGGGGTGGGGAGGGAAATGCTGATTTATCATCAAAACCAGCAAAAACATACCTGACAATGAGACCAAATCTCAGTCTGGTTGAGAGCCAGCGTGGCTGAACTGGAGCTTTCAGTCAGCTCCTGGATAACATACTGCAAAGCATGAACAAATCACCTTTTTCTGAAGCAACCAACATCAGCACATGTAAGTTCAGTGCTCTTGACTGCAATAGTAAACCTAGCAGAAGCCGTGCTAGATCTATCCACAAGCTTTGACAGCCCCCTCCGTGATACCACCTTCCTTTCAGATGCAAAACACAGCACTGGCAACTTCAAAAGGTTCACAGGTTCTCAACAGCTCTGAGCACCACACATGGACAGTGCAAGCTTCCTTTCTCCAACATTTGTCCCCTAGCCTTCAAAGTGTTGATCAAGCATGCCACAAGTCCTCACAGATCTACACAGAAGAGTAGTAGTACAGTATATCCATAAACATGCACCAAAAAGCCTGTGAACATGCTATGGGGTAGAGGTAACTTCAATGAAATTCACACTTGTTGATCAAGAAAACATACTACAGGAGGATACACAAAGTGAAAGGCCAATAGCAGAAGCCTGGCTAAGGCCTGAAAAAGAAAGAACTGCCTTGTGTCCCAGGACAGTCCAACATATCCTCCCCCAAACCACAAAGGAAGCATTTAGCTGACTCCACAGGTCAGCAAGACAGCTAACTGATCCTGTAGAAAAAATCCCCAACTGGTACTGATTTGAGTATTTATTAACACACTGCAAAAAACAAGCTGAAATCAGAAACAACTTCTTGCAAAATATTGGGAGGCCAAAACAAGTAGCTTTCCAGCTCAATTCAAAAAAAATGATGAGCTTGTACCTTTCAAAGCTTTATGTGCTGGCTAAACAGTAAGGGAAAAGCTCTAAGATGCCCAAACTGCTGGCTTTAGTTTTGGTGAGAATCCAGGTGACAATCAGAAGTTCAAACAGCATAATTCTCAATAGACAGAGGTTAACAGTGACTGGCAACTTCACACGACTGCTGTCACAGCACAGCAAACTATGAAAATGGGTTTAATGTAGACACAAGTGTAAAACCATCCTCTTCTGCAAAGAGGTGAAAATCTGGAAATTCAGAGTCAGCGTGCTGACTGGAAGAGTTCCTATCTCTCAGTCCTGCACTAGTTTGTCTCCCTTCTCCTTTCCTATATACCAAAATTAAATTGCTGTAAACCCCCTCTCTCTCAGAACTAAGAAGGGACAAGCTTACTGCAGTCAAAGCAATGGTAAGAGGAAAGAAGCATCTAGAAAAACCAGTACCATGATGGACAACAGCTGTGGGGCTTCATCTTTTCAGTACTGAAACAGTTCTGACAGCATGAGCCATTAACCTCATGGGACCAACAATCTCTACCTTAACAGGGTAGCACAACACACTAATAATACTATTCTTGTTCTCAACACTCAAGAGCCTCAACCAGAATCAAAAGTTTATTCAAATCCATTTTATTTGCAGAACAGACAGAAAAACTCAAAAGAGTTTGCCTACTGCAAGCATCCAGTGCAGAGTCATCCTCTTTTCTATGAGAGAGGATGTCTGCAGCTAGCCAGCACTGAAGAGTTTAAATGATCCAATGCAAAGAGTTTGAAGAACAATTCATCTGGGACAGTACAGCTAGCCTCTTTCAATCTCTCCATTTAGGACTGCGCTACTGGATCAGTCCCACTACTCCATCCTCTGAACTCCAGCACTGTGCACCAAGACATCTTTCAGCGTGCAGGGAGGCACTGCCAGAGCTCTCTGCCCCAACAGACACTGTGACGAGCCTTTCATGACAGCTTTGATGCATCAGCCAAGTCCCAAGAACTAAACCAAGTACCAAAAGTACTCACTGCACTCCCTGAAGTTCAAGGCTAGGAGGTGACAGGCAACTGCACCAGGAATTGAAGTGCATTTCCAATACATTATGATTCCAGATACAGAGAAACCTTCGGTAAGAGTTCTAAAGAGGCAAAATTCACTTTGCACTTTGGCAAGGAGCAGGCTCTGCAATGACTACTCTGCTAGCATACGCAATTTTCTTTCCCCTTCAGTAGGGCTAGCATCACATCCAAACACCCTCAAAGTCTTGAGCCAGCATTTCAGGGTACAAACCACTGCCATGAAAGGCAGGTAAATGGGGCTCTGAGATTAGATACTTCCCAAAGCACCACTGCCATTTGAGAAGTAATACTGGCTCATGGTGTGTTTGGTAGCGAGCACAGAAATCAAAGCCAGCCCTCCGATCAAACAAAGAGGCTTCCCTCTGTGTTTAAGTGCCAACATAGCAACAAAGGTACACAAAAAAGCCTGGACCTCTGAAGGTCTAGCGCTGGGAAAGCAAGTATCAGCAAACAGGAAGTTCTGTATCTGTATAAAAGGAGTGCATCGCAATCACACCATAGAGTGGTCCTGTTCACACAGCAGTAGGTGGAAGTAGCAGGGGAAAAAAGGCATCTGCTGTCCTCTACAAATCCACACCCAGGGAGGCATCTCATCCTGTCACCACTGACACTGCTAAGAAAACACAAGCCCCCAGCTCTAACAAATTTTGGTTCAAACCCTGAAAACAGAAATACATGTACATCACCAGTCAGGGAAACAGACTTTCTGACCCAGGTTTCAAAAGCTTAGGAAGCAAAAGAAAACTTGAGAGTTAATAACTGAGTTATGAGACCAAAGAGTTGCAAAACAGTGGGCGTAGGACAGGTCATTTAAGATCAAGTGTTTTTAAAAACCAAACAATGTGGCTTAGTTTGGACATGCAGCATACCCAAAATTTAAATTTAAGCCAAGGGATACATGGAAAGTATAGCAGGTGTTGAATTTCCAAAAAAAAGTTTTCCCATGTAGGAGCTGTGTACTCCCATACTTTGAGACAGTGTCCTTCTCCAAACAGGGACACAAGTTATTAGTCTTGCTCAAAACACAGTCTATACTAAACTGCATCTTTAATAAGCCTACATTACAGACAGGCTAAGAAATCTCGTTTTTGTAGGTGTGACTGTTTTCTTGCTGTATAAACAAAGCTCAAGAATGCAAGAGATGCATGCAGATTTAGATCAGAGTCCTACCTATACAACTCTTGGTTACACAGGAAAGCCAATATAATAAGCAAGTATGATTTAATGTTCGTACTTCATGTTCTTTCTATAAAGATTTACGTTTACTCATTTTCACAATTCCAATCCCCTTGTACCGGGAAAGTAGAGGAATACTCTGTACGCAACCAAAATGTTTTTGAACAAGCCCCCTGTGTCTAAGGCAGCGCTCTATCCTTCTGGGTCATCCAGATGGTTTTCAACACTGACTTCTGCACGCTTAACCTGCCGGCAGGTTCCAGAGCCTAAAGTACAATCATGTCTAACTCACACAGACTTAAATAAGAGTCAGCTATAGCTGACTTCAGGAGAGAGGATATCTTAAGGAACTAAAACCCAATTAATTCCTGTATTTAAGAAGCCTTTATCCCCAGCAGTTTTCATTGTATGCCTCATTCACTGAGCACTATTAAATACTAATTTTTGAGCTGATTTCCTACAATGAACAGAGTTAGAAGGCTCAAAGTTAGCCCAAGGAACTTCTAGGCCCTTTATCCCCCTTCCTACTGCAGTGGTAAGTCAAGAAAGTGTTCTTCCTCACAGCTGAAGCCTGCAAGACAGGCTCCAGAGCAGACTTCTCACTGTGGAATGCGTTTCCCCACCCAAGTCTTAATTCTAAAGCTAACCACCCCACAGGAGCACAGGCTGTAACAATTTCAGACTTCAAAGCCTACGAATTCACAACAGCAATGGGGAAAGGAAGTAGCAAGGAACTACCTTGGGTATTCTGTACTGCAAAGGATTTATCTCTTCATAACATCTGCTCTGCAATCTGTGTATAGCACAGAATTTAAAATGTGAATTCAGGAGTACCAGAGTCTGAAGTCCCACTAGATTTATGCATAGTCCTACTTCCTAGACACAGATAGCACCAGTACACTTCTCTTTAAGGGCCAACACAACTTATCAGCATCTATCGCCCATTTCAACCACTGGTATACAAGCTTTTATAAATTAACTACTTTCCTACAAACCAATGACTGGACTCTAAATGTTGTACCAATACAAAATGTTAAGATATTAAAGACTTAGAGTTAATATAATATGAATGGTTTTAAAAAAATACCAGTTTTTTAATCTGTCACGGGCTTCCAACTGGGCTCCCACCTCAAAGTTGATCCCTCTTCTATTCGGAGGATGTTTTGTCATTTTGTAATATCAACACTGCTGATTTTATTCCCCTGAAAAATGCAATTAAATATCAATCACTAATCAAGACATACACAAAATAAGCTTATGCACCATAATCCCCAAAAGCTAGATGTTAAGGGACCTCTGTATTTTTTTGTTGCAGAAAGTAAAGGGGACAATTATCTCTTAAACAAGGGTTCCCAAGTGACAGTGTGCAGAATCATTCCAAAAATGTGTTCAAAGTGGTAGCTACTGGACCATGAAAGATCCAAGCTCAACCTCTGCCCATCGGTCCAAGTTCCAGGACAATTAAGAACTCTGCAACCCAATGTTTATTCACAACAGAGATACAAGTTTCGTGATATTCTCTCCCCCCTCCCGGTTTTGATGAAAACAAGGAATCCAGTAAACGGGAATCAGGCAAACCCAAACACAATAACAATCTTTCAACAGCTACCATGTTCATGAAACACACTAGAACACTATGTCACCTCATCACTACAAATGCAATGGAGTTCAAAGACGTTAGAAATACATAGCTTCTTTAACCAATTTTAGAAGACTGACTATACTGCTTGCATATCTGCATTGCTTTCTACCTACCCACTTCACCATTTTAACAGTTTTCATTATGACACCTTTCCAACAGATAATATAAAGGTTTAAGGAATCTTGCCAAAATAGTTTCTCTCAAGGTACATTTAGTGGAAAGCCTCATCAGGAGCTATTTTTCCCAAATTTTTGTCAGTCATTTCCCACAATTATAAGATGCAAATTATGATCCATTTGTGTAGTCTTCAAGGTTACAGCATCCAAAAATGTAAGTTTTATTCAATACTGTCCTCCTTACAGTAAGGCTATATCTTGAAGATTCAATTAAAGATGTATAAAATGGATGCGAGTTTTAATTAAAAATCTTTCTAGTCTCAAACTACAAGAATAATGAGACATGCACCGGCAACAGAAATAAGCAGCAGCATTTTGGTTCACACAATGCATGAACAGCAATGATTCCAACTGAGCTGCATCTGTAAAAGGATTAATACTATTTTATGAAGAACTATGTTGAAGTGTGGTTCAGAAATCAAAGACCTTTAGGAAAATCATAAAGCTTCTATTGCAGGGAAAAGCTACTCCATCAACACACTTTTTAAACCAGGCCATGTACCAAGGGCTGGCCATGGAGGCACCCCCACCACCTCGAGTATCATAACCACACTGCAAAGAAACTTCTCTACCAGAAGATGATATGCTGTCTCTTCCTCTAGAGCACTGCTTTTAGACTTATCTTCAGGACTGTTAAAGCAGCCTGCAATGGTATGGGAAAAAAAAACACCACAACAAAACACCGCTATTGTCTGTAAGCTCAATTCATAACACAGTGATTCACACCAAAAGAAAAAATATTTTAGCCACCTAGGCACTGAAAAACATTGCAAGTTTTCTAGAGTATCTGATAAACTGTGAGTTCACCCACGATGGACCTGAATCAGTCCAGGAATGGCTGTATTCTAATAGGGTCAGAGGTTGAGGCAGGGGGGATTTACCTACCACCTCCATAAGTTTTAATTGGGAAAGTGAGGGGGAAGAAAATCAAGGAAAAGTTAAGGCGGTTGGAGTTTTACATTCTGATGAAAAACAGACAATAATAATTAAAAACAAAAAAAAACCCACACCACCACTGGAAATCCAAGAAGGAAGTGCAAAGCTACATTTTCTTCTTTAAACAGTTTATCCACCCACATCTCAAACATCCACTATTTTCTCTGCAGATTTATGTCATTAAAATACCACATTCTCACACTAGTAATAGAATTCCATGCCTCCAAATGTGGAGCAGACACACATTTTGCTGAACACTTGTAGGAGAAATTACAGCTGCAGTGACTCTTGTCCTTGAAAACTTATTTTTCCTTTTCATTGAGTAGGGAGACACATGCTCCTAAAAGTACTGGAAATACATTACTGAAGCTCTCTGCAGTGGTCCCCTTCAGTAATAGCTGCAGTCTTAAAGAACGGGAGTCATTTCAGCTCACCTACATGAGGCTGGAAGAGGAACACGCACATCTCCTGACTTCAGTAACAAGGTCTCATACAACAGGACTTCTATAAACAAACATCAATATTGGTGAGGAAGGCCTTACTGTAATTTCAGCCAAATATTTAAATATCCTACAAGTATCACAGCTAAAGGGAAATCTGAAAAAAACAGTAGAAGCCTTTTAACCATACTTACAGAGGCTGCAGATACTGTGAAAAATCTAAACTCTGTCCACTCTACAGCTAGAGCCAGCTGAACACCAGCATTTGTCAGAGCACACAAGTACTGCAGCTCACCAACTTAGGCAGGCTTGTTACAATGCAGCTGCTCAGAAAGTTGAAAGAGAGGAGAAACTGTATGGGCAGAAAAAACTCATATCACTGTCCTCTCCGGCAAAGTATTCCTCCTTCTCCCCTCCCAAATTACAAAACTTGGGCTGCTTTGGTTTCTCTCTCACATCACGCAACTGGATTTAACTTGATCCAGCAGCCCCCATACTCAGAACACCTTGCAAAGCAGGCCATCTTTTTCATTTGCAGCTAATTTCAGGAACAGCTTCCTCAAGCAGATACGTACTTGGTAGAACATTACACTAGATAAATTACTCAGAAGATCTCAACAATTTCACCCTGAAACATACAGCCCTAGAGCAACACTGAAACCATACGATATGACCTTCACCGGGAGCCATCACATCACTCTTCACAAACGGCCAACAGACAACACCAAAGCCCATCCACATTCCACCAGCATGACCTTGACCATGTGGAGAACTCTGTTTCTCAGAAAGAAAGCCCTGAACACAGAGGCTTGCATCTGCTTTAAGATTTTATGTTTCAGCCTCTGTCCTCTCCTGCAAGCACTTCTTAAAAACCTTGAACTACATCAAAACAGATTGTTAGCAAACAACCCTGAACTAATCATACACTGTCATAGCTATGACTTGGAAATAACACTTCACCAGAGCATCTCTTCTAAAATTTTCTTCAGCAGATAATGCATTTGTACTAACTTGGTAACTAACTGAGACACAAGCAGGCTTTTCACTTTGGTAACTCTGGGAATGTGTTTTTCTCAAGTGCTCAAGAATGAAATTAACATTTACAACAATATATACAAATACATATTAACAAAAATACAAGCCACGATTGAAACAAGGGGTAGTTAATAGGCCTACCCCAAAGCTGTACAGCTTTTCTCCAAAACTTCCTATTCCACTATGAGGATTAGACCTGTCTCAGGAACTCCAGGATTTAGACAAGTCACTACTTCCGAAAGAATATATTTCTAAGTCTACATCACTGAAAGTACATACTTCTGTTTGAAAGGGAGAGCCTTTTCTTCCCCATAAAAATCACCACAAGGTAATCTAGCTTTTAAAGACTATTCCATTATTCAAATATTTACAGGAAGGCACATTTATATCAGGGCAATGCAGAGAATATTACGCTTACATTAACACTGATCCCTTCAGGGGTCATGATTTTTGTCTTTTAAAACAAGCTTTCTGCTCTGCTAACAGTGCAGGTCCTGTATACCCACACCTGTAGTCTTTTCTATTCTGTTCAGTTTCAAGCTCTGTCAGTGCTGAGCCCCAAACCTGGCACACCACTAAGTTCCAACAGAAGAGGGTTCCTCTGGAAACTGGAGAAATCTGTTGTATCATCATATAAGAGCAAAATCAAGCAGTTACGGCAAACGTTCCAAACAGCCTCTATTGTTTTCTCTTTGGAAACTGCAGAATCACTGCAGCCTTTTTCAAAACCTAACATACCTTTGCAAACACTGTTTTCCAAATCACTAAGTATGATTAAACCATTCCCTACATACTATCACACCCAAACCCCTGCCTTTAAATCAGTCCCACTTCCAAACTTAGTACTGTCTCAATTCAGTACTTCATAAGCAGCTCAGAAGGCAGGCAATTCACTCCCACAATCCAGTCTCTTATCTCCTTCATTCTTTAGTGTATCTGTGCCAAACCCAGGGACTTCTGCCCCCCCAGTCAGAGCACAATAGAGGAAAAAAGAGGAACTCCAAGAAAAAACATAGTTCTCTGGCTTGATAAAGAGGCACTGTAAATTTGACAGTTTGAATAAATATATTTTTTCAGTACAAAGTAGTATTAAAGTTTTTTTTTCTGGGTAAGCTTGCTGTCCAATTCCTATGAGGCATTCTACCTCACTGGTGGCTCTGTAGGACTACATGGTAGGCAGGACAGGTAGTGGGTTAACAAAAATCACTGGCAAAACCAACCAGCAGGAGATTGTCCTGCATTCACTGGAGATGCAGCACAGATGTAACTGAACTGGGATACTGAAGGTAGCCCCAAGATCTGAAATGCAGCTCCTACACAAGCGGCAAGACATAAGCATGTTTTGTTTCCTTCATGTATAGCAGCATAAGCAGTTTCTATACCAAAGCAGCTTTACAGTCAATTCTACAAAGCCTAAGCTGACTTTGCCATTCACCCCAGCACCAGTGTTCCAAAACTGCCAGCATAGCTACGTGCCCATTCTGAAACTGTCAAAGACTAAGTTCAATGACATTTTGCACATAAGGATTTTATTGCTCTGCAATAGTTTTGACCTTATACTATCTGCATACATGATACAAAGCCTTGTATATTCATCAGTGGTAAAACGATGAAAGCCTCATCCAGTCCACCCCCTACAATATGCATGCCCCCATCAGGAATGATAATCCAGAGAAGTCCAGTCTCCCCAACAACTGGAAGACCCTGCAATTGGATGACCACAGCCATGCTGTGCTGAAGCCACATGCCTGCAGATGAGAAAAGGTAATGGCTGTATCAGACTGCAAAACAGTATTTACAGACACCATTTGTATTATACAATCCCAATAGCATCTTATGGAGACTAAGTACAAGTCTCACAAATGCTTAAATACCACTTTTAAAGTTGTTTTGGTGCTGACTTGGGGAGCTGATTAAGAGAGACTCTTTTTTTGCCTGCAGACAAAAAAGTCTGCCTACCAAGTTTTGCCTACAGCTACCATGAAATATGTCTCACTGTATTTTACCCTACACATAAAAACAGAAATAAACCTCCACATGTGTTAAAGTACTAAACCAGAAACAGCTTCTGTACTAGCTATTCATCTATGCTCCTGCCTCCTGTTTTGTTTATGCATATAATTTCATAGCAAGATGAGTAAGTTTTAGGACACAAAGTTTCAGATTATCTCCTTGGCTCTGGTATTTCAAAATACAATGCCTCAGATCTTCAGTCAAGTTGTTTGGTTTGTTTGGGGCTTTGTTTTGGGTTGTTTTGGGTTTTTTTTAATGCAACAGGAACATAAACAGCAAAGATTCAAAGTGGACATGAAGACCACTAGACATTTCAAGAAATTGCAAGGAACAGCATCACCTCTCTTCTTCTATCCAAAAGACATTTCAAACAAGACATTGGACTACACACAGTTCTCAGTTGCACCATGTAGGATCCTCAGCTAGATCTTAACCAGCACTCAGTTCTTGCTTTAAAAGTTTCCCAGATTCAATCAACACCTACAGAGGCAAACTCTGACTGAGCAGTAACACTGAAATTGGATCCTGAACTGACACCTACAGTTTCTGTAACAAGAATACTATATGGCTAATTCCTCAACACTGAACCATTCCCTCAAAGCGTAAGGCTTAGTATTTTATTTCAGGCTCCTATTTTTCCTCTAGTTTATACAAGTAAGCTAAAAAAACTGACAGCAGTAAAAACCTACGTTTGCTCCCCCTTTCAGGCAGAAACCAAGACTTACTCAAAGTACTCAATGACAAAAGTGAAAAGGTGTCAGCAAACGTAAGTTACCCTCCCCAGATCAAGATCCTCACACTCTCCCTAAGACTACAGGACGTCAAAAATGTCATTTTCATCCTCTCAAAAACATCCCATGTAACTGTGCTATCAATTCAAATCAGTGGTGAGACTGGGACAGGCCAACATGGAAGCAGAAGTTATGAACATGGGCAATTCAACAGAACAGAAAAAATACTTTTCTATAATAAAATCTATTTGAATTACCAAGTGCAATTAAAGAAATCAATACTCATTACTGAAAAGAATTATTTTCAATCATTTCTGGATGAAATGTTTGGTTTCCCCTCTTTTTACCTTCAGTGTGTTACAGGAAAAAGACAAACACTTCTAAACACTGAACAAGAAAAAAGATTTGGGAATAGGGGTTTAAGTCACATGAAATAAAGCAAGTTCTTCCTAAGTAAAATAACATTCACAAAAATATACTTTATATGGAACTGCCATTTTTTCCTCCAACTGAAAATGTACAGTCTTTGTTTTAAGAATATAAGGATTTAATTTAGAGAAATATTATCCACAATGCCTCTGCAAGAATTAAGAAAAACCTGAATTTTTAAGCAAAACTTCAAAATCTTAAAAAGCTAAAATTAACAAAACCAAGGATCCATGCTTATACTCACCAAGAAGAAACTTGTTGCTTATATGGCTGCAAACATTCCAAACACTGTTGTACAACTATAGGGAAGCAAAAACATGTCATGTGAATTCTGAGACTGAGAGTAGTTTAGAGTTCAAAAAAGTATTTTCTCTACAGTGAACAATATACCGATCATACAACACCTCTAGAACATCTATTTAATCTGAAAATATTTCAATACAGGGAGTCAGCAGGCTGTTGTGATCCAAATTAAGAGAGAAACTTGGAGATGCTTACAGACAATCCCCCTGCATATCCACATAAAACTTCTCCATAATTTATCCTTTCTCAAACAGAAGCCACTTTATCATTACTCGTATTTTGGTGCACTAGATGTTTCAGAATAACCCCATTAACTAAGCAAGTGGACAGTGTAACTACCAAACCTTGTATAAGCAAGTAACTCAAAATCCAAGATACTACCGACAGACTATTTAAGGATCACTGGCATGTTAAATCTACCCTATGGGCCAAGTTGCACTTAAAGGAAATTACAGCCTACAGTCAGTTTTA
This sequence comes from Phalacrocorax aristotelis, assembly GCF_949628215.1. Classification (NCBI taxonomy): domain Eukaryota; kingdom Metazoa; phylum Chordata; class Aves; order Suliformes; family Phalacrocoracidae; genus Phalacrocorax; species Phalacrocorax aristotelis. The sequence continues at coordinate 1,172,205 of NC_134288.1, read as the reverse complement.
TCTTGTACTTTGAGAATGTATGATTCTAGGTGAAATGACAGGCTAAAGATCCAGCACAGATGATAATGAGTTTCACCACCTCCTCCAATGGATTGCTAAACATGAAAACAAGAGTTCCTATTGTTGGGTGTCCCTGACCTTGATCTCTTTTGCCTTTTTTCCCCTCTTTCTCTGTTATTCCAAATTGCCGAAATTCTTAACTGCTCTCCGCACTTCATCTAACGCATCTACTGCTATTTGGCAGATAAGACTTTTAAGGAAATGTATCCGAAACATTCAAAGATACTTAATGCAATCAATCCGCCCCAAATCTAACACCCTCTTTTCCTCCCAGGAGTTTAATGAGAACCACTATGGGGAAGCCCCGACAAATATTACTGCATCAATTATACATCTATCGCCCAAACAGTCTTTAACTCTGAGGACAGGAGCTAAAAAAAGAGAAAGCTTCAATTCTGACAAACCAAGTATGAGAAGCAATCCATAAACAAAACCAAAACTGCCAAATCTGAGTCAGGCATTTTGACCCTTTGAGTATTCTAGATTTGGAAGTACATCAAAATTCTTTTGCAAAACAATTACAGCAGACTGGGATTTGCCCAGCTGAAGTCATCATTTTCTGATGTAACATACAATTCCTACTCATACCGGTGGATTGCTGAGGCAATAGCATGGTGGTTAACAACTTTAACAGGTCATCTTTCAGTACAGGTTATTTTAAAAAAAAAAAAAAAAACCCAACCAAAACCCTAGGTGAGACACAAGCCTTCAACATGCTCAAACTACAAATATACTCTTATTTAACAAGCATGGCTTTTCATGATATATCATGATAAGATTGATGCTTTCCAAATATTTAAAAATATCTTTTAAACTATTCAGAGAGACAGAAAAAAAAAAACCTTCTTGCATTTAGAAATAATTCTAACTGCCATGAAAAAAGCAGCCTAACAAATTAGGGGAAAAAAAATTACATTAAATACTTCTTTCATTGAAAAAGCTTCTAGCAGCTTAAGACTGGTTTTAGATCTTCTTAGTTAAGAAAGAAAAAATATCCTTCACACTGAATTTAAAGTTGCAAGTTAATATACCAGACAGCATGAATTCTCTCAAGGAAATTAAGAGTTCAAACGTTTAACAACTAAAAGACCGCTCAAGCAAGCTGCGCTGCTTTTTATGGAAGTGCAGTCTCCAAACCATGAGTTCACCATGCCAATTCATGCATGTCCAGCCATGCAAACGAGCCCGAGCCAAGATGACCAAACGTGGTCCTCTCCCGTCAAAGACATCCTCAGTCGGATTAACTATGTTCATCACACAGCAGAGGGGTCTGAGTTTTGGTCATACAAGAAACAGACTAAGTTTCTCCAGAACAGTTTCTTCATCCACAAATCTGATTCATGTCAATACATGCAAGGCTTCTCTGGACTGCAGGAGGAATAGCAGAAACAAGCTACAGCCATTTGAATTTTCTGAAAAGCCTAATTTAGCCCACAGACTGGGCACCCCAGCACCCAGGAGAAATTCTCCTGTTTCTCTACCTGAACTGAAGCTGCCTAAAACCTCTTCGTCATGCTGAATGCACTGAGCATAACTGCCCTCAAAAACACATTTTTGCCCTGCCTAATGGGTACCTATGGGCTCACAGTGCCTTTCTCAATTAAAAATGAAATCAGGAAAAGAAAAAAGTAGACTGATTGTCACTGCCATTCTATACTCCCTCAGAAGCAAAACCAACAAAAACCCCACAGAACTCCTCGGACAGGCTTACCGACATATTAATATTAAATATTTGGTTTATGGTGGTGTTGCAGCAGCCTAACGTTGAACCTACTGAACAGCCCTGGACAAGGTGCTAACCATGGGAGCGTGGCCACGCGCAACAGATGAGGAAAGGAACCACATGCGGGCTCAAAAACTCATATGACAATGTAACAATTTTGAAAAGACAAAAGGTTTCTTCTTAAAAGAACATACCTTTAAGAGATGGCCAGGGTCCACAAACATGACTTCCATTTGCCTATGTATTGTTTGCTTGGTTACAACAGCTATGTTAGTGAGTCTAATACCATTTTGCACTCAATGCCAACGTTTTAAAGTCAGTACAAACATTTAAGTATTAGGTGGCTCTGAAGTATTACCACCTACAGCCCTTCTGAAAGGAATAACTTGGTATTCTAAAGAAGTTCACATCTAAGACAGAAATTTAGTACTTAAGGCTATATATTTGTCAGTAAGCTGACCAATTAATTCTCAGTTTTCACCAGATGTCTTGCCCCGGCTTTGTAGATGCTCTAGGTGTTCCAGCAGCACACTACACACTTCAAGCAGATAACTGAACCTAAGACTTTTCTTGTCAGTGAGCATCAACAGGTATTTTAGCTATCAGAAGAAAAGATAATGACCAAAATGGAAGGCACCAGTAAGAAAGCACAAAAAATATCTGGTAACAGTACCTGCAGCAGTAATGGAACTTGGACTTCTGATTCTTAGAAGTCGTCTACCTGTAAAAACATCCGTTAAAAAAAAAAAAAACTGAGAAACATTTTTCACAGATCATTTATAGCATCTGCAATATTGGCCACTGAAAATCCCATAGGGCACTATTTCCAACCAGTCAGTACATAGTGTTCTGACAATAAGACATCACAGTCTCAGTTTCATTATTCAGCCTGTTGACTGGACAGGACCAAGCCTACCACACTTGTTGATAAAGAGGAGGATATTTTCATGACAGTAAAATAAAGGGAAACCTTGCAAGTTACACTGCCATGAGCTGTGATGAAAAATTACATTGTCATTTAAGACAATACATTAAGCAGATACATTAATCTGCGTATGTGCCACACTGAAAGAAGGATGTGACTCCCCCATTTTATTACAAGAAGGGGAAAAAAGGGTGCAGTTCAAGGCTGCTTGTAGACTTTAACACAGCCTTTTAACACAGGCTACCTAGCTGAAGACACAGATGAAGACAGTTACATCTCTTTTTAACCAATTTCATAAGCTTACCTGAAAGGGAGATCTTAAAAATAACTAAGGCAGACTGCAGCTGGCCATAATGAAACTGAGGCTGGCCGAAAGTTCTCAAGCCCAGTAAGACCACACAAACTGTATGTACTTAGTCAACAAACTAACAAACCTCAAAAAAAAGTAATTATATTCCAATATGCATTATTTTCTGCCACACACATCTGCAGTCAGTCAGCATTATATACCCACACATGCACGATCACTTAAGTCTGGTGTTTGCATCCACAGAAAAGCCACCAATTCCAAAAGGTTTTTTTGAAATATACAGGCCCTGTAGCTATTGGCATTTTGACATCAAGGACAAACCGAGAACTCCATTTCTTACCTGAAGTCTTTTCCTACAGGAAGCACAAGAAGTCAAAATAAACCTGTAGGCAAGCAAGGAACAGAGTATGAAGATGATAAGGAATAAATTGAAGCAAAAAAGAAAGGAGTAGATTTGTTCAACTGTTAAACGAACTATTACAAGCGCTTCACAAGACTTCTCAATATGATGCACCATTAAGTCCAAAGTTTATGCAACTTTTTTTTTTTTAAGTTAAAGAAAAAAGAACAAACCAAAAACAAAACCACACTTCAACCACGCAATCAGGCAATCATCAAGAACGCAGTTTAATTACTGATGACAACTACTTACTTGTAGGGCTGAACAATCAATCCTCCCCCCCCACGTACATTGTTTAGCTCACAACACTGTGGCACAAGTGCTCACATCTGGGGGGGACAGTGCTGTATGGGCAGAAATGAGGAGACAAGTGGTAGGACAGCTTTCCAACACCAACAGTGTCAGCTCCTATCAAGGTCTGACAAATTACAGCCACAGGCAATACCTAAGTTCTAGATACGTAGTTATGAATAAAACATGCAATTACAGAGAATTTATTGACCCTTAATTAAATTAGGGATTGCACCCTACTTTCCTGACAAAAGGGGGAGAATTTAGGTCAATATCATCACCTAGGTTATCCAGTAACTACAAGAGCAAAAGAAAGGGCTTCAGACAACTTATCCAATTAAAGGTAAGAATTAATTACATGCTTCTTACGTTTCAGTCAAGGCAGCACTGTTATGAGCAATTACTATTTTAGCCTCCTTCCCAGCTTGACTTTAGTTAATTACTCTGGATTACAGGCAAACAGATTTTACTCTCGGAATGCTCAAGTAACATTTTATTTCCATTCAGGAGACATCAACAAAGTTATCAGCAAGAATGTAAACTGAACTCTTCCATGAACCAACTCAGGTCAAATAATGAGTATTCGTTTAAGCCACCTTCAATTCCAGAGCTATCAAAAAAGTCACACAAAAATTAAAGGGAGAATTGTACTATGAGTGATCTTCCTTGCAAGTCTTCTCACTTGGCTTTTTTTGGAAACCACTCCTGTGAAAGGATCCTTCCCCATTACAAAAAATTAAATGAGCCCAGATCAAAAGCATTTCTGTCACAGAGATGCTCAGCCTCAAGCTTCTGTACAGAGGTTACTTCAAATCATGAGCACTGTATTTAACGTTTGGCTTTATTCGCCTACTGCATACAATACCAAATTCTGTACACAAAAAGACAACATTTATTTCATCCAGCCGGAACTTATTAACATTCAAACACCTCTCCTGATCTATTTTCAAGCATTTAGGCTAGAAACAATTAACTAGGATCACAGAAACATCATTGGTACCAGGAAGATTTTTCAGTAAGTACAGGAGAACTAACTGTTCCCCAAAATTGTAATGACAACGTGCTTCAATGAACCAAGCTCTGCTGTGGCTACAACCCGCACATGCATGCCAAGCCAACTGGTACAATAATCCGTTCTGGTGGCAATAAGCCATACCTGAACCTAGGCCTGGCAGGAAAAAGAATCCAGTGCCTCCCAATTCCATCTACCAAACAGGTATGACACGGAGGAGCTCTCAGATTAGTGTAAGGATCCACCGTTATTTCTGTTCCTTAAAGACGTTTTGAAGGGACAGATGCAGCGGGAGGGAGATGTACTCCAGACTTCACAGGACAGAAAAAGCCCAGAAGCCTCCAGCTGACGGCACCGCCTATGGGAACCAGCCCCGATATGGCGATCACCGTGCGGGGCGGCACCGGCCCCACGCAGGGTTCCTCCCCGCTTCGTCCTCCGGCGCCGGGCGAGGAGCAGCCGCCGGCGCCCGGCGAAGCACCCCCGGGACAAGCCGCGCCGGCCCCGGCCGCTTCCTCCCGCGCCGGAGGGGCGAGGCACCGGGACCGCGCCGCCGCCAGGCCCGCAGCTCCCGCCGCTCCCCCGCAGTTCAGGGCCCGCCCGGCGCCGCTCCCGGCCTGCGCCACCCCCCGGCCACCGCCGTGCCGCCTCTGCCCGCCCAGCCCCGGCCGCCGCCGGCAGAGCTCCCGCGCTCCGACTCCGCCTCGGCCTCGGGACCCGCCGCCGGCTCCGGCACAAGGTCACTTGGCCGCCCCTACCGGCCGGGCCTACGGCGCCTGCGCTCGGCCCACACATACTCACCTGCCCGCCCCGGCCACGCAGCTCCGCGGGCCGCCGGGCGCGGGCGGAGGCGCGGCAGGAGGGAGGGAGGAAGAAAAGGAGCGGGCGAGGGCCGTTCCGCGGCCCGGGCCGCCCGGCCCCAGCGCGCCAGGCCGCAGAGACACGGAAGCGGCCCCCGCTCCGCGCCCCGGGCCCGCAGCGCGGGAGGCGCCACCCGGCCCGGCCCTTTGTGCGCGAGGACGCGCGCCCGCCCGGCCGCCATCCCCTCGCCTCGCCTCCCCGCCTCGGCTCGCACGCCGCGGGCCCGCAGCGCAGGACAGGCAACCCAGCCCGCCCGGGCGCCGCCGCGCTCTTACCGAGGGATCTGTACGGGGAAAAAGGGTTAGAACGGAGCCGAACCGCGCCGAGCCCAGCGCCACCGACCGCGCAGCAACACAAAATGGCCGCCCCGATGCGGCGCCGCCGAGGAGGGGGCAGGCCCGGGGAGCCCCTCCCTCTCGCGGCCGGGGCACGTGGACAGGGGGCGCGCTCCCTCCGCGTGGCGGTGGCGGCGGTGGTGCGCGCGGGAGGCTGGGCTGCGGGGGGCGGGTCTGAGGCGCGGAAGGGAGCGCGCGCGGTGTCCCCCCGCTGCCCCGTGGGCGTGTCACTTTCCCGCGCAGCCCCGGCTCCTGCCGCCTGAGGGGCTGACCCCGCGCTCTTCCCGCGGCTGCGGTGCTTCACGGCGGCCCCGCGGGCCCTCTCGGGGAAACCCCCCTTGGGTGCTTGGCCCTGCGTGTCGGAGCCCAAGGGGAGTCCCGTAGCCCAAGGAAGCAATCCGCAGTGTAGTGTCGGATGGAGCAGTGTGCGCGCGGGAGCGTGGGGCGTTCCGGGGCGGCGGGGGGTCCAACGAGGAGGAAATACGGGCAAAACCCAGCAGCCTGACGCTTCTGGTCCCCCGTGATCCCGGCCGGCCGGCCGGGCTGTGGGCGCTCCTCCCGCACACCAGCCCTCCAGCCACCTCGGCAGCGTCTGCAGGGCTTGGGCCCTCCATGAGGGCCTGGGCCTGGGCACGGGCACAGCGCCCTGGCTGAGGGGGATCCCAACACCCCTCAGCCTGCTGGCTCCCTGTTGGTAGAGCTGGAGAGCTGGGTGTTTCTCTGTAGATACAGAATTGTATGGGGGCAAATCCTTTTTTCTTTTTAAATTTTATGCTAGGTTGAAGCCAAAACCATACTGACATGGAAGAGCAAAAATCTTTGCAAGTTGAAATTCTTAATGCCAAATTTTACAGTGTCACTATGGATGGATAAACTCTTCCAGTTAAGGTGGTTTTCCTGGCATTATCCATAATTTTCTGCTCAGAGGCCACAGGCAAGTGGATGACTGTTGACTGCCAGGTTTTGAGATCGGAAGAGTGACTGCTGTGGCCAAGGTGTCTGCAGAAGCAAGGCTAAGGCTGCAGGTATTGCCAGGTTCTGGAGGAGGGCACAGCACAGCCCCAGTCCAAGTGCTTTTCTTTCCTGTCTTCCTCCTCCCAAACAGCCACAGGAACTGCCGTCACTGCACAAAGCTGACTGCTCCCACGGCATCAGCCTCAGCCCAGTGCAACGAGCAGCGCAGGACCCAGAGAGCACAAAGAGTGGCTTAAAGCAGGGTGGTCCCCGTCACTGTACAGCAACTCGTGTACTAATGCTTCTCTGACAGAGCCTGTGAGCTGTGTGCTGGGAAAGCATGGAAGCAGAGGGGCTTGCTAAAAATACCACAACAGGAAAAAAAATGTGGCAGAAAACGTAGTTATCAGTTTGGATTTAGTGTTTAACCTGGAATCTTACATGGGGTTTTAACATTGCAGGTTTCTAGAAGCAAGAGGAAAAAATGCAGAAAGAATTGAAATATAAGGCAGCTAAAAAAGTAGCTCTAAAGTTTTGAGGGAAATAGATTTTATTTTTTTTTTACCAAAACATCAGCATAGTGTTTGTGTATTGGGTTTTCTGAGAGCACTATATTTCATTCAAGAGTTTTCACCATTTAAAAAACACACAGAATATATCTGTGTGTTTATATCTGCCATGTTTATATCTGCCATGAGAAAGCACGTGCCATAAACCACTTCCTTCTCCACAGAAATGGGTCTTTCTAGATCCCATGGGCTTTGAAATTGGGAAATAATCCTTTGTTCTGCTGTTCCCACTGAAAGCACATGGCTTTTGGTAGCTCGCAGACGTGTCTATGCCAATTTGTGATCTGTTTCCCCTTGTGCACTCTCCAGGACTCCAGCTTCAGCATCCAATGTCAGTGGCCATGGCTAACAGTATCAGAAACCCTAAGAGGTTAGACATACCTGCCTGTTTTGGCTGGCCACGGCATGGCAGCCCTCCCCAGGGAACGGCACTCCTCTGCTGCTGGCAGCTGCTATGAACACCAGTGCTACCTCTGTCTGTTCTCGGCTGTGACTCAGACAGATCCCAGCCCCCTCCAAGAGTTCCTGCTCAGCTCAGCTGGACCAGTTGGGTTCTAGTGTTTCCCCACATATCAAGGAAACCAATAAATACATGTGTGAACAAATTAAGCTTTTCCACCTGGGAAGGTTCTGTCTGCCTTCTCTGAGAAGCAATTCTGGTCTTGCCAGTGAAGCCTTTACTTCTGCTTAGTGTGAGTGGTGTCATGAACCCTGCCTGGCTTGCCAATGGGAAGCGGCAGGAGCTGGACGCGGTGCTGGGACAGGTGAGACGGACCTGAGCTGGCAGCGGGACAGGCAGGGCACCACCCTGCCCAGCATAGTGCAGGTCGGTGGTGAATGGGAGCAGAGCAGTGACAGTGACCAAATGAGCATATGTGCTGCAGCGATGGGGCAGGTCTGAGGCCAGTGGCCAGGTCGCACAGGAATGGCTGACCTGGCTCATGCAGGGACCAAGGGCGAGGGCCTGGATTAGGTGACATTCCTGAAGAAGAGGGAGGAAGCTCCCAGTGAGGCATCCTCCAGCTCTTTCCCTTCAAGGCCAACTCTACAGCTGTGCTATCAAAGAGCTGGCCTTGAGCACCGGCAGCCACACTGCTGGCACTTCCCTTGCCTGCCAGGGCGCTGAGCTTGTTGGCCAGCCTCCCCATAACTCAACAGACGATATAAGGCACATGGCAAGGGCAATGCACCCAGCCAGCCTTCTGCCTCTGCTTTGGCACCCGGGAAACTGCTCAGAAAACGCTTCTTGCATTGACTACAAAAGGAGGCCAAACCAGCACCAAGGAGGAGCAGCCTGCGAGGCCAGCCTCCATGTTTGGCTGGAGCAACCCCCTGCAGAAGACGCTCCCCTCCTCCCTGGGTGCCAACCCCAGGAACCAACAGTTGCGAAGGGGTGGCTCTGCACCCGCAGGGCTTTAGCTTCACCTGCACAAGGGCCTCTGCCAGCCAGAGGTGGGGAGCCCTCAGCTGCCTCTGCGCAGCCCACGTGGGGTCACTACAGCCCGCACGCCTGCAGAAGCGACCGCTCTACTGCCGAGAGAGGCGGCGGTGCGCAGTGCAGACCGCCAGCCCTGGCCGGGATTCAGTGAGGGCCAGCACGGGTTGGGGGGTTTTACAGACTCATCTGGACACGGTCCCTGTGCTCCACACCGAAGTGTGTGCAGCAGTCCAGGGGTGGGTGTTCTGTGTCCAGCTCTCCGTACCATGCCCCACCCTGCTCGTACTTGCTCTTGTCAGGGTGCTGCTGGGGGGTGCCAGGGGTCTGGCTGACCTCCAGGCCTGGCCCCAGGGTGCACATAAGGGTGGAGATGAGGGACTCACTGAGTCAGAGTGCCTTGCTCACAACAGCACCTCACCTCTGCCCAGTTTATACCTCAGAACAGTTTCTCACCCCTCCTTTCTTGGTCAGAGCTTCCAGAGAGGCTGGGAGCTGGTGCAAATCTCCAGGCTTCCCAGACATCCGCCCTCAGCCTGCACCCTTGGTCAGGGCAGGCACAGCCCCAGCCGTGGAGTGCCGTGGGAGAGCCACAGCACGGAGTGGACCCTCCTGCTTCGGTGCACCTGGACAACCCCCGGGAGTCAACGGGGGTTAGAGGGGAGGCTGCAGCCCCCTTCATCTCCTTGTCCTCTTTGGGGCTGCCTGCCCGCAGGTGCTCTGTAGGCCCACCTGTGGTCCCTGGGGCCATAGGGCCTGGCTATCCTGAGCTCTGCTGAATGTTCCTCCTGCTCTGGCAGTGGGGAGGTAGTACACAGCGCAGGGACACCCCAGCCTGGTATTTGGGTACCTTCATCTTCCCCAGCAGGCACCAAGGCCAGCTCATTTCAGGGGAAGCTGTACCTCGTGGCTGAGAGGATCCGATAGCTCACTGTCCTCCAGAGAGAGGGCCCTGCTCCTTCTCCATTCCCCTGCCCTCCACGTCCCCCTGCAACCCACCCACTCTTCTGTTGTTCATGATCTGAATGAAGCACCAGACCTGGCACAGATGGGTTGGAGGAAATGGAGCTATGAGTGGTGAGGAGCTGACATAAGTCACTAGTCCGCCTTTGGGAGAAGTAGTAGCTTGTAAGACCGGTTTTTGTCTTGGGCTTCTGAATACCTTCATGGATCTGGGCCATGAACCCTGCCAGCACCCAACCCCAACAGCTGGGGTCGCACCGTCCTCAGGCACAAGCTCCCTTTATGGTAGCAGTAAACACTAAGCACTTCGCACAAAGTGGGACGGCTTTGACAGTGAGAGGAAGACGCTCCAGGCGGAGGCTGGGGCAGGAGGAGCCCCTGGGAAATGCAGGTTCAAGCCTTCGCGGGCTGGGCAGAGTCTTGAGCGGGTGCCCCTTGCTTTGAAAGGAAAGGTCCAGCTGATGAGTGACTCTATGTGCCCCAAAAGTTTTCCTGCAAAGCAACCTGGAAGCACTCAGCTCTGTCAGGGTCCATATGTGGCCCAGCTCACTCTGAATGCCTGGGCTTTTCCCTGTCCCTTCTTCATGCCTGAGATGGTTCTCCAGCTGCCTGCACCCACACCCAGTTCTCTCCACCATTAACTATGGCTGACATCCTACAAGACAACAGGAGCGCTAAAAGCAGCAATGCTAGGCAGCTAAATCAGCTTTCTACATCTTATCATTCATGGTTGTCCCACAGACAGTCTGTGCATGTGCCAGAGCCTGCACCCTGCTCTGCAGAGCTGTGGCTCAGTGCCGTCTCCACCAGCCGGTTCTGCCAAATCCACCAGCGCTTTGCTGTGCCCACATCAAACTCGCGCTGGGGCAGCGTTAGGACAGGGACCCTCCAGTCTCTTCCTCTCTCTGGTGCTGCAGGGCTCCTGATGCAGGCTTGCCTGTTCCTCTGGTCTCTGTCTTCCCACAGGGCTGATTTAGTGCAAGGCTCGATGTGAGGATTACGCTAAAAACTGGCCTCCCACTGCCCTGGACTTCTGGGGAGGTGGCACAACCTCTGGGCACCTCTGGTTTGAGGGAGAAATGGAGTATCTCTGGTGGGCCAGGAGGAGGGAGACCCCCCACATTTGCAAGGAGAGGAGAGCCTGCAGGAAGCTTCTCTAGCAGGAGTGATGGTGCGTGAGCAGGATTGGTGGCTTTCTGGTTATCACGTCCTGTAAAACAGCAGGCACTTGCCAAAGCTGATCCCTACCCTCCTCCATCTCAAGCTGAACCTACAGAGAGGTCCAAAATCCACCTGTGATCCCCCAACAGCTGCCCCAAATCTTCAGGAGCTGGGGTGCAGCGGGTGCAAAGGGACACATTACCCTTCCATGACCAGTGGCAAGTCTCAGACAAGCTGCAGGTGCCTCCTTTCTACAAGGAGCCAAAGACAAGTGAGCTCCATCCCAAGCTGCCCTCTGGCACAGGGTCTTACTGTGCTGCTGGTGGAAGCCAAGAACAAACCACAAGCTCGTTGTGAGCCCAGCTGCTACTCTGGCCATTAGTTTTTTAGGCGATCCAAGTAACAAGGCAGGCCAAGTGACTGCAGGAGCAAGACCGTCTCTGAGCCTGAGCTGAAGCACTTGGTTTGTGGGCATTTTTTAATCTGCCTAAACCAGCTCATTTCAGAGCAAAGCCGTGGGGAACACCTAGACATCAGGCTGCAGACATCCACATGGGAAAGGGCTGCATGAGGTTACAATGCTATGGGCCTTCCTGCCACTCTCCCTTGCCATTGTCCCTCTCCTGAAGGCTGCAGGCCACCAGCAAGGCTGGTGCGAAGCCCCAGTGATTTGGCCAGCACAGGTGATCTTAAACCACTGGAGTGGCCAAGCAGCCCTTACTGGCTTTGCCTGAAGTGCACCAGCTTTTCCCAGTGCTGCCAGGACAGCGACTGCCCCTGGAGCATCAGCAGCGCTTGCCAGACCCAGGGCAGTAACTCGGCATTGTGTTGCTGAAGTGGCACCGGTGGCACTTGCACTGCAGCCTTGCTGCAGCATGCAACCAGTGCGAGTCTGGAGCACCACAGAGACACTCCCAGCTGTTCTGTGGAGCAGAGATGGAGGAAAGATCAGAGAATCCTCCACTCTGAACATAAAAATGTCCCAGGCGGGTCAGCCCAGCAGCCCGTCTAACCACATCTCCAATGGCAGGGACTTCACCCGGGAACCATGCGTGTGTGGCCACCTCCTGCAGCCCACCTGCAGCACCCACAGCTGCTGGATAAGGGATATTAGCAGTACATCCCTCTGTTACCCTCTGACTGCCCCTTTGTGGAGCTACTGCCCATAAACTTCTCCAATCCTTTTTTACCCTGAAAGGCTTCAGAAGATCCTGTGTTAAGAAGTGTTGTCCTTTATCTGTTTTAACCTGATCTCTTCCATGTTTCATTGAGCATCCCTTAGTAGCTGCCTGAGAGTTAAGAACAACAGAACCAGCTCACAACACAGTTTCCAACTGCTTATGTCATGCTGATTCCCAAATGTTATTTGTAAGCAGTGACATCCAGGCTGAAATCTACAGCTCCAGGTAAGCATGATCATGCTTCAGAAATTCACAAAAAAGACAAGAGAAAACCATGGAGATTATATTTATTATTTTAATAGAGGAGAGGCCGCTTTACTGATTCGTATTTACAAATCTGTTGGCAAAGAAAATAATATCCAGTGTCATTTATCAGCCTATTTTACAGCCCTGGCAAGAAGCATTCATTTGTAATAGCAGCAAATGCCTATGGTTTGATTGCCTGCTACAGCTAAGTGCAAGGAGTAACATGGATCACCTATGTGGTGGCTGGCTGCAGGTGAAGCCTGTCACAGGCATATGCATCTGCAGCCCAAAGAGGGGGGCAGGCATCACATGGCTGCTCCAGCCCATGGCAGGGGAGGACGTGGCACCCTGAGCCTGTTCAACGACTCAAAATTCCGTACAATATGGCAGAGCTGGTAACCCACTGACTGTCCACATTTCTGGGAAAGCAGCCCCACATCTGAAGTACAAGTTGTTCAGCGCTTCAGAATGGAGCTGAACGGATTCAAAGCACTGGGATGAGATGAGATGAGATGAGATGGGATGGGATGGGATGAGATGTGATAGGATGGGATGGGACGGGTGTGTGAAGCAGATCCTGGCACATTTTTGGGGGCATGTTTGACAGAGCTAATCCTGACACAGGAGCAAGGTTTCCTGGCCCACAGTAGCACCTGGTACAAGGTGAGGAACCACAACCCTCGTTCAGCTAGGCACAAACTGAATGCCTGCTGTGGAGTTCATCCGAGCAAACGTGTGCCCTGGAAACCCCATTTACGCACATCCAGAGATCCAAGTAACCAGCAGGCTCGGGGCACTCTCTGCACGTGGCACCTTATGCTCAAACTTTAGGTACAGATTTAGACATCAGCTTTAAATCTCACTGCTGGCAGGGCTCAGCTCCCCACTGCAATCAGGAGAGGAGGATCCCAGGTCCCCACTTGAAAGGGAGGAAGATGCAGAAACGCAAATGCAACCTTGGATAGTACCAGCAGACTTAGCACTGCAGCTTTTTGCAGCAGGCCTGCCTCTAGCAGGAAAAACACTTCAAAGGAAGAGAATTGTAACACCAGGATGCCACAGAATTAGAAATTGCTGCTTGCTAAGGAACATGCAACAGTATCTGGAGGCTGGGGGGAAATCCATGAGCTGCCTCTGGAAGACACTGTCCCTGCTGTGCTGCAGGGGTTTAACAGCAGCAGTGAGAACACGGAGCTGCCCACCTGACACCACTCCTACACAGGCTCCCCCACACCTCAGCTGCTCTTCCCTTCCTTCCCCTTCCCTTCCCAACCCGTCTGCAACTCCCGTGGGAATGTGAGAAGACCACAGGTGCCACAGTTGACTTCACGCAGTATCAGCATTTAATGAGCATATGGCAATGCTGCTGCTCTTCCTGGAAGGGCACATCTGAGCATAGGAGCACTTCTTACTGTTGGGGGCCTTCCCTGCTTTCTTTAGACCTAGGCTGTACCAGGAGGGTGGGCAAAACTGGTATTCAGTCCCCAGCAGAGTGGTCTGGGAAGGAACTGGTGCCAGGAAGCAGGGGGTGCCGGAGCCGTGGAGGCTGCTCTGAGCACCGTTTCAGATGGAAAGCTGGTGTCAGTTCACACTGCTTGTAGCAGAGGAGCTGCAAGGCTGCTGGGGTTACCCTTCCAGATGATACGGCCCTTGGTAGGAGGATACCAAAGGGGTTGTTCATCTGTTCATTGTCAGGTTTGTGGCCCTCCCTCACCCCCAGCCCCCGTGGCACAGGTGGGTGCTGGTTTAGCTCAGCAAAGGGTTGGTCCCACATGCTGACCACATGCTGCTGTGCAGCTCTGAAGCTGCCTAAAGGAGGTGAGGTGGACACTGCGCGGACCCAGCCTGCTAGGGCTCCCAGCTCTGTGAAGTCTGCCTATCTAGCCACCAGCAGCAGAGGCTCAAACACCTCCTCTCCCTGGGCTGCAATGCGCTTCCACTGACCAGGGCAGTCCAAGGAACCCCTCTGCCTCAGCAAACCCCCTGCACCTCCACATCCCTCTACCAGCAGCACTGTGAGGCATCAGAACAACCCTCACGCCTCCAACCAGCAGTCAAACAGAGGTGAACCAGGCTGGCTCCATAGCAGTGGAATTATCCCCAATGATGCAGCATCTCCCCAGGACCACGTCATGCTACCCCGCAGGAGTGACATCCTCCCTGAAGTCAACTCTGCCTCCAGGAGGCAGATGGAGAGTCTCACTGCCCCAGGTAGCAGCTCCTCACAGATGTCACAGCCCTTTCAATAAGCAACGAGTCCTGTGGCTCCAGGGAGGAGGGCTGCACCCCTCTAACACACAAGGCCAGGAACCATGGAATCTGGCCTGGCATGCCCAAGGACTTTCTGGTGCTGAATAGCCTGAGCCTTCCAGGAGTGCCTAGTCCTTGTCCTCAAGGTTGTATGCTGGGAGGTGCTCAGGGTGCAACAACAGCAAGGGCAAGGGAAGAAGCCTAAGTGGAGGGGAGAAGACTTCAGGCACCAGAGACTCCCCAGAACAACGTCTTGGACCCCAGGGCCAGTGGCTCAAACCATCCCTTTGATGAAGCTCGTGTCCAAGTGCACTATCAGCATGCGAAGAAAGGACATTTCTTTGCGCGTGTTCTCAAAGATAACACGAGGGTCGTCAGACTGGCAGCGCAGGCAGTTGGGGGCCATCACCATGGCCAGGTTATTCACATCCATCTTTGTTCTGCCCACATTTGATGGCTGAGCAAAGATCTGCAGGTAATAAGACATTCAGCTTAAGCAGTGGAACAGGGCAAGAGACTCCAAACACGTGGCCTAAGAAGAGGTGCAAGAACAGCAGAAACGTCTACCTGAAGGACAGTGCCCCAACAGCCACACATTCAGAGGGGAAGACTGTGTGGAAGCCTCAGCAGACAGGGAACTCCTTGCAGACCTCAACCTTTGGGAGTGGCCCCATGTTCCACAAGATCAGGAACACTGTTTATTGCTCCCAGAAGGGACAAGGCCAGCAGACCCACCTCCAACAATCCCACCATAAATACAGGTGAAAGGTCCTAAAACCCTGCCAATGTCCCACCACAGCTGTCCCACTAACTGTGCCCCGTGTGCCCCAAGCTCCTGGCCAGCGGTGGGGCCGCAGGACTGTAGGGCTGCCTACCTGCAGGAAATGTATGAGGTAACACAGCACCAGCCTGTTGAGCTCTGGCAAAAGCTGCACCACGGCCACGGCAGCATCGGGGTTCTCGTAGTTGCTGATACACTCTTTGTAGAACTGCTGGGGGATCACGGGCTCCTCCAGCTCCCGATACCACAGCTTGAGAAGAGAGGCTGGGCAGAAAGCACAGTGCATGAGAACAGCTCTAGTTACCTCCCCACCAGCTTCAGAGGCAAACTTGGCAGCGAGACTGAATGCCTCAGGAAACAGAAGGCAGAGATGAGATTCTCTGCCTTGTTGCTTGTTTCACCTTATTTCAGTCTTGGGTCTCAAATTCTCAGGCAGCCAAACTGGCCAGTTAGAGGGAAATGCTGGCTCTTACCTACCTGCTCCTCCAGAAGGTGGCTGTGGGGCTGCCTAAAGCTGGGGACAATTCGACCTCGGAGCCCCACTGCTCCCAGTGTTCTGCTATGGGCAGTATTTGGAAAGGCAGCGGAAAGGCACGGAATGAAATCCCGGTTGGGTTTTCCTGGGTACACGTCCCCAAGCAGCAGCACACCTCCCAGGCTGCCCCGGTGGCCAGCCCTCCACGCTCCTCCATGGCTGAGGCTGCAGCACACATGCCTGCCGCATTCCCATACCTGGGATGTTGGGGTCACTGAGGCCTCTTGGGATTCTCCACTGATCCACCTGCAACTTCAATGCATTGACTTCATCTATGTCACCAGGTATCCTGCAAACAGAGGCACAGCAAAGGTGTGCAAAACTGTGCCTCTGAAGCTGCTTCCAGGGCCCCAGGGAGAAGGGAGCATACACCAGAGGCAGCTACAGAAGCAGTTTCTCAGAGAGAATGGGTTGCCTGTTTTCAGACACAGCTTTAAAGTGGGATTAGAAGAAACACTTGTCTCCTTCCCACTATCTCAGACATCAGCTATCATTCTGTCCTCAGGAGTGATTATTTTCTGTAATGAGGCCTCTCTGCAGCATGTTCAGTCCAAAGGTAAGAAGCATCTCTGGCTAAATATACCAAGATATTAGAAACGCTTACAAGGCAAAGTTTAGTCTTTTGCTAGCTACCTTAAATCGAGTTTAGCTACTGAAAAACTAACACAAGTCTTAAATGAAACAAACAAAAAAACCAACAAAACCCAAACCAGAATCCCTTAAGTTCACCATACAGATTCTTTGTCTCTCTTGACTCCTCACGTCTTTGTGCACCATCAAGGCTGATGTGCTCCATTTGATGAACTGCTCTGCAAGGAACTCAAGAGCTCCTCTCTTCCCCGCACTGGCCAACTACTGCTGTTGGAGTTGATAAAAGTTCAATGCCTTGCCTAGCTATGTGCTCTCCTAAGTAGTTCAAATCACATCTCCACTGTCCCCTCTGTGCTAATGCATTTGCATTTAGCATACTTTACGAGGCGATTCCTGAACCTGGGAAAGGAAGATGATCTGCAGAGGAGTGCTGTCCTCAGGGAAGAGGAAGTACGTGGTGGTCAATCTTAATTTCTCAGCCTTGAGGACTGACATGTGGGAAGCTCAAAAGTAACACAGCTCCCCAAAAGCTCACCTGAAAATCCCCTCTGTCTGTTCTCCTCCCAGAGCCAGGACCTGCTGCGATAGTTGTGTCTGCACCCAGGGCAGCTTGTTACCCGGGTACATGTCCTGCTGCCGCAGCATGATTTCCTCCAGAGAGCTGCCGAAGAGCGATGGCGTCATGATGGCGTTCCTGGCATGTGCTATCTCTTCCACTGTTGGTTTACGGAGGCCCTGAGGACAGAGAAGAGCTCAGTACAGCTGTGGCACAGACAGCCCACAGAGAAATGGTGACCTGGGGGTGGTGGTGGTGAGTGGCCAGGATGCAGAGGGCTGCCCACACATGTGGACACCTTGCTGGCCTCCTGGCAGCGCAGCTCTTGCTCTGCAGCCTCCAGCTCCTAAAATCAGAGGGGGTTCAACTCATCAGGCCCAAGAGAAGCAGAGAAACTGCTGCCTGTTGGCAGGAGACTGCTTTGGAGAGTTTGGGCTGTTTTTGCAGGGATTCTGTTGCTGTGTTTTGCACATCATAGGGACTGCTCAAGCTGTAGCTCTACCTGCTGGCGCAGAAGGGAGGAGAGATGGAGCTCAGCCTGTCCCTGGCTGTGGCGAGGTCAGCAGACAGCGCATGTTCACCAGCCCAGCACCAGCCAAGCGAGCGCTTGGCCATGGGACAGCTGAAAAACAGCCATTTGGAGAAGGGAATTCCAGGTAGGTCCAATTCCAGGGAAAGCTTCACTCTCAGAGGTCCTAAAGCTCTCTGAAAAGTGGGCAGTGGGACCTGTTGCTTCTGGAAGACACCTGACACTTGAAAGGGGCTTTGAATCTCCCCTGTCAAAGATTTGGAGAAATGCAGAGTGTCATTGTAGGGGCGGCAGGCTGCCCAGCACGGTGGCCATTCAGCATTGACCCCGCGGCCGAGCGGGAGGCGCGGTGGGTAGAAAGCTCCCACCGACCTCTGAAAGCGGCAGCCACCGGGGCTGCAGTTGTGTGCGATGCGTGTCTGGACGTTTCCTGTCATGCCCCTGTGGGGATGCCGTGAGCCTTCATCCCTCCCGAGGTATTTCAGCTATTTGCTTGCTGTACACGGAGTCCAGATGGTGGGGAGGCCCCAGAGGTATTTGCAGAAATAAAAGACAACATGATCTGGCTTGGAGACCTAGGACGGACAGGCTGGGGCTGCCTGCCAGCTTTCATAGCCCCATGCAGAACTGTGCAGAGGAAAGGGAGGAGGGGCATTTCCAGACAGCGCAGAGCACAGGGGCTCCTCTCTGTGCCAGCCATCTCTGCTATGTGATTTTTTGAACTGGGAATGAAGAGCTCTGCAGTAAACCAACTGCAAGACCTGGCCCATGCAAGCTCTCAGTGGCAAAAGGAGACTCTTCCCTCACCTGCAGAAACCAAATGATGGGCAGCCCCTGCACAGACAGCTCCTCTTACCCTGGAGACAGGTAAACATCAGGTTTGTCCTCCACATCCCTAAGGCCAGCGAGTGCCCAGCTGCACAGCTGCCAGCACGGCAGGCACTGCTGCCTGCCAGGAGGATGGCAGGACCTGGGCAGCAGCCTCCTCACACACATTCACAGGGAGACAAGCCCTGAGCAAGCCTCCCCCACTCGCTCTATCTCCATTTCCCATCGCTGAGTCAGCAATGACCTGCAGGAGTCAGGGGACCGCCTGCTCTGGGACCTGGGAAGCAGAGTGCCGCACAGGCAGCCTACAGGCCCCGGAGCCAGGGCAGCCGCTCACCTTTTTGCCTCCGGTGACAGCCACTTTCTGAAGTTTCCGGTAGCAGTATTTGGCATAGGTGCTGATGGGCAGACCTGGCGGGAAGGAGAAACAGGTGGTCAGCCCACAGCGCTGTGCACCCACCACACTGGAGCCCCTCAGAGAGCACCAGCGCACACCGGCACAAACAGCCACCCCCCTTCTGCACAGTCTGTTGCACGGGCAGGGCAAAGAGACTGCCAAAACCTCATACCAGGTGCCCCGAAGCCTCCTGGCCCTGCAGCCCCTGATGGTGGCAGGCACCATCAGTGCAAGTCAGTGCTGGGCTTGGAGGGATTCGTCTTCTGAGTCAAGGCTCATAGCTCTGCATCTCCCACCCCTACTCCTGCAGGTCTCCACCTCTCACACAGGTAGCCTGACCCTGACTCAACACAAGGCGCCTGTTCGTCATTCATAGCCCAGGCATGCATGCGAGCGTGAGTCCTCACTCCCAGCAGCGTGGCTGGAGTTACATGGCTCACAGACACAGGGCTGGGTATTTTTGTAGTGCCAGATCTCGGCCAAAGAGCATGCAGAGCCAGCCTCCTGCCAGGAAAGATTTCAAAGTGTTTTAAACAAATTGTTTACAATTCAAGAACTGCAGTCCTGGGCTAGTGAGAGAGGCAGCCGCAGAGAAAGGTGTGCAGGGCTGCAGAGTCAGCACCAGCACCAAGAGTGAGTTCGGGACACAAGGAGAGGCACGGGAAGGTGGCAGGGTCTTTCCCATCTTCCTAAAGCCATGCAGGCAGCTTCCTCACTCTCCGGCCTGCAGCCTTCTCCAACCCAACCTCGTACTGTGAGGCTGGGGCATCCTCTCCTATACGAGGGAAACTGGACACACTGGAGCTTGGGAGCTTCGCCACAAAAGCTGCAGCCCTCTGCAAGAACGGCTGCTCCAGTTGCGCTTGGTTCAGCGAACTCTGAGAGCGAGTGGAGCCAGGATTCACAGAGCTAATCCCCGTGTGACACCAAGAGAAATATTTGCACTGACAGAGCACTGACTGCTGGGAGAGTTTTTCCAAAACCATTGGCCTTTTGTTCTTTTTCGAGTCAAACTCAAATTGCCTGCTGAAAGCAGTGAATAGATCTGCCCTATTTGATTCCCTGCCAGGCTCAAAGCTTGCAGCACAGTTCAAAATACTTGTGGCTTTTAAAATCTACATTCTGGTCAGATGCTGCGTATTCCAGATCAGCCTTACACACACCCTACAGCTTAGGTAAGCTGGTGAGGAGCCTAGAGTTCCTCAAATCCTCTTGATGAGAAGGAGGACAAGCTCTTCCCAAGCGGGTCAACAATTCACAAAGGTGAGAGGTGTGCTTTCCCCCATCTCAGTGAAGAGCAGCCAAACCACAGTCCTTGGCTCCCCATGACGAAACAAGCACCCCAGCACCCCCTGCCTCAATCAATCTGCTTGACTGTCACAGCTGGAGCAGAGCCTCTCTGTAATGCTGGAGCAATGCTGAAGGAGGTGCAACAGCATTCCCCTCTCCCGCAGGCAAAAGGAAGGAAAGTCAGTTTTAAGAATTTCTCTCTTGGGAGTATCTGAAGCAAAATATTCCCTGTATGCAAAAATCCTGCTAATCCCAGGCATGATTTATATTGAAAATGCCTAAGGATTAAAGAAAACAAATCCAATGAGTTGCTTTGCAATGCTTCACTATTTCAGGTTACGGCTTCTGTTGTTAAAATGTGCAGACACACCCCAAAGCAAAGTGTCATCCATTTCACGAAGGATGGAATGAGAAAAAGACTGGACTGTGTCTCCGCATCACAACAATTATGTGGGAGGCAACACATTCAAAACTAATAATAGGAAATGTTTTTTCACGCTGTAATTAGACCATGAAACCCGTAATCACCCTAAGAGTTTAACAAGGTTTGCAAAGAAACTGGTTGACTTGAAGAGCCTGCATGGCTGATGCGTGGGCAGCATCTGGACACGTTTGCTTGAAGCCTGTTTTTTACTTTCCCAGAAAGCTCCTCAATCCTGGGAAAAACGTGAAACCTACACCCTGCACTCTCTGCAGAGAGGCATCCTGTTCCCAACAATGACCAAGCTGCAGCCTCTGACCCAGAGGGGACTGTCGGGGCTGTGCGTGGAGCTGATTGAGTTTCAAGCAAATAAACTGAAAGCTAAACTTGCCCCATGCGCAAGGGGCCGGACCTGTTACTGCACACGGACCTGAACTGCCAAACAAGTAAGAGAGCCCTGAGGAGTGGGGTGGCTGGTGCTCTGCTGCAGTGGGCACAGAATGAATGGCTCCTGCAGGGGCTCACACCTTAAAAGTGCAGTGTGCAGCCTCCCGGCTACACAGCAGAAGTCATCTGCCCCGACGCAAGTGCTGCTGGCTCCTGGGGCACGTTCAGAGTGAGATGGGTGAAGGAGATGTGGAGAGGCCAGGAGGCACGTGGTGAGCTGGAGAGGGAAATGCAAGGGAGAGCAGAATTTAGCTTTAGCCTCCACTTTTTCAAGCCAGTGACCTGACTCAACCACCTGGCTGCTTTTAGAGCCCTCAGCTAGAGACTGGCTCCTGGCATTTCGCTCCTCACGCACAGAGGTCTCCTTGACACATGGGCCAGGTACTCCCTCTGCTCCCCAGCTCGCACCCCTCGGTGCAGGGGCAGGCAGATTTGCCTGCATGGGCTGGAAAGGGCTAATACTGAAGGCAGTTCCACTTCCCTGAGCACATCATGAATCTGTGAAATCCAAGTTGATCTGTTATTTCCTGTGGTACAACAGTAGCCCCAGGAGCTCAGGAACAGAACTCTACTAACAACCCACACAGTGAAAAACAGTTTGCAAAAGAAAATATTTTTTCATGTGCTGGCCTTGAAATGCACGTGAGGAGCTTCTTAAAGAACCTCTCCCTTTATAACAAGTTAAAAATTCAGCCAGGACACATGCAGGAACATACCTTCTGGAACAGAATTGAATGCTTTCCTGCCAAAAAAATGTCTTTAAAAATGCAGCAAACAATGTGGATTCAGAACCTGGCCATGGGACACATATTTTAGCACAGCGGAAGCTGTTGTCTTGGTATTTCTCCAGTCTACCACAGCCTCTCACGGACCTCAGCCAGACATAGTCAGAGCAGGGTCTCTGACCTGGGCCCATCTCACCGTGCTGTTCAGCACAGGGGTAGGTGCCTCCTGAATAGCTCAGCTGGGCTTTGCGCTGGTACCACTCTCCTGGGTTTGATCTGCCCAGGCACCCCTGTTTTACGGTAGCGTTTTAGACCCTCTTCCCCACACCACCAGTGCATTTTTCTGCATCCCAGCAATGCCGCTCCATCACCATTCCCTACATGGGAAATGCCGTGCTTCGTCACCCCAAACGGCCGCATGAGTCAGCAGCCTGCAGGAACATAAGAAACAGATACAGGGTGTCTGAAAAATGAGTATTCCCCTGCAAAAATCTCCTGGCTAACAGCAGGTGGGAGGCACCCTGAGGCAGTGTTGCACCTGGACCATTAACCATCAACTGACAGACCTCCCTTCTTTGAATTTGTCCCATTTCTTCCTAAACCTGTTTATACTCCTAACCTGCACAACACCCTGCTTTGCCGACTCTTAATGACTGAACTTTGTGCTTCAGGACAGAGCGCTCTTAAGCCTGCTGCCCGACAACAAAACCAGGCAGTTTTCAATTCTTCTGCTATAACAAACAATGAGAAATTGTCTTCCTCGCGCTTTCCCAGGTGACTTGCAGTTTCTTTCAGCCCACTGACCTTCTCCCCTCTTCTCTCCTCCAGGTCCAGCTCCTGTGGAGGTTCTCCTGCCGCACTCATCAGCCCTGGAGGGACCACAGGCAGACGTGTGTAGCGAGCCCAGCATGACTACAGCCGAGTGGTGGTTTGCTCTGTGACCCTTTTCTACAAGCTCCCGATCCTCTGATTTCCAACCACTTCCCAGTGCCACGTATACATTTCTGGACATTCATATACAGGCTGCAAAATATCTTTCCCTCCCTGAAACAGCTACAAAGGAGCCTGCTGCTGCATGTGCAGTTAGGGGTGCCTCTACCATGTACAATACTTCGCTTTTGTTGACACTATTTTCTCTGTTGCTTCATCACTCAGTCACTCACCCTTGCGAGATCCCTCTGTGCCTCTAGTTTTTACAGTCCTGAATAATTTTGTACCAACAGTGATCTGCAAGCTCATTATTTGCCTCCTTCTGTAGACCCAAAGCCCAGCTTACATTCCTGCAGGATCAGTAGACAATCCTCCTCCTGAAAACACATTATTTATTTCCACCTGTTATTTTCTGCCTTTCAATGGGTTATTGATCCATTAAAAGATCTTGCACCACCTTCCTATTTAATTTACTCACAGAGAATTACACTAGAAGATGAAGATTGCAGAGGTAAGGACGGGAAACTTCAAAATAATTTATCTGGTAAATGCCAGATAATAAATGTTTACTCACCAAGTGTTTACTTGCAAGTCTCTGCACTGAAGGAAGTGTGTGTGTGAAAATCACTGCTTTAAGTCCATTTTTCACTGATAGACTTACATATGTGCCTATGTATCTGTTATTCAGTTCTGTCTGAAGACAGTACATTTGATTTCCTTATGGATTTCTCTGCTAAATTGCTGCTTCATCATCTATAAGATTCTACGTATTTCAGAGCTACTAATGAACTTCACACCACACAACAGCCTTGCAACTTCAGGGAGCTGTGTCCTACCCACCCCTCACATATCCGGCAAACGGGACCAGTGGAGCAAATGTAGGTGTCCTGAGGAAAAGCCTGACCTTTCCAGCCAGCAGCAGATAGCACCTGGCATGTTCCTGCAGGGTCCGTGCTTACTTCAGGTGCAGCTCTGAGGTCAGACCCCAGAAAAAATCCTCAGCGTTACCAGTCACTTGCAAAAAAGCTAGTTCAAGTGACCTGCCGGCCCTGCAGCCTCTTTGCTGCACCCCTCACCACCTCTGCAGAAGCCGGCAGGAGCCTGCGGACCAGCTCGTTTATTCTAAAGCTCCAGTTCACTGCCAGAGCAAGTCTCTGTGTGCCAGAAAGCAGAGAGGGCCCAGCAAAGGGAACAGCGTGTGACCTGTCACCAGAGCCGCAGCTGAGGCCACATAGGCACTTCTGGCTTTCAAGTGCTTCATTCTGGAAACTTTATAAAGCTATCCTGGCATGCCTTTTCATAACATTTCATATATATATATAAATTTAAATTTAGGGGTTTTTTTAGATATGAAATACCTCTGCTTTCCTAAGCACCACTCCAGCACACACAACACAGACAAGAAATTGCACAGAAGAGTCTGCTCAGCCCACAGACAGAGCACGCCTTGTACAGAGCAATCTCCAGGGAGTTGTCCCATAAAGATATCAAAGTCCTTCTGAGCATAGGCAAAATGACTTTTTGAAGGCTCAGAATGGGCTGAACTCTCCTGGGCCTGAATAGAAAAGGAAAAAATATAATCTGTCTGTGTAATTTCAGGTCTCTACCCTGAATCCCACCAGAGGCAGAGAAGCAATAGATGCTCCTGCTGCAGGGGCTGCAACCAGGAGGCATCCTCAGCCACTTCTCAGGCCTGCAGCTGCCTTGGGGGAGCAGCGACACAGGGAAGCCACCGCAGGAGAGCGCAGCTGTGGTGTCCACATTTCACATGCCTGCCTGCTGGGGTCAGGTAGGGCTCAGCAATGCGGGAAGCTGGACTCCAGCTTTCCCAAATTAAAATACTGAGGCCACATGATATAAACTGCTGCCTGATATGATTTCACAGGGTTGGCTCAAGTTTCCTGAAAGCAATATAAAAAAAAATTGAATGGAGTTTGTCTAGCAAGACTTTAGCCAGACAAAGTATTATCCTGCAGCCAGCAGCTAAAGCCTGAGGCTGGAGGAATATGTGAGCCCTTGTTCAATCAGCAGAGATGCTATTGCAAGCCCTAGACTGCAGAGTCCAGGAAGCATGGACAAGGGGAAGCCAGTACTAGAGAGAAACAGGCAGTGCCTTTTGCCAGATATCAGTGTCCTTCCTGGAGGTTCTCAGGTGTGCTGGTTGGGTGGTGCTTTACAAAATCCATTACTACAGTTCAGACAGGTTCTTTTCAACCCACTGGCTCATACGGCTTTTAGCAATGGAATGTGCTATAGGAAACTGTGGGATACATAGACCAGTTGAACTACAGCCCCAGGTCTGCATCCAAATTAAAATCCCCTTTCTCACACAACTGTGAGTGAAAGGGGTCCCCCCCCGCTGCCACACTGCCACCTGTCCCGTGTGCTGCCCAGCTGCCACCCACAGCGCTGATCTGTGCTCTGGTCAAACCTCTCACACCACCTGCAGTAAAGTTTCCCAAATTAAGTCTACGCCCTTAAAGAAATGGTCTGATTCTCAGTGCAGCTCAGCATCCCTGCCTGCCTGAGGCCAGTGCAGTCCTCCCTCTCGGTTCCCTGCATGCTGTGCCTCCTTTTACCTTCATCCTCAGTGTTTTGTTTCCTCTTTTTCCTGGTTTTTGAGTTCTTCTTGTTTTTCAGATCCACAAGCTCCTTGATGTGCTGGGCAACTGAAAATTCAGAAGAGGCTCTGGGTTAATAATGTGGAATAATAAAATACCAAAGCCCTGAAACTGCCCTTAGACACGGTAGCAAGCCATGAGGAGGTCTGCTCAGGGAAAGGTCCTGTACCACAGCCAGCTCCAAATGCACCTGAGTGAGGGGTGCAGAACATCACTCAACTTCTTGAAACAGTCAAATAATTGAGAAGGGGCTCCAGGCAGCAAGCTTGTACCTAAATAAACCTACTGCCTAAATATCACCAGAAGGAACAACCCCCTCAAATAGCTCAGCTTACTTCTCCTTGCTGCCTGGACACTGGTGCTGGCAGGGTGATTTTTCACTCCTGGGCCAAGTGTAGCTGTAGGGAATGATTTTAGGGAGAAGTGACAAGGGTCTGGGATTCTCATGAAAACCCAAACCAGTGCTGCACATCCAGCAGTTCAGTGAAAGAACCCCACATTAAGGCTATAAGCATGAAACCACAAGGCAAAGTCTGGCATCGCACCACTGCTGTCCCCAGGACCCGCCTGCACTGCCAAGCTCGCTAGCAGGGACAGAGAGGTGCTGGGGCTGAACTTCTGCACCTGCCCTGGAGATCTGTGGGGGCTTTAACCTGCCTTTGAAGCCCCAAGTGGAAATAGCTGCTCTTGGTTTCTCGCCTGAGACTGGATAAGACACAGCGAGCACTGCTGAAATAGCGACAAATCAGCCAATAAATACTCTCCAGGCTGGCACTTGGGTTTTTTTTCCCCACAGGATGCTATAGCGACCTAAAATCGGGTTAATAACTGAATATATGCTGGGCTGGTCCCCAAGGTTTCTGAAACAGATAAATCGCAACTATTCACAACAAAAGCCAGTGCCCTTCAGGATCCCTGACTATTTGCCAACCTAAGGCTTTGTTCGTAATGTTTGCAATGGCTCCCTTAAAAAATTCTGGATTAACATTAATCTTTTTTTTTTTTTTTTTGCTTGCTTTAAGGAACTTTGAAGTAAATCGTGTCTTCAGAGAACCCAAAGAAACTCTGCCCTTGGCAGGTCCAAACCAGCTCTTTTCAGTACTGACCCTGCCACACTGATCAGTGAGAATAGCACAGCCTAGGGCTGGCATTCCTTTGCCAGACACAAGTGAGAATTCCAGGCAGATGAGCTGGCTCATCCCACCAAGGAAGGATGAACTCGCCCAGCACATGGTGCTCTTCCTGACAGAAACCACATCACTGGCTGGTGACTACCTGGGTTTTTTTTTTAAAAACCAGACAACCCTGAATAAGTGGCACAACCCACCAGAATGCTGCTGGGGACAGAGTGGGTGAGTGTGAGGCACTTACTGTTTTCATCACTGTCAAGGTGGCGATAAATGTAACCTTCCAGGTAAGACTGAAACTTGGGTGATGGGGAGAAAAAGGCCAGGCTGATGGCCATCAGTTCCCAGCCCCATGCCAGACTTCGGTAGCATGTATTATCTGTTGTCTGCCGGATCAGTTGTATGTAGAGCTCATCCCGTAAACCTTGCATGCTCCAGCACTTGGTGACCGTGACCAACGCCACGTGGTTCCGGTCCATGCGAGTCTGACGATCTCCCATGTAGCTCTGCACTAGTTTGAACATCTCACACGCCTCTTTTTTGATAGTGCGGTTGCTAGTGATGAGCATTGGCTTCTTGATAGAGCCGCCATTCCAGGACAGCATGTTGGAGATGGAGATCCTTCGGCGGAAGATGCCTTGAGTGTGCACGTTCAGGTTTTTAGAAGCCCAGTCTGCCATGCTGCTCTGAGAGATGGGCTTCCGTAGAGTATTGTAGGGGAAATTATATCCTATGCAGCTGCCAGGCTGGTCACTGCTTTCCTGCTTGGGGTCCAACCCTGTCGGCCCGGGCTGCAGTGGAAAACAGATGTGTTAAATGTGTTAGATGCTTAGATGACTCCTTACCCTGCTAGGAAAATTATCAACAGTGAGTTATGAAGCTACCAGCAAGTGCAAGAGTGGTGAATCTGTATAAAACATTATTTTGTGCAGAAACAGTGGCTGACATCCGTAGTTCTTGCAGAGCCTGGCTGCCACAGCTGCACACTGATGCTGTCCCCAAGGGAAGCGTTGGGACATGGAGTAACAGGGCTGATTATCCATGTTGTCCCAGCACGCCGGAGGACAGCCCAAGCAGGAGCAGGGCTCACTCCCAGAGCAGGAGTACAGCTCTGTGGCACCAAGCACACACCAAGGAGCCAAGTTTCTTCCCATTCTTAACCTCTCAGTTCCTGTGGAGCCACAGGAGCCCAGGAGGTGGGTGGGGAACACCAGGAGGTGGCAGAGGCTAGAGAGCCACAGCACTATTAGCACTGTTTCCTTCTCGCATTTACCCTTTCTGGCACCTACAATCCCATACCTGGTTCCTGCCTTTACTACTTTTCCAACTTCTAGCGGGGAAAAAAAAAAAAAAAGACACAACTAAATCAACATGGCTAGTGACCATCAGGAGCTGCTGAGCATTGGGCAGCCTGTGCCAGGACAGCTTCTGCACTGAGGCATTCAAAACGTGTCTCAATTCCACCATGACCTTCCTAATGGAAACACTGAACAGACACACAAACAGAACAGGAGAAGCTGAGAGGCACAGCAGAGCATGGCACAGCTCTTTTGATGGCAAGGCTATGACCCAGGTAGGATAAATCATGTTTGAGTCACTGAAGTGAAGGAGACCAGATATCTTTGTCAGTCAACTTCCACCACCAAGGAAGCTGGCTCTCACCATAACCTAAAGACCCAGCACGACCTCCACCCAAACAGGCCCTGGTCCTCAGTGTCTGCAGGGAAGAAAGAGGCTGCTTGCTACAGACCCAGCACTTCTGCGAGTACCACTGCACAGGGCTTGGGGACATTTCTAGGATGGGCTCCCTACCATGTTTTCCTATCCAAGACAGACATAACTTTCCCCAAATTCAATCAGAATTGTTCACAAGTACTGGGCTGTTTTTTCTTCTCAGAGAACTAGGTACAGCTGCTCCCCACCTGCAGTCTGCAGTGATCAAGCTCATTTGCTCCAGGGAAAAGTCCACTGATCACAGCTTTACAGAGATAAGCAGCAGAGACAAAGACCTTCCTTCCTCCCAGACTTTGTACGCAGTTTATACACGTAGCCCTTGTCCATCCTTCCTCCCCAGTGATCACTACAGATAACTACATAATTAGAGCTTTAGTAGTACTGATCCCATGAAAATTATTCCAGAATCCCAGGTTGGAAGAGAGCTCAGGGATCATCTAGTCCAACCTTTCTAGGAAGAGCCCAGCCTAGACAAGATGGCCCAGCACCACGGCCAGATGACTCTCAAAGGTGTCCAACGTGGCCGAGTCAACCACTCTTCCAGCCTATCCAGATCACCCTGCAGAGCAGCTCTCCCTTCTGGAGTGTCTACTTCCCCACTCAATTTGGTGTCATCTGCAAAATTCATCAGGCTACACTTGATGCCGTTATCCAGATCACTTATAAAGATGTTGAATAACACTGGGCCCAGTATCAATCCCTGGGGGACTCCACTAGTGACAGGTTGCCAGTTTGAGAAAGAGCTATTTACCACCACCCGTTGGGTGCAGCCTGTCAGCCAGTTCCCCACCCACTGCACAGACCGCTTGTCTAGGCTATAACACATCAATTTCTCCAGAAGGAGGCTGTGGGGGACCGTTTCAAAGGCCTTGGAGAAGTCCAGGTAGACAATGTCCACTGCCCACCCCATGTCAACCAGGCAAGTCACTTTGTCATAGAAGGCCACCAGGTTAGTCAAGCACAATCTGCCTTTAGTGGAGCCGTGTTGGCTTTTCCCAATCACGTGCTTCAATTGACTTGTGATGGCCCCCAGGAGGATTCGTTCCATAACTTTCCCAGGGATTGAAGTAAGGCTGATGGGCCTATAGTGACCCGGATCCTCCCTCGAGCCTTTCTTGTAGATAGGGGTAACATTTGCCTTCCTCCGGTCCTCTGGGACATCCCCCGTTCCCCACGACTTCTTGAAAATCATGGAGAGTGGCCTTGCGATGATGTCAGCCAGCTCTCTCAACACCCTCAGGTGGATGGCGTCAGGGCCCATAGATTTGTGGGGGTCAAGCTCCTGTAGTAATTCCTGTACTAACTCTTCCTTCACTGATGGTGGGTCGGTGTTTGGATCAATCGGCAATTTCATTCCCAAAGCCTGGGGCACAACAGTGCTGGTAAAGACAGAGGTGAAGAAGGTGTTGAGGACCTCTGCCTTTTCAGCATCGCTGGTGACAGACTCTCCTTTTCTCTTTAACAGTGGGCCTGTGTTTTCCTCCTTCTTCTGCTTATGGTTGACGTACCTGAAGAATCCTTTCTTGTTATTTTTGACATCTACAGCCAGTTTCAATTCGAGCTGGGCTTTTGCTTTTCTAACTGCATCTCTGCACCCTCTGGCAATGCCGTTGTAGGTCTTGGCGGATAATCCTCCACTTCTCCATCTCTGGTGTGCTGCCCTTTTGGATTTGAGTAGACCCAGGAGGTCGTGGTTGAGCCAAGGGGGCCTCTTGCTCCGCTTACTTCCCTTTCCTTTGTAGGGGATAAATTGGCTTTATGCTTCCAATAGAGAGTTCTTGAAGAACTCCCAGCACTCGCTGGCTCCTTTGTCTTCCATGGAAGCCTCCCATCAAATCCCTCCCAGCTGAGCCCTGAGTGCACTGAAGTTTGCTCTTCTAAAATCCAGAACCCTTGTCTTAGAGCTGACCTTCAGCACACTCAGCAGGATCCCGAACTCCACAACATTGTGGTCACTGCAGCCAAGGCTATCACTAACCGAGATATTACAAAGCAGGCTTTCTCGGTTTGTGAACAGCAAGTCCAGCAGCGCCTCCTTCCTGGTTGGCACATCTAACATTTGTATCAGGAAACAGTCCTCTGTGCATTCCAGGAACTTGGTGGATGGCATGCCAGCTGCCGTCCTGTTCTTCCAGCAGATGTCTGGGTAGTTGAAGTCACCCATCAGGACGAGGTTCTGTTGGCCAGAAGCTTGCTGTAGCGCCCCAAGTATCACTTCGTTGGCTTCATCATCGTGGTTAGGAGGTTGGTAGCAGATGCCCACTGTGAGGTCCTGCTTGGAGATGACCCCTCTGACTTTAACCCAGAGACATTTGATAGAGCAGCTGCAATCACCATAGTTGTATAATAACTACCTGTGAGAATAAGACACTTAGTTTGCCCATCCAGAATATTCTGTTTTGGATGGAAGTAGCAGTCTGGGGTACATATTGAACTCAAACACCCAACAAGTTGTTTTAGGAATCAGACTTTCTTGTTAGAATTGCAATTCCCACACACAGCAAATAAGAGCTAAACAGCCCACACTTCACTCTGCCTTCTCCAAGATCTCCAGCAAGTAGGAAAAAGCTGAACAAGATAATGTTGAGGTTTTTGGTTATTAAAGGAAGACAAAGAAACAAAAATCTTGTAAATTTTGTTTTTGCAGTAGAAAAAGTGAAATAAAATAGGCATTTTCCTTCTTTGCAGATCACCTTTAACTTGTGTGCCACACTGTATTCTGGTCCTGGCCTACAGTCAACCCCAAAGTACACGTCAGTTCTTCAACAATTAGAGCAAGTCAGTGTTTTCTTCTTAGTAAGGAGGAACTGCTGAACTCGCGACAGACTTGTGCAGTCCAGCTCTTCCGTACCTTACATCAAACATTTACCTACATGTGGATGACAGGATTAGCACACATCACACTCCACCTCTTATTGCCAGCCTGGGGCACAATAATTTCTCCTGCTTTTCTACTTTGTTTCAGGGATTTTTATCCCTTGAATTATGCCTCTACCTCCTCACCCTCTGAATTCACTCAACACACTGCCTAAAAATCCCTGCCTGTGGTTCTTCTCTGCCATTTCCATCCTTGGTCTCCTTCAATCCACCTTCCATGCCCAGGGTTGGTTTTCCTCCTGCCACCCTAATTGCTCCTTCAGCATATCACTTCTGAGGATGCACCTCCTCATAGTCTCTAGAGGTTCAACAGGCTCTTGGTTCTCTCCTCTTCTCTAGAGTTTATCTCTCAAATCCTGTTACACTACTACTGAGCTATTACCTTTGTGCTGACAGAACACATCCACCTCTGCTCAGCCTGCCCTAGAACTTCTGCCCACCCTCCTCGGATAACGCATTTCCTCATCTCCTGATTCTCCTCTCCGTCACACAGGCCCGGCATAGGACAGTGCTGGTGACTCAAGCCATACACTGCCATTTTCAGGCTAGGCAGCGATTTTTGCTGACATATTCTCTGCAACCTCCTCCCCTCCTTATTTGGGCTCTTACATCTCAGAGTATTTCTGTAAATAGAGTATTTATTTATTGACTCATTGCCTTTACTACAACATCCATCTCCTTACATCTTCCACTGTATTCTCCTTCACCATCGTCCTCCAGGAATAATTTATCTTTATTTTCAAGGCTATTCACGGCCTATCCTCAACCCACCATCTCTTGTGCACAATCAAGACATCAAGTCTCAGCTCACCCCATCAATGCAATGAGGTGCAACACATCCTAAAGACTGGACAGGTGTCTTCCAGCAAGTCTAGAGAGGCTGTGAAATTAAATTGCTGAACTATTAAATGTTACATATGGGTCGTGTAAACTCAAACTGGCCCTGTGCCTGAAAAATGGAAAATGTGGGAACATGACATCAGTTTTAAAAAGGGTTTCAGGTGACCACAAGGCACTATCAATGAGAAATTACAATAAAGAGGGGAACGCATACACCAAATCTGATACATCTGGGAGGTGTCAGTCTGGCTTTTAGAGAAAAGTTATACCTCACAGGTCTACTAGAGCAATCTGAGATGGTCAAGGAGCCTTGACAAGTTTCTTCATGAAAGGTCATGGACCAGTAAAGAGGAGAAAAGACAGAATGGAAGGTCAAAATAAACAGCCACTTTTTAGGCTGGAGGATTGTTATCAGCTGTGCCTCGCAGAAGAGATGCAAGATGCAGGCTGTTCAGCAGGAGTGAAATAACTGGAAGAGAGAGCAAAGAGAAAAAGGACAAAACCTTCACAGGATATAAAATTACCTATGTAGAACCTAAATCTGAACTAAAACCATGAAGAAGGAGATTCCTTCAAATCCAAATAGGAGAAAAGATGGCAAACTAAATTCTGAAGGAGTGCTGTGTTATAGGGAAAAACTACTCCAGTTGTGCAGGCACAGTGATGTGATTTAAAATATCTATTTTCCAACAGGAAGATGCTAGAGTCACTGTCACCCATTTTCTGAATATTTCCATTCAATGCTCAGGAATGATCAGAAGGGAGAACAGAATATGAGGAACTATCAGAAAAAGGAGAGAGAAAAAAAGCAAGAGAAAACGCTGCCATGTGGCCATTCAAATCCCAACGCCTGTGCCCGGTACCCCACCAGTTCTGGCCATCCCAGCACAGACAGGACACATGAGGGCAACGGCTACCAAAGAAGACATGAGCGCCAGTAAAATTATCCGGCAATAGATTTACCCAAGTAACACAGCAGAGCTACCTGCAGCGCTGGGGGCTTGCTGGACACGAGCCCCTCCACAATTCCCCCTCCTCTCATACCACTGGCCTGAAATGGGGTCTCCACCTGCAAAGCTGTGAAGCGTTGTGACCTGTTTGCTATTCTGCAGGCACAGACATGTTCTGCCTGCGGCACATCCACTAAACCCACCCAGGAGCAGACCAGGTACTCAGCTCTGCACCACAACAGTGCAATTTAACCCAGTGTAGATGGGGACGTACCTGTGAGGAGCGGCATGTAGCACCTGACGAAGCCAAACTTGTCTGGCTGGTCACATTCTTTTCTAAAGAATCTATTTTCTCAAAAGTCCTCTTCTGCCTCACAGTGTCCTGTGGAGCAATCACATCGCTGGGAAGGCTGCCCCTGCTCTCCAGGCTCTGTCTATACAGAGACCTATTACTAGCCGAGACATCGTCCCCTGAGCCCCGGCTGATGCATTTTTTCAAGTGGTCGGACTGAAATCTGACTTTGCTGCTCTCTGCCTGGATGCCACTCTCGAGACTTTCAGCATCAAGGCTGGCTTTGCTTCCCCTGCAAGCTGCTGACCTGCCCACCACAGCACGCATCTCAGCAATCAGCTTATCATTCAAAGCCGTAAGCTCGCTGCTGCTGCCCACAGAGCCAGGTCTTCCTTGACCTGTCCCTTGCCTCCTTCCTTTCCTTTTTCTCAAGCTTGGAGAAGGCCCTGTTGAATAACCGGAATCCTGATGGCTTATACCAGTTGGGTATTCTTGAGTTTGCAGGCTGTTCTGCCGACTGTGGTGGGCTTCCATGTTCTTGAGGACATTGGCTTCCAAGATCCTCCAAGACTGCTTGAAGCTGTCCTTTGAAGTAAGCTGACCAGGAAGTTTAGTAGAGGCATCAGCTGTTGCAGCAGAAGAGTGGGAGAGTTTGGAAGACTGGTCAACGTTGACCATGTGTTTTATATATTCTCTGCCAGCTGGGCTGTATTCAGTGGAGGAAGGATTTCTTGCGTACTTCTTTGTAGCTTGCTGCTGTTGCATACCTGGATGCTGTAATAATTTGGTTGGTTGGGGCTGCTTTTTTAAGCTATTGCTTGGCGACCTTGTTGGAGACACCCCACTCATACTGACGCTTTCAGTGTCCATGTCTACTGGTGGCTCATCATAAATTGGAGACTCTAAAGATGGCTCATCGTATATAGGTGCAGGGGAGGCATACTTGGGGGATGCAGGGTGGGGGGTTCCTGTCTGGTTCCCTGAAGGTGTTTGAGAAGTTGGACCATTCATCAGCACTAGGCAAAACCCACCATTCTCCGTCTTTTTGATATGCATAGACTGCTTTGTTTCTCCTGTAGGTGCTTGCTTTGTGGCTCCAGGGCTCTGGGACATGGACTGAGGCTGAGCATAAACGGCTGGTTTTGGAAGAGATTTTTCACTGTTGGCCTCTGGAGCACTCTGCAGCTGAAGTGAACTGTGTGAAGAGCTCTGTATCTGCCTCAAGCTGTTCACTTTGACCAACATGGCTGCTTTAGTGCCTGGCAGAGGCTGCCAGTGGGTAGGAGTCTCCCTAAAGGAAGAAAGATACAAATACAGGGAATTATTTAAGAATTATATTAACAGAAGCATCCTCTACTACCCAAATACCAGACTGTTAGTCTCAAAGTGCCTGGAGATTCTCCAACTAGTTATATCAGCTCCTCTTTTTTTTTCCCTGGAGATCCCTTCCCAAAACAGAAACACATCGTTTTTACACACGATAATTTTCTGAGTCATGAACAGCAGAATGAGATGAAACAAGTTCATCACACTATAACCTGTCTGGTATCAGCAGCACTGAGATAGGAAACAACCTACACTTCCCAAGGCTCATTAGCTAGCACAGCACCCAGAATGACCAGTAAGCTATTCTGGACCACTCAGGCAGTGAGTTGGAAAATAATCCCAAGTGCCTGCCTTTGGATTGTTAAACTATGAAGGCAGTCCTTCCAGACCAGGTTATTTTTTTGATCTAAGTTTCCAAATGCATGTTTATTTTGCAGAAGAACCTATGAGGTGCATGGGAGGTGTACAGGGGCAGATGTCCATGGCTCAGAGGATGTGTGTTACACTCCCACACAAGCCACCAAGCCTCTGTGTAGAGCATCCTCCCAGTCCAGTCCAGATGCCCACAGATCTGGTTACCTTGGCTAAACCTACTGGTTCTGCTCAGCTCTCATGGCTGTGAAATCCTCCTCTGCTGGGAGTAGTCAGAGGAAGAAGCTCTGACCGGTGGTGGTACTCAGGATCCACCACAACCCCACATGTCCACTGCAACATCCCAGCCCCAAAGGTGCATTCTGCAGTGTAATCACAACCTGCTGTCAGGATGTGGCTATAGCTGGTCTGTACCTGCGAGCTTTGAGGAAAGGGGAATGGAAAGGCTGTTAAACCAGCCTGAGCTTCCAGGTCTTCAAAGGCACTGCTGTCCCCAGGAAGGTGCCCTTGAACCTGGCTCCATTTTGTGCCTCCCCCCCTTCCATGTATCTGCTACCAGCTGTCATTGGGTAAGACCTGGGGGTGCACTGCACATGGCCTGTCTGCAATAGATGTTCCTGTAACACCTTCACAGTCATTTCACTATATTCGAACCTTAACACGTGTTCCCCATCCCGCACTGCTGACCTGTCCTGTGCAGCCCCGGTGTTGGCAGACAGACCCACCTCCACCATATGCCCAGAGCAGCCTCTCAGTGATGCTGTCCCCTGCTTGTGCCTCCCCCACCAAGCCCCAAGATACCTGAACATCCCAACCCTCTTCCATTCTGCTCTGTTCTCCAGAGACCTTTCACCTGCCAGGTCCCAGCACGCTCCTTCAGCACAGCTTCCCTGGGGGTGCTCTGCCTGTTGTCCCTCCCATGGCTCTCTCACCAGCAGAGTGCATCTGCCCGCACTCTGCTCTGCCCACTCCCCAGCTGGGCACGTCTGTCCCACAGCAACAGCCCCACATCACTGTGGGTGCCCTATTTCACCTGCTCCCCCTCGGTTACCTGCCTCGCACCCTCTGCCCCACACCCAATATCCCACATCCATTCCCACTTACTCCCCTCCTAAGGGGATAGCATGCCACTTCCCCATCCACTGCTTACCACATTTTTGGCAAAACATGCTCTCTGACGGCACTGCGTCACTGTGAACCCCACCTCGGCATGGCGGCACTGGGAGAAGCACGGGTGAGGCCGGTGCTGTGGGTGCAGCAACTGGCTCCCACCCAGAGTCCAAAGGCCTCCACCACCCTCCAGCTGCCCTGCGCTGCACGACTGCCTTGGCAGGGCCTGGCTCCTTTCCCATGACAGACGTGTGTCTCTGCCTCATGCAACTACCCAGACCAGAAAGGGGTTGAGAAAGGGCTGCCATCCTCTGCTTCCTATCCTGGGGTCCCCCTTGCTCCAGGGACTTTCCCCAGCATCTCCCACTAAGGCACAAAGGGTTTTATTTTATGGGGGCTCCCGACACTACTTTAAGATGTTGATGCCAGGACCACAAGGAAGGACAGCCAGCTCCACGCACAACAGAACCACCTGCTCAGCCAAAGCTCAGCAAACCCACCTTGGTCAGGCACAGCGTGACCAGACTCACCCCCCGTGCAGGCTCGGTGTGCGCCGGTACTGCCCAGCATCGGCAGGCCCAGCAGCGCCTGCTGCTCCAGCATTCACCAAACCCCTGCTGATCTGGAGTGGCAGGAACTCAGCCCGAAGCTCTGCCGCCTCCTTGCCTAGCTCTGGGCTGCAGTGAGGAGCCTTTCCCTACCTGCACAGCAGGCAGTGGCACCACCTCCTACCCAATCAGTCGATCAGCGCCTGTCCCGATTTGCACCCACGTGCAGTGCTGGGCACGTTCCGATCTGTCCCTGCTCAGGTATGAGGCTGGGCGTCCAAGCAGTGCCACTAGCCTGGCCTCCAGAGACATGCTTCCACCCCAGCATGGTGATTTTCGGGGTCCTAAGGGACCCCAGCTGGTGACAACCTCCCCACCCTGCATCCATGAAAAAGAGCAAAGCCCCGATTTGGGCCCTCAGATGAGCAATAAGGGTTTTGACCTGGAAAAGAAAAGGGGGTGCTGTGCTTGTGGCCTCCCCCAGAGGACAAGCTGCCTACCTCCGACCCGGTGCCAGCCAGAGGGTGATGGGTGCCTCAAACTGCAACCACTCCTTGCTGCCCTGAGTCACTTCACCAGGGCAGGAGGAAGGTGTCCCACACCTCAGCCCTGCCCAGGATGGGAGGATGGGGTGGGGCCTCGGCATCAGCTCGGCCACGTGGGTGGGATGTGGCAGGGAGCGGCAGGAGCTCCACACTGGCTCTCCCTGCTCCATGGACCCTCTGAGACCAGCCGGCAGGAAGGGTTAGACAGACGGCCACAGCAAGGCATTGAGGCAAGGGGTTCTGCTGCGAGCAGCTGGAGGAGACACAGGAGCTGTGCTATTCCAGTATCACTGAGGGCAGAGGGAGCCAAGCTCCAGCCTGACCACAGCCACCACGTTCCCCCTGATCAGGAGGTTTGTAAGTCAATGTGATGGAGAAGTGCAACCCCTAAACACGTGCTGCATCCCACTTTGCCTGTCAGTCGCATCCTGGACACAACGTGCCATCTCCATCCTCCCCAGGTGCCGAAGATCAGAGGAAAGAGGCACCACCGCAGAAAAGACAAGGCTTTTTTGAAAGGACCATTTTCACAGCCATGATCGATCTCTTTGGGGCCACAGCTGAATACAGCTTCCCTCAACCCCATCCCCAGGCTGCTGAAAAGACCGAGCAGAGGAGAACAGGACTTCCTGACTTCACAGCATGGAAGAAGGTTCATCCTCGTCCTGAGCAGTGAAAGCCCTGCAGAAAGTAAAGCCAGTGGTGGAGAAACATCCCAACGCAGCCTATTGGCCATGCTCTTCAGTCACCAGCAGGAGAGATACTGCCAAGTCCCGTGAGACAATTCCTTCGAGGAATGCTTTCAAGTAGCTCCAATATAAACATTGCAGCCCAGCACTGGCTTTCCCAGCCTGCACCCGGCCCCAGAAGGCCCAGCAGATCCGGCAGCTCTTCCCAGGCTCCAGAGCTCCATTGTTTGCTCTTCCCTCCCAAAAGCCTAGAAGAAAGGTCCCGCATCTCAACTCTGCCCTTTCCAGCAGTCATTTTCCTGGTGCTTTGACAGAGGCGAATGAACAGTGATACTTCTATTTCAGCAGCACTGCTGCTGCCGCCTCCAGTGCCCATGCCAGAGGCAGGGATGGAGAACCCATGGAGGTGACCCACGCAAACCCAGGTCTGCATGGCCCTGAGGAAAGCTATGCAGACACATGCAAAACATGTTGTGTTTGTGCACTCTGCACCAAGGCCAGCAGCATAAGAAGGAAAGAAGCCTGTATTAGGAATCCTGATGGTGCTTCTTGCCCAGTTATGAAGAACTTGATATTGGCATTACTGACCCTGGGCCTCCAGAGATGTAAACCTGTGATGGGGCAAACCAGACTCGGAAGAGGCAGAGGTACCCTCACAGCCACCTCTGCAGGCTTCAAATCACACGTCCCCTCTAACTCCCCTTCCAGCACACCTTGCCGGCATGGTAAGACCAAGCCCCTTCTCCCTCGCAGCCCAGGATGCTGAGCCATGGGGAAGGTGGGTGAGAAGGGGATGGATGGGCAGCAAATCCTGCTGCCCAAGCAGAAGGGACCCACATCTCTCCTGTCCTGGGGGGCAGGATGCTCCTAGGGATGGTGTATTCCTACGTGCAGGACTTTGACATGCATTGTTATCGCAAAGGGAACCTCAGAAACCCCACTCTGAAACAAGTCCCTGACCCTGGGAGAACCACGGGAAGAGGAGGGAAAGGGGCAGTCCACATGGACAGCAGAGCCCACTCGCAGCCCTGACCAGTGGCAGGCCCAAATGCCAAAAACAGGCACAATGGCTGGGCTCCCAGCAAGACTGTCCTCTTCAGGGCTCAGCCCTCCGCTGTGCCCAGCCCTTTCTCCACCCCCCGCCCCGAGGTCTGAGGAGCTCTGGCGTTTTAGCGTGGCTGTAGTGGCTCATAAGACACTTCTAAAACGCTACTGGTTGCTTTCAGCCCCAGGCTGGTCTCACGGTCCCAAAGGGAACATGTCCATCCTTTGCAGAGCTTTCCAGCATGCGAAAGGATCATTTGGGCCCCATCCCCACTAGAAAGAGTCTGTCTTCCTTCCTACTAGGATCCCAAGTGCTCAGGAGGGGTCTGGAGCTATAAGGCAAGCACTGCCCGCTGTCCTTGCTCTGGTGAGGGAGGAGCAGAGCCAGCACTGGGCTGGGCAGCCCTGGGAAGTGCAGCCGAAAACCAACATGGGGGCAAGAGCACTGTACGTGCAGAAGAGCTTCCCCAGGAGGCTCCGGAGATCACAGCAGATACTCCCCCTCAGCAAGCAGCTGCAGTTTCCCGGGGAGGGCGGCTCGACATCCTCGTGCTGCCCACAGAAGACAAGGGCCAGTGTCTTGGGAAGGCTGCTCTGAGTTTATGCACTTTATAGAACTGGAAGAGCAGCCATGAGCAGTGGGGCAGTGAGGGAGAGAGTGGGATTGGCATGTAGACGGAGGGAACGGGCAGCAAGGAGCAGCAGTGGAGCACCCGCCTGTCCAGGGAGCGTCTCTGCTCTGCTTGAGGCTGGTGAGTGCAGCGTGCAGAGGGTTTGGCAGCACTGAGATGTGGCAGTGGGCACAGCAGATTTAGCAGCACTGACAGAAGGCAAAAAAGAGGAAGGGTGGGAAAAATCAGTCTGCTAAAAACAAAAAAAAACCTCAACCACAAAGTATTAAAAGTATTACTGAAAAAAGGATGAAATCCCTTCCCCCAGCACTCTGTGGCATGTGCTTGCTGGAGGCCCCTCTTGGGGACCACACTGGTCTCTCTGGCCTCTCCATCTATCATGGGATGACAAAGGGAAGAAAAACAAATCTTTTGTGCTGCTGTTAGAGACAAAAGCGAAACCATCTTGGGTGCAGGTACCTATAAAGATATCAGTGCTACCAACAGCACTCAACGTATTCACTCTCTGTTTATACCACTGTATCCCTGCTGAGGGAAGGAAGAGGACATGCTTATGTTTGTCTTTGGCAACAACACAGACAACAGAGCTGACAGGCTTAGTGTGCTTTTGCTGTTACTAGACCAGACACCCCAGCAAGGGCATTAGATCCTACCTGGGAACGGTTCCTTTGGGCTCAAGCTCACTGCTCACCATTTTACGAGCTAGCAAAAGGCAAGAAATCTCTCCTCAGGTGTCAGACTCAGGCAGGGAAATTGTTCTCTTCACTATAACCAGATATGCAACCCCTGCTCACAAACAGGAGCGATGAAACACCATGGATGTGCAAGGAAATAGGGCTCAGTCTCTTGCTTCCAAGACAGCAGCTCCACATGCAAATGCTGTCGGCTTACTGGTGTGAGGATCTGGAATAGCCTAGCACATCCAAGCAGCCTGGTAGCTCCCAAGCAAGTGGCCACTCCCACCTTTCCCAGAGCTTGCCCTTCAACAGAGTTTGTTGTAGGCTTTAAGTGTCCCAAGGCTGATGCAAAAACTTGGGCTCGGCTTCACAGAATCACAGAATGGCAGGGCTTGGCAGGGGCCTCTGCAGATCATCTTCTACAACCCCCCTGCTTGAGCAGGCACACCCAGAGCAGGGGGCACAGGGCCGCGTCCAGGCGGGGGGTGAATGTCTCCAGGGAAGGGACCCCACAGCCTCTCTGGGCAGCCTGTGCCCCTGCTCTGGCACCCGCACAGGGAATGGGTTTGTCCTCGTGTTCAGGTGCAACTTCCCGTGTTCCAGCTTGTGCCCGTTGCCCCTTGGCCTGGCGTTGGGCACCACTGAAAAGAGTCAAGTCCCATTCTCCTGACACCCGGCCTTTAGATATTTATAAGCATTGATGAGATCCCCCCTCAGCCTTCTCTTCTCCAGGCTGAACAAACCCATGTCTCTTAGCCTTTCCTCATAACAGAGGTACTCCAGTCCCCTGATCATCTTGGTAGCTCTCTGCTGGAGTTGCTCGAGCAGTTCCCTGTCCTTCTTGAACTGGGGGGCCCAAAACTGGACACAGCGCTCCAACTGTGGCCTCACTAGGGCAGAGTAGAGGGGGAGGATAACCTCCCTTGCCGTGCTGGCCACACTCCTTTTCATGCAGACCAGGATATTGTTGGCTGTCTCGGCCACAAGGGCACGGTGCTGGCTCATGCTGAGGTTGCTGCCCACCAGCACTCCCAGGTCCTTCTCAGCAGAGCTGCTTTCCAGTAGTTCATCCCCCAGCCTGTGCTGGTGCGGGGGGTTGTTCCTCCCCAGGGGCAGGACCTTGCACTCGCTCTTGTTGAATTTCATGAGGTTCCCCTGGGCCCAGCTCTCCAGCCTGACCAGGTCTCATTGAAAGGCAGCACAGCTTTCTGGTATATCAGCCACTCCTCCCAGTTTCGTCGAGGGTACGCTCTGCCCCTCGTCCAGGTCATTGATGAATATGTTGAACAGGACGGGACCCAGCACAGACCCCTGGGGAACACCACTAGTGACAGGCCTCCAGCCAGACTCTGCTCCATTGATCACGACCCTCTGAGCTCTGTTGTTGAGCCAGTTCTCTGTCCACCTCACTGTCCTCTCACCTAGCCCACACTTCCTTAGCTTGTCTGTGAGAATATTATGGAAGACAGTGTCAAAAGCCTTGCTGAAGTCAAGGTAAACAACATCCACTGCTCTCCCTTCATCCACTCAGCCAGTCACACCCTCATAGAAGGCTATCAGGTTGGTCAAGCATGATCTTCCCTTGGTGAATCAATGTTGACTACTTCTGATAACCTTCTTGTCCTCTACTTGCCTGGAGATGACCTCCAGGATGAACTGCTCCATCACCTTTCTGGGGATGGAGGTGAGGCTGACTGGCACGTAGTTTCCCAGGTCCTCCTTCTTGCCCTTTTTGAAGATTGGAGTGACATTTGCTTTCCTCCAGTCCATGGGTACCTCTCGCGTCCTCCACGACCTCTCAGAGATGATGGAGGGTGGCTTTGTGACAGCATCTGCCAGCTCCCTCAGCGCTTGCGGGTGCATCCCATCAGGGCCCATGGATTTGCCATGATCCAGTTTGCATAGGTGATCTCTGAACCAATCCTCCTCAACCAAGGGGAAGTCCTCCTTTCTCCAGATTTTCTCTCTGACTTCAGGGGGCTGAGATGTCTGAGGGCAGCCTTAGCAGTAAATGCTGAAGCAAAGGCAGCATTCAGTAACTCCACCTTCTCTGCATCCTGCGCCATCAGGACACCCACCTCCTTCAGCAGTGGGCCCACTGTATCCCCAGTCTTCTTTTACTGCTGATGTATTTGAAGAAGCCCTTCTTGTTATCTTTTACATCCCTCGCCAGATCTCGTTCCAAGTGGGCCTTAGCCTTCCTCATCGCATCTCTGCACACCCTGACAATGTTCCTATGTACCTCCCAAGTGGCCAGTCCCTTTTTCCACATACTGTGAACCTCCCTCTTCCATTTTCTAGAAGCTCTTTGCTCACCCATGCAGGTCTCCTGACTCCTCTGCCTGACTTCTTCCTTGTACGGATGCACCGAGCTTGAGCTTGGAGGAAGCAGTACTTGAATATTGACCAGCTCTCTTGGACCCTCCTACCTTAGAGCCCTAGTCCATGGGATTCCTCCATGCAGGTCTTTGAAAAGGCAAAAGTTAGCTCTCCTGAAGTCTAGGGTTGTAATCCGACTTGCCACCCTGCTTTTACCATGCAGGATCCTAAACTCCACCATCTCATGGTCACTGCAGCCAAGGCTACCCCCAGCCCTCACATCCTCAACTAGACCTGGGACCTGGAGAGGCTGGATCATTGGGCCAGAGCCAACGGTATGAGATTCAACAAGGCCACGTGCTGGGTCCTACACTTGGGTCACAACAACCCTGTGCAACACTACGGGCTTGGGGAGGAGGGGCTGGAGAGCTGCCTGGAGGAAAAGGCCCTGGGGGTGCTGGCTGACAGCCAGCAGCGCCCGGGTGGCCAAGGAGGCCACCAGCCCCCGGGCTTGTGTCAGCCCTGGTGTGGCCAGCAGGAGCCGGGCAGGGATGGGGCCCCTGTGCTCAGCACTGGTGAGGCCCCACCTCGAGTGCTGGGCTCAGGGTTGGGCCCCTCGGGACAAGAAGGGCCTTGAGGGGCTGGAGCGTGTCCAGAGAAGGGCAGCGGGGCTGGGGCAGGGTCTGGAGCACAAGTGTGCTGGGGGGCGGCTGGGGGGGCTGGGGGGGTTTAGCCTGGAGAAGAGGAGGCTGAGGGGAGACCACCTCGCTCTCTGCAGCTCCCTGAAAGGAGGCTGTAGCGAGGTGGGGGTTGGTCTCTTCTCCCTAGTAACAAGCGATAGGACGAGAGGAAATGGCCTCAAGCTGCGCCAGGGGAAGTTTAGGTTGGACATTAGGAAAAACTTCTTCACCGAAAGGGCTGTCAGGCCCTGGCACAGGCTGCCCAGAGAGGTGGTGGAGTCTCCATCCCTGGAGGTATTTAAAAGAAGGGTAACATGGTGCCTGAGGATATGGTTTCGTGGTGCACTTGGCAGTGATAGGTTAGCGGTTGGACTCGATGATCTTAAGGGTCTTTTCCAACCTTAACGATTCTATGATTCTACGACCTTCTTTGTGGATGGAGCAAGGGAGGATCCGTTCCCACTCCCCTTCCTTGCAGGAGAACCAGCAGTGTCATCCAAGATGCTGCCTGGCAAGGAAAGGTAAAGCAAACCCCTCCCCATGTTGCATTGCTCCCCTTCCTCTTATACAAGGGGGCCTGCATGGGGTCCTCCCTGCCTAGAGGGTTGGAGAGCTGAGGGACAGGTCACAGCTGGCATTACTTATCCCTTGAGGCACAGCCA
The DNA here is from genome assembly GCF_949628215.1 of Phalacrocorax aristotelis. Lineage (NCBI taxonomy): Eukaryota > Metazoa > Chordata > Aves > Suliformes > Phalacrocoracidae > Phalacrocorax > Phalacrocorax aristotelis. Next base: position 1,128,454 of record NC_134288.1, on the reverse strand, counting down.
TTCCCCAGAAGTAGAGGAGGCCACGATCCCCTGCTGAGAGCCTGAGTCAGAAACATTTTGGACTCCATGGAGCTCAGGATATTTTATGCCCTTTGCAAGGCTCTCGCACTCGCTCCTCTGGGAACATGTGGTCTGTCGGTGCCCATGCCACCTGTCCCAGAGCACCGGGCTGCAGAGGGACAAGGAGGAGAAGCTGGTCGGCTCACAGCAAATCCCACAGGCCTGTGGCTCATCTGGAGTCACCAGCGGGTACCAGAGGGAACTGGGAGCTACTGGGATTCAGCTTAAGGCATTTATCACTGTTCAGGTTTCTCCTGGCAGGGCAGGGATCATCCTCTGGATGAGTCTGAAGCTCAGAGGAGTTGCTCATGGGGCAGGAGGCACTGGAAGCATTGCAGGAACAAGTAAAGCTCTGGGCTCATTCTGGTTCACTTTATGTGCATCACCAGTGTCTGCCAGTCACACAGATCTCAAGTGGATACAGTAGCATCTCGCAGGGGGCAGCAGACAAGTAATAACCTCAGTTTAGGGTGCTCTAGAGCATGTATTTTCCAGAACCGCCATCCTATGTGGTTTTCATCATCTTGGCTTTTTTTCTTCTCTCCCCGCCAGCAGTACACACACAGAGAGGCAACCTTAATCCAAAACACAAGCTGTTAAAGAAGCCTGGCTCACTGCATTGCCCAGAAGTGGGGACGAGGAGCATGGATAGCAGGAGTGCCAGGCTCACCGGAGCTCTAGCCCTTGGGTGAGTCACACCTCTTCAGCGTGACTCAACTCCGCTTGCTGCATGGCGTCCCCGGCTCTTGGTACCACACTCTCCAGGGCAGGATGATACTCAGGCAGGACAGGAGGGAGGCAGGGCAGCCCGTGGCACTGCCCGGGATCAGAGGGGCCACCCCCGCAGAGACTGGGGAGGGTAAGCTTTTGTGCAGCTGAAGCTGGCAAAGTTCCTATACAAAAAAAAAAAACCCACCCCAATTGTTGTTGGACTGGTTTAAGTGTAAGAAAATCTAGCCAAACAAAATAGCATCCCGTTATTGTTCTTTCATTTTGGGCTTGATGTAAGCAAATAACTGTGCCCAGGAGCTCTGTCCCTGCAACCCCACCTCCTGCCCTGGCTGAAGCTGCAAGCACATGCAAGCAGCCGAGCAAGTGGGGAGGGAAAGAGCCAGAACAGCTGGGCTCACCTGCACCCTAGAGAAGCCTAACCTCTTGCACGACAGCTCAACCATCCCAGCAAACCCCACTATGAGCATCCATCAGAGCTCTTGTACTGCATGACACTCCCGCCCATACCCTCTCCTTCTGTTTAGCACAAAGGGCTTTGGAGCAATGATTATCTTCTGATGCGTGTTTTCATGGCATCCCACACAAACAAGGCCTGGCCCAGACCGGGGACTGCAGCCACGAAAGCAGACAGCTGTGCCCCAGGAAGAGGAGGACACACAGCGGTGATCACTGGCCTGGCACCACTTTGCCCCAGCGCTGCACCCTCTCCAGGCAGCACACCTTCCCAGCATACTGGCCACACAGCCACTGCCCACCTGGCAACTGAAGCCACCCATTAGATATAAACAGAGAAGGCTAAAGCTCTCCCTACCTGCCAGGGTCTTTTCTCTTCTCCACGGCGCAGTCCGCCTTGCTCTTCTCCGTCTCCTGCAGGAGGGCCAACTGGATGGGGGTGCTTCTGCCGTCACTGCTGCCCCGGTGCTGCTGGCCATGGCAGTCAGGCTGGGAGCTGCACTTCATGGCCTGGAGCTGTGCCAAGGGCACGATGTCGCAGCCCTGGGGACGGTGCCACACTGTCTGCTGCGTGATGGCATTGTAGTAGTAGAAGCGGTTGTTGTTCTGGTCGAAGAGCTCCCACCACTGCTTCTGGTCAGACTGGCGCACCTTCAGGTTGGGAGGGGGCTCCCAGCCACACTCACCAGTGGTCAGGTTGACATACATCCGCTCCTGGGAGCGGGGCTCGATGATCTCCACCCAGTCTGAGCTGCAGGGGCATAAGAGCTGTGTTAGTCTGGGCCAGAGGCTCAAGACAAACTGGTCTGGGAGTCCTACAGAGCTGCTGCCTCTGGGCCAGGCAACCATGCTGCAGCTCAAAGTGCTGCTTGGGGCCATTCAGCAATCTAACAAGCTCAGGCGAAGATGAGGGAAAGAGTTTGAGACTGGGCCAAGCCAACTCAGCAGCTCCCTGGTACAGAGAAGGGGTCAACAACCCCCACTCCCAGCCCTGACATCCCAGCCTGGGACAAGCAGCATGGGACAGGCAAGCATCACCTGCTGATGATCCGATAACCCACATCAAGGGCTGGCGTGATTGCAGGAGTGCCAGCGCCTAGAGAGATGCACGAGAGAACTCACTCTCAAGAGCATGGAGGATCTGCAAAGCAGGATCTGCTCCTTTTGGGAGGTGCACCCTGTTGTTCATGTCACCTTGGGAGACCAAACTCCCGGCTCCTGACAACATGGGCAGCTTGCCCATGTGAGCGCCTGCTGCAGGGCTTACAAGCTGTGGGGCTGGAGGGAACCTCTGGGCCACCCAGTCCCTGCTTGAAGCCCACACCTGCTTGCCCAAAAGAAATGCAGGGAGCGACTGGTGGACGAGTCCGCTCCATCTCCATTGTACACTCTTCCCCTCTTCCCTTGGCTGACGGGACCAAGCCCTCGATGACCCTTTGGGTGTAAGGTGACCCAAAGGACAGGCATAGCCTGCCACTGATCTGTAACCCCTCTGCCGCTCAGAGGAGCCTCTCCAGTGCCAGGCTCCTTTGCCAGCACCCACATTGGCCCTGCCTAGGGCTCAGCGAGAGCAGAACGTGGGCAGTGCTGTAGGGTTGGTTTTCCAGATCAACTTGATGGCTTTGTGGCAACAGAGGTGTTGGGCTGCACAGTCCTCATACATGGCACATCAGCCTTTAAGACTGACCCACCTAACCCAAAAAGCTGGCCTGGGTGAGAGGAGAGGAGCTCAGCAAAGCCAACGCCTCCATGATGCTGCAGCCAAAACCATTTTGGCTGGCCTGGTAAGCAGAAGAGGGTGCAAATCCCAGCAAGGTCTCCTCCTCCACAGGAGAGATGCTGCCACTAAAGCAATGCCACCCCTGGCAGCACACTCGAGTGTGCAGCTGAAAACAGAAAAAAATCTACCTGTGCTCCCCAACTCCTCCTCATACCCCCTCAAGTCCCGGCCCTCCACCCTCCTTCTCCACCCCATGTCAGTGGAGGCTGCAGATGGAGATCTTATTTAACCAAAGCTGGTTTTGTTATTAATCAAAACCATATGATGGGGTGGCTCCAGGGCCACCCCTGAAACCCGCTCGTGCCCAGTGTCCCGACCTGGCTAGGGCACGGCCACAGGAGCCGTTCCCAGAGGAGCGGCAGGAGAAGGGAGATCCCATTGCATCCCTCTCACACACCCTCCGCTGCTGGCATGTGGTTCCTCGGAGGGGTCTGGGTTGACAGTGGCAGCAGCGCAGCATCCAAGATGGCAGCCTCGGCTCCCAGTGCTCAGCATTGCTGGCACAGTGACAGGAGAGGTGGTGTTTGCTGGCAGGCAGTGCAGCCCTCAGCTCTGCCCCTGCTTTCTGGGGAAGGTCAGTGCCATCTCCTCCTATCCAGCAAGACTGTGAGGGGATTTAATTGCACATAACACCTCCCCACTAGGAAAACCATAGGTGTGTTCAATGCTGAGCAGTCTGACACACACCCCTAAGCAGCAGGCTGCTCCTCAATTCTTAGAGGATGCAAAATTGATAGGTACTGTGTCAGTCCAACCCAAAATAGACTTGAACTGCCTCTGAAAAGGTGCAGTTTTCCCCACCATGACATCTACCTTGCTGACCTCCACACAGCCTCAGAGGGCAGCTGTTCAGGCTACCACAGACAGGGTGGCTTGGGAAGCTGATCGAGGTGAAAGCCACTTTTCTTTTTTTGTGGCATAGGTCCATTTTCAGCCAGATCAGCTCACCTGGCCTCCCACCTTTGCCAGAGCAGGGTAGGGCACTGCCAAGAGTGTGCCTGCAAATGGATCCCACTTGGAAAACCCTATGTCCAGAAAACATCTGGTTTGTTGTTAGGTATTTTTTGGTCAAAACTAGATCAGTTCCCCTATTTGATTTAAGGTGCAACACGAACAGCTGTACCAGTGCCCCAGGCCATGGCTCGTGGTGGGAATCACAAAGTCAGCCTAATTATTTCCATGCAGTTGTGAAAAGACACGTAAGTGGATGACTTAGGTTGGTGACCTCTTTGCTCCCCATCAGACTGAGGGGCTGAGGATGACTGAGGTGGAGTTTAACCAGGGAAAAAATGTGCACAGAACACACAAATACCAAAGAGTTTACATATGAATCATATTCATATGTAAAGCAAGAAAAGGAAAAGCAAGGAGCACATTCCTGGAGCAGGGCCAGCCCTGGGCTGCCACACAAGCCTTGAACATAACATCAGGAACTCTGGAAAGACGTGATAAACCCAGAATTGCAGAGAGATAAGGCCATAACTTGGACACAAAAAAATTTAATTCCAACTCCCCTTCATAGGGTTAAAGAAGAAGTTTCCTGGGAATAGTCTGAATAACACATTTCCCCATCCCCTCAGCTCCAAGCGCTGGGTGACACAGCAGCCACAGAGCATGTGCCCACTCCTGCCAGCACAGCAGTGCCTGGTCACACTGGTGGGATCACTGCGGTGGTTTCAGTCCACCTCACCTCTTGGGACTCAACATCCCCAGGCACAGGACTTGCCAGCAGACCCAGTTTGCAAACCCAGACCAAACCCCCGCTACAGCTCAAGCGTGGGGACATGCAGCCCATCAGCATCACAGCAGTGCCAGGGAACTAACCTAGTCACCAGAGCCTGCAACATGGAGGAATTTCAGCAAAATCCCCACTTGCTTCCAAAAACAAACCCACACTCCCAGTATGTATCCTCCTGCATTACTGGGAGAGATTTCAGGGGTTTCCTCTGTGTCCTGAGCAAGTACACAAATACTTTCGACACCTCATAGCTTGCCAATAGTCAGCATGCCCGAGGCATGTGTCGTGGCCATTTGGAGAGGTGGCAGGGCCATGGGGGGTGGGCCTCAGTCCCCAAGCAGCAGGGCGCTTGCTGTATGGGGGGATGGTGCACCAGGTGTGCAAAAAGCAGGAGGAAACGTAGAGCTTTTTGTGCACAATTGCATCTCACATGGGCAGGCAGGGTTGTTCCCACCTGAAGGCTTAGCCCTCACAGGCTAGCAGCTTTATTTTTTTTTATAGTGTGTTGTATAAACAGAGCAGGTAAGAGGCCAAGCTGCTGGACTCTGTCCGGCCAGACCTTGGGACAAAGGTGATGGACATTTGCAAACTTTGCTCCTCCAAAAACAGCGTGGGTCCCTCCTGGCTGCCAATCCTGCTTGGCAAAGCTTGGGAATGTATAATAACAATAATAACAACAACAACAACAACAATTTTAAAGGGTATTCCAGTCTGCAAGACCATCCTGCTAGCACCTCCTGATTAGATCTTCTCACAAACAACTATAAATGTTAGCACAAGTCCAGGAGAGAATAAAATTTTTTTAACTAACAGAAAGGGAGCAGGACTAGAAATGGAAGGGACTAGATACAGGAGAAGAGTCACTTGCAGGAAGAGCTGGGAAACCCCAAGAAGCTGAACAGCCACTACTCTCCTGTAGAGCTGGTTTTCTTGCCACCATCACCCAAGTGTCACGGCAGCCTGGACAGCTGAGCATGGTCCCTGGACACCACAAGTTCTTCATAAGGCTGTGCAAAAATAAGAATAGTAGAGAGGTTTCCTCAGCTGGAGCTGTCTGCTTGAAACCAGTGCAATGTGACCACAGAGCCCTCTGCATGAAGCCTTCTCTCCACTCATTACCTGGGCACACTGCTCAGCACCAACTTGAGAAGGCCAAGGGAAAGACACCCTCAAGGAAAGACACGGGAAACCCCTGCCTCAGGGGGCTTCACACCAGGCTGTGAGCAAGCCCCTCTGCATGGCTGCAAGGGGAGCGCTTACAGCTTGATCCCCCATTTCCCTTCCGTGTTTCGTAATTTTTGGACTTCTGTGCTCCAAGCCAAGAACCCACCTCCTTGCCCCACTTCCCTTCTTTGGGATGAGCCACGCAGAGAGCTGGGGCAGCACCAAGCCCTTCTCGGCCAAACATGACTGCATACCAAGTAAGATTTTTGAAGACTGGTGCCCTCAAAGGGAGCCTGCAGCATGCTCAAAGGTGGCCCCAACACAAAGAAAAGCAACTGGGAAATTAAGCTCTTCCTCCAGGTAACAGGACTCTGTTTCAGTGTGTGGTCTCGTATTTAGTATTTCAGAAGGATGGCTGCACTCAGTGCACAGGGGACCCTCCTGGACAGCAGGAGACTGAAGAACTTGAGGGGCAACAGGCCACCATGACCTTTATGAGTGTTGATACTTCCCTTTACATCATCTCCATACCATGCATAGATAAGGTGTTGCTACCATGCCCTGCGCAGGGCAGCCACCTTGCCATGTCCTTGCACAAAAAACTGCAGTTCTTTGCCTATGGCTCCAAGCCAGGGCTGCTGAAGCCTCTGCAAAGTCCAGGTGATGGTGGGGCCCCAGGACTGGGCAGAACCCATCATTAGAGGTCATCTAACATGAGGATTTGTCAAGGTTGAGACTAAGTGCCTATGAACTGGCCCCCTTTGAGGACAAGCAATGAAGAGTTTGGCCATCAGACACACACAGAGATTGAACTACAACTCTCAGAGACTTGTCATGCTGTGACACCAGCTGAAGGCAGGGACATGTGCATGGGGTCCAGGGCTCCTTGCTGCAACAAATGGCTGGGGTGATGAGATGGGCATCTGAAATGATCTGACCTACAGGGACAGGGAGTTCAGAGCCTCCTTCATTTGCTGCTAACGGAGAGTGCGACAAGGAGCCCATGAGAGGGAGCAGAAGCAGCCTTGTGGAAAACAAAGGCATGTTTACAATCTCAAGTTCTCCAAAGGGAGACCCCAACAGCACACCAAGGCAAACCAGTTAAGGAATGGGGAGCAGGTACCATCCCAGAGGCACTGAAGCTGCTGATGTCACTGCTCCTTTGCAGGTTCAGGCTCTCAAACTTGCTGAAGAATAGTCTGGGCTGTGCTCAAGCACCCTAATATCAGCACAGCTTCTTTCAAGAGGATCACGCTTGCCCCTTCACCTTCTGCACAGTGGGCAAAGCCACCCCAGCACACTGGGTGGGTTGTCAGACAGACTTGCCCTAGAAATATTTCACTCACTGCAGATGCTGAGCAACAAAGTACAACCCCCAGGTGGCTCCAAGCCACCCAGATTTGCACATCAAAGCCAGGACAAGGCTGTAAAACTCATCTATATCCTGGAGCTGGAGAGGCCAGGAAGAACTCTAGCACCAGCTCCTTGCAAGGATGCTCCAGCAGCTGATTCAGTCAACTAAGGTTTATTTACTGCCTTCTCTCAGTGAAGTCCAGAAAGGCTGTAAGTTAGATCTTAGGAAAAAGAAAAAAAATGTACCCAAAACAACCTTCTCCCCCCCTCCCCCATATCTGAACTTATTTTAAATACACATGCATCCTTCTAACAAAAATTATAGGGGAACTAAAATAAACATAATGTCAGCCTGTTCCTAAAACTCTCCTGCTTCCAAAAATAAGCATTGTGCAAACAAACCAACCTCTGCTTCACAGGAGACACACCAGACAGTGAAAATATAGAACAAATGGCTGCAATTGCTCAAAGCCTGAGCACGTATGCTCAGCTCCAGCAAGAACACAATGGGGGCAGCCCTCTGAAAGCAGAGCCCTGCCTGTTGACACATTACAGAGAGGAGAACAGAGCACAGTACCATGAGTTGGGTGGCTTAGAGATAGAAGAGAGCCTAGAAAAGGTTCTATCACACAAAGCTTCTCATTACTTTGGCGTTTTTAATTAAAAAAAAAAGACAACAAAACTACACACCACCAACAAACCAAACCCCATGCTCCATCCCTCCTCCACAGGACAGGGGTTCTGCAACAGAGGGAAGAGCAAGGGGCAGGAAACATCCCTGTTTGCATGGCTTCAGGACAGAACATACGGCACCTGCTGGATGGGCACTAACAGAGCAGGAGTTCAGGTACCAGACGTTTAGGCACAGCCACCAGGGGACTGCACAGGCCAACACTAAAGTAAATTGCACCTGAGGGGAGAAGTAAAATCCATTCCCGTTAAAAAAAAAAACAAATCTTGACAGATGCAGACTGGGCATAGCTCTGCCTGAGCCTGCACGGCCCAGATAAGCACAGGCTGTTGCCGCAGCTCCTCTGTTGGAGGTGCAGAGTGGGGCTGGCTGCTCCCTTGAACACCGAGGGCCTCTCGCTTCTCTCTGTCCCCAAGCTGTCGGTGAGGGTGAGCACCTCTGACTGCACCATGGCCAGAGACCAGCTGTGGCTGCTACAGCCTGGGCAGAAGGTGAAAGACATAAGATGTCAAAAAACATTCAGCATCAGAAAGGTTACAGCTGCTTCCCTCTGCTCTTTGCAAGGATCCCCAGGCTGGCTAAGCACATGGATCCGGCTGGACAGCTTCTCCTGCTTATCTGTTCCAGATGACCCTGGGGTTTTGCACGACTAGGGAAGAAAATCCCTTGCAGAGCTTGAGCCCCAGGCTACAACAGAGCAGCGAGCCAGTTTCCTTGGGCTACAGGATCCGGCCAGACAAGCCATCTTCACCCTCGAGCTGCTGCCATGGCAACCCCTGGATCTCTCCTGCCACTATGGCTAGAGTTTCCATTTTGCACATCAGAACAGGGCCCAAACCCCCAGTCCCAGACGCAACGGCACCTCCTAAGCTCAGTGAAGGCTTCAGCAGAGTCGTTTTTCCTTTTAAGGGCTGAGCATCTGAGAACAAGTTTCAGACGGGGCGGGGGGGAATGTACTGGCAGTTTTCATTCCCACCCTCTCCTTCCAAAATGTGCTGCATGGGTCCACAGCCCCATCCAAATCCCAGCTGCTGGAGGGTAGGCAGCTGTGGGGAAGGCTCGGTGCTAGCCGGGTAGTCCTTGCCCAGGGGGCATTGGGTGCTCTGGAGGGGAGCTGAGGCCTGGTGCAGCTCAGTGATGTCCTACCACCTGCACAGCCACAGGTTGCATCAATCCCAGAACACATGGTCAGGTCCATCACCGCCAGGACTCGGAGCAATGCCAGTGGTGTCACACTCTGATGGGGACTGCATCCCACCTCAACGCGCTCATAACCAGATTTTGTCCGCAACAAACAGGATTTACATGGGAAGACCTCAATCTTAGCAATACCCTAGAGAGGAAATACTTCACAGCTGCTTAGGTGAAGGCATTACAGGACAGCCTGCAAGTTCAGCAGCAACTGACCACCGTGGCTGGGACGTATCCTGCTCTCCATCCCCTGCTACTGCCCACCAAGGCATCCTGAGCTTAGCCCCAGGACAGCAGCCTGACACCCTCCCATTGCCCCCAGAGGTTACCAGTTTCAGGGAGGATTCGTACCAGCGTGTACGCCATAAGCACGGCTCAGTGAGTGTCACTGCAGCCATCCCACCTGTCCACGTCCCCACCGAAGGGGCAGCGGGTATTCATGTCAGGTCATCGCCAGCTGCACCAGCCAGATCCTTCCAAGTGTGTAAATCTCTGCAGAGACGCACCCAAGGTCACACGTCTGCTTTATCCTCATGTCTTCTTGAGTCAAACCAAGATAAGACAGATGCTTCCAGCCAGAGCAGAGCTGGACTTTATTCACCTCCATGAACGTGTGCTGGCACTGAGTCATACAGGATCCGCCCAAGATGGGATTCAAAGCACCCAAGAGCCTCCCAGTGTGAACATAACCCTACAATTAGGCCTGGGCTGCTCCTGTTTTTAATCAGGGGGATGGACACAGGGCAAGAGGAAGGAATGGAGCCAGAACCCACACAAGTCTCCTGCCTTCCCAAGGAGCACCAGCACCATAGGGCTACCTACTCACTGAAATCCTGGTCAGTGACCAGAAAGCTGTACATGGCTTGTTCCCGTTTCCATGGCCCTCTAAGTCTCCACACCTCTCACCAGCTGCCAAACAGAAGTAAATCAGACCTAAGCAGGGCAACATTTCCCAATGCTGACAGGGCTGTGCCAAGAGCATCACGCTGATACAGCTGCAGGAACAAGGCAGAGAAGATGTACCTGCCAAAAGGATGAAGGGCAAAAGCCCAGAGCCCTGGAGAAGCAGCACACCCCCAGTGCTCTCCCTGTGCCAAAGCAAGTGATGTCACACAGATGATATTCCTGCTATTTCAAGGTCACAGCAACACCTGCTGCCTTCTCTGTCATTCCAGAAATTACTGACAAAAGTCCTGACTCACCCAGCTTGCTGCCCAGCTACTTCAGGACTGATATTTACTCTTTACAGCCTTCTATATCACCGCTACTGATTTCAAGGATTCCTCACAGCACTGCCACAAAGCCCTTACTGCCAGGGACCCTGCACCAGCTGCCTCAGGCAGTCTATGCCAAGGAGAGCAGCCCAGGAACAGGAGACTCCACAATCAGAAGCTGTTCTGGAAAAGCTGCCCCACCACATAAACCCAGCAACTTGCTCCACCACCCTGGCAGCTCACACCACTCACACTGTGTGAGGAACAGGACTCTGCAGCCAACTGATTTTCATCATTTCTGTGCATGGATAGATTATCCTGGGCTTAGTGAAGTCATGCAAGGCATTGCACAGCCATAAACATGCTGCACTGCTACGGGGCATGGTTTCCTCATACAGAAAGGAAAAACAATTTTTGTACTATCTTCATTGAAAGCAGAGACCATGGCAGCCATGATGGAACAAAGCAAACAGCCAGGTGCCAGAGACCCATTTACACCAGGCACAGAGGTGTTCATTTGCTACACAAGGGAACACTGAGCTACAAGGAAAAAAACATTTACAGAGGTTTCTGAATGATGTCAGTGAGTAAAGACTGGGAAGACAGGAACAAAAAAGAAACCTACAAAACCAGAAAAAAGAAACCCATCAGCTGGTACCTTGGGACCGGTCAGCTGCCTTAGCAAGAGCACGCAGGGATGGGGACTAAAAGGATCTCTTGAGACACCCACCTCGGGTCTAAAATAACTCCACCAGACCACAAAAAACCCACCACAACTTCAGCTTTTCTAAAGGAGGCACAGGAGCCGGCAGCGGTGTGGGGCAGGAGCAGACCAAGGTTGTAATTACAGGGTGGAGCACCTGCAAGGCAAGGCCATACACAGACTGCCCGGTGTCACCGAGGGTGCCAGCTGTTGACTCCCTACAAATAGCCCGATTGCAGAGCACAAGGCTTTCAGTCTGCAAAGCTACATATTTGAAGCAGCAACATTCCTAAATGCGTGGCATTAGCAAAATAATGGCCCTCTGTCTTTCTTCATTTAAAGGGCTGACAGTCATTTATTAGCTGAAACACAGAGTCCCTTGAAAACTCATGCACAACAGATGCAGTTTGCAAGGGATTGGGTTATTTCTCAGCTAGCAGAGCCCACAAGACACTGGTGGGTAAAAGTATAAAACAAAGATAACGCTGTTTCATCACAACTTTTTTAGGCCGTTTTGTTCTTCAGCAAATCTCTCCAGCTGCAGCTGTCTCTGCCGACTCTGTTGAAAAAACTAAGCAGGAGCAAATGCAGAGAAGCTCTTGGAAGTATTAGCTGTCCAAGCTTGTTAAGCATGACTCAAGTTAACCACTACAATGCTGGGACGGCAGAGGAATTTGGCTGTGAGTCAAAGGCAATAGGAAACACAAAGTCCACAAATGAACAACTCTCCCCTGCACCCCGAGCTGCTACCAGGAAACTCATCCCATCGGGACTCCGTGCTTCAGAGTTGTCATTTTCCCCAGCCCATAGCACACGAATTTCCTCTGGCAAGGGAAGAGAGGCAGTAAATAAATAGCCAAAAACCTCAGCCACAGAGCTCATAAACCCTTCATAAAACAATAAGCAAAAAAACCTCTTTTCCGTGAGAAATCAATTTCTTACATTTGTTTTGCCTACAGGAATCACTAAACAAAAAGCGCATCAGACATGACACAGTAAGAGTGCTGCAAAGGCAATGAACTGGACCCACAGGATCAGTCCCCTCACGCAGCCCCAGAGCTTCCCCTTCCCACGCGCTTCCCCCACAGAGCAGCACACGGTTCCCTGCTCCACGCACACCCTGATCTCCGAAAAGCTTGCCTATCAACAAGTGAATGAGCAGTTTCGGATGAAAAACACAGCCTGTGTTTGATTTTTTCCCATTGTTTTCCATTTATTTTTCTGATGTAATAAACCAGGAAAAAAAAAGTTTCCTCTGAAAGGAAAGGCGTGTTAAGTGTTGCCCCAAACTAATATTCTTTTCCCGATTGTCTCCAAAACATTACGGTGTGGGTAGGAGTCACATCCCGTGAGCTGTATTTCAACCTCTTCTTTGTGTGCTACACATTTGCCCCTGCATGACTAGCAGTGGCTATAGTAATGCCTTCAAACTCCAATAAACAAATATACTAAATATGTGTAGTTCTGGTGCTTTGTCATTAACAAGATCTGGCTTGATTTAATGAGAAACAAGGACCAAGTCGCTCAACCTTGCTTTAAAATGCAGTCACAGCCTTTTTAAAGCTGAACATTTCTGCCATCTCACGCGTCAGAACAAAGCATTAGTCAAAGCCCAAAATCTGCCTTTGCTCTCACCATGTCATAGAAACAAAGGTGGTGGAATTGACCTTCCCAAGAGCAGCAAGAAGCTAGTTATTGGTGAATAACTGTGTCAGTCATCAAAGGCTCTCAAAAAGGGCCTCAGTTGTTTCTTGGAGATGTCCAGGAAGAAAACCAGCTGGGCTGTGTGAGCTGGCACTGTCCCAGCCAGGGTCACCCACCTGAGCTCCCACATTGCGGCACTGCCTCCCCAGGGAGCTGCAGCCCTCCAGTGGTACTGCATTCAACGGACCCTCCCAAGAAACAGGCAGAGCAGCAATGAGAGAGGGATGCAGTCACTCCCTGTGGACACAACTGAATTATTTCTTGCCTTGGACCAACCTTTTGCAGGGCATATGCTCATTTCTTCAGCTTCTCCAGGGAGGTTGGTAGGATAAAAGAGTCCATGTTTTCACTAAACCTTTTTCTCTCGGTTATGATGGCAGGCTGTCAATCCAGAGAGTCAGGGGGATCTGGGGAAGGATGATGTCAAAGACAGTGACATCAGAAGAAGCTGCAAGACTTGAGAGTGCCAGAAAATAAGGAAAACCAGAGTACTCATTGAGTCTTTTCCTTTTAACTCTAGGTTGGTAAGGCTGGGAGACTTTTACAGTCACTAGCTATATTTCTGCAGAAGAAAAGCAAACTCCCTGGAAGAGAGGAGATTGGCCTGGCAAAACATTCCTCTAGAGGGATGAAACTGGACAGCTGCACAGTTGTGACTTGTCTACAACCAGAAGCAGAGCTGGGGACAGACTCATGACCTTGGTCCTCAGCCACTGCAGTGCATCAGATGCTCAGGCTCAAGAGGAACCACTGGCACGAGCAAAAGCCCAAGCACCACCTTTTCCACAGCTCCTCAATCAGGTGCCAAAAGACCTGCCAATGTTTTTTTTCCTGACATGCTTCCAACTCACGGGAGATTCATACAGGCGCGCTAATGCAGCTGGGAGAAGGTGGATGTGCACTTGGGGGTTTTAAACATAGCTAAACTCAACTACTGCCAAGAACAGTTGCGCTACAAGTTTGAATACACAGGGTTTATCATGCTTAAATGACCAGGAGATAAGGAAAGAAATCATGCAGACCAGAGCTTGCCTCAGATCATGTTTAATTGGCAGCGGATCCTCCCCTTGACCAAGTCAGCCTGAAATACACACTTACACTTCTGTGCATAGCTGGAAGAGTAAACGTGTCATCCGTTTGTCCTGGTTTAAGGGAAAAGAGGAAAAAAAAAAAAGAATAAAAAAAAATAATAAAATAAAATAAAAAAAAATTCAGACTGGGCTTTCTTATAAATAGCACAAGAGAGACAGCCCAGCTCAGCTCAGGAGGTGGCTGGAGAGCTGGCAGCACCAGACAGGATCTCCAGAACAAAAAAAAAACCAGGAAATCCCCAGTGTCACTTCTCCCCACAATTGATTTAAAATGAGCTTATCCCTCACACAGTACACAAGGAAGAAGAAACTTCCTGGCTACAAGGGGGGAAAACACAGTTATTAATAGCTACACAAAGAGCAAGTATCAGAACTTATGTTGCAGCCCTGTAAGAACTTGGCTGGATCTTGAAAATATCTGTTGCCATGGCAGTAATTGCTATACATGGTAACAGTGAACAGTGGTGTGAGAACAATTTACTTTTTGATTTGGTGCCCAAAACAAGTTCCTTTTGTTTTCTCTCACCAAAACCCCAAGCATTTATTAGCTTGTGTTCAGGCCAAAACTGAGCTTTTCACTTCCAGCAGTGGCAAGGAAGGCAGCAAAAAAAGGGACAAATTCAGAAAGATGTCAAAGTGGGCAGTGCACTCTCTGTCACTCTCAGTCCTTCTTTTATGGCACAGCTGACAGATTGGGGCAAAGGTCTGGACCACATTCAACTCCCTTTTATATTTGATGTCCACCTAGGCAGTCCTTGTCTGCCTCCAGTACATAGTATTTGCTGCTAAAAAAAAAAAAAAAAAAGAAAAAAGCAAAAACCCACAGAGACACTTACTCTACTTCTAGCAGTTAGAAGCAAGGACTTTTCTGAGATGGGATGACCTGACACTCACTTAATATTCAACATGACAGCAGACCACAGTGGTGCCATGACTGTTTTCATTCTGTCCTCTGCTCCCCTCCTAGCCTTTCACAACCTCCTCTCCCCTTCCTGCAGCACTGCCGAATGCTGCCCGATACTTTTGCAGAACCACCTGTTACCCCCAACCTCATTCCTGAATTTCAGTGCTCAGGATTTCTTACCTTATTTGCTCAGAGCCCATCACTGCACGCATGGACTGCAGCACATTCTTCCCCAGCCACCACTTTCATCCCCTTTTCTAGGTCACAAACAAACACTGTGAGCAGCAGCAATCCCAACCTGGCATCCCGAGGGACCTCCCTCCACTGTGAAGTCTGACAGTCTACTCCTCTTCTTCGTAGCTTATCTTTTAACCATTTATTCACCCATTCATCCCATGATGGGCTTTTCTTGGACACCTGGTGCTGAAGCCTTTCAGTGAGGTCCACTAAACCAACCCACTGGATCACCCCTGCCAAGTACTGATGGAGTCATGTGGCTCAATTTTGGTTTACAAAAGCCATGTTGGCTTTTCTGCAACATGTCATACCCACCTACATTCCTACTTAATGTTGGTTTCTGGAAACTTTCAAGAATGTAAGATACACATCTTAGTTGCAACCAACTGCCCGTCCATCCTGTCCACACCTGGGACACAGGAGAGGTTTGTTAGGTGTAGGGGAATAGACAGGGATCGGCGACTGGAAGATCACGGGATGTGATGGAAAGATAGACTCCTCCCCATAGGAGTGGCAGGAACAGGAGGCGCAAGAGCTATATAAGCGTGTGACGCAGCTAAATAAACGGACATTTTGTATCCATCATATTGATGTCTGTGCATCACTGTCCCCAGGGTGGGTAGAGCCCTGTGTCCCGGAGATATGCGGCCCAAGTTCTCCCATAGAAGCGTACAGCAACAGTTAGGCATGGTCATGGTCATACCCTCTCTCCATCTTCTTCCTTGTACGCTCCACACTTGTATTATGGATGCTAAAGCCACATCCCTGGCTGTTCATTCTATTATTTTTCAGGAGAAACATGTTCTTCCTAGCCTGTTTCAGAATGGCTGCCCATAAGTTTACCCAAATGCTTTTTGAACCTGCTGATGCCTTTTGCATCCACAACCCCCCAGGACAATGAATTCAGCTCACCACACACTGCATAAAATAAAAGTACTTCCTTCTACCTGCTTTAAACCAATCTCCTATAGGTTTCATCAGGTGCCCTTGGTTCTAGTGCCACAAGATATGGTAGATAACATTCAACTAGATAACAATCAGTGCCTTCATGATTTTGTATACCTTGACCATATGCTACGCCAAACTTCTATTTGAAACCAGGGAGTCACAATTTTATTTTTTTTCTCTCTCCTCATAAGGCAGCTGCTCCATCCCTCGGTCATTTTAATTGTCTTCTCTGCAGTCTCTCCAACACCACAGTCTTTCTCAAGGTACAGAAACCAGAACCACCTACAGCCCCCAAGATATGCACCAAGGTGTTATTACAGGGTCAAAATGATGCTTTGTTCAAAGCCTCTGCTTTGTTATCATCTCCCTTTCTGACAGTGATCAGTATTTATTGGCTTTTTTGGCTAACATTGCACACTGAGCTGATGATTTCTGAGAACTGACAATGATGACTCTGAGCTCCCTCCTGGGCTATAACCACCAGTTCCAGGTTCAGCATCATACAGGCCTGATACAGATAATTTTCCCCTCTGGGTACCCCAGATTTTCTTACTCTGAAGTTCACCTGCCACTTATTTGTCCACTTGCTCAGTTCTGTGAGGTCCTTCTGGATTTCCTCGCCTTTGGTGAGGTATCCAACCACATGAAGGAATTGAGGATGCTCTATAAACCTGGGGATTTCACTGCACCCCTCCATGCCTGAGGTCACCCATAGCATGAAAATCAGTCCCAAAACCAGTCTCTGGGGCTCCACTGCTGACCCCTACTCATGCTGAAAAATTACTATTAAACCCTACTCTTTGCATTCTATGTTTTCACCAGCTCTTGGTTCATAACACAACCTTTCCTCCATGCCCTTGGTGACTTAGTTTCTTAAAAGCCTTTGGTTGGAGAACCTCATCAAAAACTGTTTGAAGACCCAGATATATGAAGTCTATTGGTCCTGCTACCCGTGTGGTCCTGCTCACCAAGTGCCAGCAGGTCCGTGAGGCAGGGCTTGCCTTCACCTTGGCCCTATTAACTCTTTTCCAAGAAGCTGTGCTTGGCCATACCTTCAGTGATCTTGCTCTTCCTTGCAGAGGCCCAGGCACATAGGTCAGACCTACCAGTCTGTGGTCCCCAGGATCCTTTCTGCAGCCCTTCCCTAGCCATGTGCCTGGCACAGACATTGAAACCCCTGCCACGCACCTCCCTGATTTCCCCAAGATCCCTCTCTTCTAAAAAATGCCATCACATTTGCCACCATCAATTTCTGCGATACCAAGGGGCACTTAAGCAACAGGACACGCACAAAAGCATCTCAGCAATTTCAGATTCAAGATCCTACAGTGCTCTTGAGTAAACACTATCTGTTCCGTACAGTTTCTTATCAGTTCCTCTGTTTGCTCTAAAGCTATTTCTACTGACATTCAATGTGAGACAACTTCTCAGACAGCTCTTTTGTAGCGAGCTTGTAGTTTGCAAAGCTACAAAGCTCCTCCACAGGAGTCAAGACAGCCAAAAAAATGGTTTAGATTTTTCTGTGATGGCTTTATCTTTTGTGCCTCTCACACCCTGTTCTCTTCTGCTACCTGTCTCCAAAAGGTTTCTGGTGCATCTGAAAATTAATCTATTTGGCAAATTCACTCTTCAAAAGTCTTATTCTGGCCTGCCTTGTTTTGATTTTACATGGAATCTGAAATACATACTTTTTTTTGTCTTCTTGTGTGGATACAGCTTCCCCTTTTTGACCAACATCCTTCTCATTCCACCAGCCTTCTTTCCCCTGCACATTTCCTTTAGTTTTCTTTCTTTAAAAAAAGAGACCACAACAAAAAACAAAACAAAGAAAAAACCCTTTGATCTTTTTCTTGGTGGAGGTATCCATTCCTTCTGAGCTGCCAATGTCATCACCAAATAAATTCCATACCGCCTCTGGTCCTATCAGCTACTCTTTAGCAGAGGGACAGAGCCATACAAGGCAGACAA
Source organism: Phalacrocorax aristotelis (assembly GCF_949628215.1). NCBI lineage: Eukaryota > Metazoa > Chordata > Aves > Suliformes > Phalacrocoracidae > Phalacrocorax > Phalacrocorax aristotelis. Next base: position 1,110,523 of record NC_134288.1, on the reverse strand, counting down.
ATATCAGGGCTCTTACATGACTGCAACAACAGACAGCCCCTTTTTAGCAGGCTCAGGAGTAAGCGCCAGCTCTACAGCAGGGCTGACATAAGTCTTATTAATTTTATTAATGCTGCCAGTCATAAAAAGCCCATCATAGCCACTGGCTCAGAGTTGTCATGACTGTTACTGGGCACGTAAGTACTGAGTTTTCACAGGTAACTGCATATTCCCACTTTGCAGATGCCTAAACTAAGATGTGCTTCCAGCTGGAAACACATTACTTGACCAAAGCACTTCCTGAGGCACCCATCAGATGAGAGGCAGAGCAGCCAAGGCTCCTCCTTCCTGAGGGAACACAGGACCACATCAAAGGGCAGCCAAGATCCCAGGAGAGCAGCGCCTCCCTTTCAGGGAGCAGCCACAGCCTGGACATTCTCACTTGTTTTTGGCACTGCTGAGCACACAGCGCTGCAGCCAAGGTCAAGGCTCGCATGGCTCCGGCCAAAGTCCTGTTGGACACAAGAGGCAGGGCCCAATTGCTAAAATACTGCAAAACAGATTTAGTCAGCAACAGGTTTCAATTTAAAAAATAAAAAAAATCACTGATCAATTTTTGCATGAAGCACAAGAAAAACAAGGGCTTGCCTCTCCCAGCGGTTCATTACCCTTCTTGATGTCTTCTGTCACAGCTTAGCAGGTGTGAATTTGAAAGAGATGAAGCCTGATACTCTTCTGCACCTTGAGCAGCATGGAGAGCTCTGCCATGACAGCGCTGCACCCTGGAAAGGGGCTGGCTGAACCCCAGCAGCACCCAATTTTCACAGCAGGTGTCCTGCACTGACATTGCTCTTTGTCCATGGCCCTCTGTACCACCTGTCCCAGTGAAAGGCTGCTTTTCCTTGAGGACCAACCGAGCAGTCCAAGCTCTAGTACAGACACATCTCTGCATTAAAGCTGTTTATGCTCACGGATGTCATTTGCCTTTTCCAGGGGAAACAGCCACACCATTAGGAGGGTTTACAGCTACAGCCCTATAAGCAAAGCAGCACAAGTTCCTACTGCAGGTAACAGCCCCAAAACAGTAATTTCAGGGGAAAACTTAATTCATGTAAAGCCCCTCAAATCCTCTCTGCAGTCCACAGAAACTCTGAGTTTAACCCAGTTCCAGCCGAGACACAGAGAACAAGAAAGCAGCACCACAGGCGGACCCATGAGTCTGTTGTCTGACCATCCCCACACATTCACTTGAAGAAATGGCTACTGCTGCTAATAGTAGAGGTTTGAGCCAGGTAGCAGGAATTAAGTGCACGCCCTTCCCTGCCCACACCAGGGGCCCACAGTGTGCTGTCCCTGGGGGCCGGGCTCCGCTTTGGGCAGGCGCTGCACACACTGCAAGGACCACGGTAACGTTGCCACTGCGACCAGCTGCAGGGGCTATTTTATTTCAGCACCCAGAGTACAAGATGTACGTGGTATCAGAAGACACTCTCAAAAGAGGGAACTGGGCTCTTCCCCAAAGAGGCTCCGGTGCACGATGCAGCACAAAATCAACACACCCCAAACACAGCTCACCACCCGAGCCATCCAGGCCAGGCAGGAACAGGCACATCAAACACAAAGTCACCCATTTCTACATTTCAAGCTGAACTCTGCACTGTTTTCACTGAGCTATTTAGTATCTGGTGATAGCCATGCTGTCCACGCTTTTCCACCTGCAGTCTTTGCTTCACGCTCCAGAGGCAGTGGGGCAGACAGAGGAAGTAGCCCAAGATGAAGTTTCCCTCCAGCCCCGCAGCAAGCACGCCTTGCACCAAACATGCAGAGTTACCGAAAGACTTCTCCCCCACGCGCAGACAGCTCTCATAGCTCAGCAGCTTTCCTTATCCAAACGGAGACAAAAGCAAGTGATTTCATCCCTCCGACACCAAATAAAGTCTAAGCAGACAAGCACTCAGCTATTAGAGGCAGCGCTGGGTGGTCAATGGGGGGCTGCCATCGCACCCAGAGAGGCCACCTTGCTGGGGAAGGGTTATGGGGAGCCAGAGAGGCCAAAATCACCAACATCTCCACCTCTGCCAGACTCATCCAGCTCTCCTTGTATCAACAACAAGAGCAACCCAAGCAAGTGTCATCCACCAAAGGGAGCTCTGCCCGCAGCGGCCCTCCACCAGTCCCTCTCCTAGCGGTGCTTTGGTATTCGAGGCCAAAATCTCAACAACATACCCAGTGATCCTCTGCAGCACAGCATCCAAAGCTGGCCCAACAGACCATGTGAGAAGGAACTGGATAATGTCATTGTACACTGAAAGCAGAACAGATCCAATGACTCGCTGCTGGTGGGAGGAGGGGGTCCCCTCTACGTCCCTTCCCCATCCCCCATCCGCTCTTTCTCCATGGTGCATCTCCAGCACTCACCACACAAGGACACTGGGGCTCCTCAAATCCCGCTTGGAGCTAATTCAGCTTGCTAGCTAAAAAGCAGCCAGTTTTGTCTTGCTTTAGTGAACTCAGCCATCCTGATGATGGGACCCAGGGCCAGAAGAAACAAGGGTGGCAGCGCACAGCTTCACCCCTAGAAGATCAGCACTGTCTTTCGTATCTTTTATGCTTATTGCTACCCCAAAACAGACTACTGCTTTGGAAGAGCCTTCTGTCTCCAGAACCTCAAACCCATGTTTTAAACTAATTTCAAATTACAGATTTAGTGAATTTTGGCCCAGTTGTCAGACCGCCACCTACTCACCAGACATTTCCTCAGCAGTTTCTAAACCCACAGTACAGAAAGGACCACAACACTTGATTTTCACCCTAATTTTCAGTGATTTTAAAAATAATTTAATGAAAATTTAAGTAGCTTATTTCAGGGGCAAGCTTTCTAATGAGTTTCCAAGCCTAAACTGCAACTCTTCTGCCATTTGTGCTCTAATGCAGGACTGCAGGCGAGAGTCCAAGGGCAGCACCGACCCAAGCACAAAGCTGCCCTCCAAGCCCCAACACTGTTTGCTTCACACTCATTTTACTGTACCGACTAAACGTAACCCAGCCGTACCCCAACCAGACTATCCGTTGTATTACAATGGTATAAATTGCTAAGGAAGTGTACCTCCATATTACAACCTGCTTAGCATTTGTCCTTAAGCATTCATTAAGCGCTTCTCAGGCCGGCCACGCTCCAGGCTCTGCACCTCAGCTCACAGCCCTTTCACCATCTCTCTTTGCTTCACTTGATGTTGATTTGTCACCAAGAATCTGTAAACCACTTTGAGCTTCTCCTCTCACCATAGCTTAGAGCAACGCTTGGAAGGCCTCATAAAAAAAAAATCCCAGACCTAATTACTGTAGCTAGGGAGCAAAGAAGAGCTAGACAGTGTGGCTGATACACAGATATCTGTAGCTATCAGAAGACTATCAAAGAACAACAGTATACATGAGGAGGAAACACTCACCAGACCAGAAGAGGACTAAACATGGCATTTAGTGTTTACAACAAACTAAACATATTGAAAATAACAGCTAGAACTCGAGTTACTGTTTAAACCCATATAAGGGACACTCAGTGCCTGGTTTACAGTGTGTGACCACCCGCAGCTTACCCCATGTCTGGGAACAACCCTGCACTTGCTATTTCCCACACAGCACCAAAAGCACGTGGGGGTTGAGCCCAGAGCAGATAAGGCCATGTAGGGGAGCACGACTGCACAGGCAGATTAGCAAGGGGGTGAGGACTTGGCACTGGAGCAGCTGGGGTGGCCAGGACCAGTTGGCTGAAGCAGGTCAGTGTCCTGACAATAAAACCAAGCCAGCTACCCCAAGGGCCCGGCAGCCAATGCAGAGGCACCAAAAATCGCAGCCAACATACAAGTCTTTGTCCAGCCACAGCCTCAGGAAGACCATCTTTCCAGGCAACACTACATAGCATTGCTCACCCATTGCATCCCCTGGGTCTGTATTTAATTACACAGCTACTCTTTCTCCAACCTCACTTTGTTAGTGAAAATACTTTATGCCAATTCACCCTCCTCCTAAACTGAGCCCTGGCTGCTGCTACACATGAAACCCCCCCCACAAGACACTGCACTGCCTCCGAGTCAAAAAAACCCAAGACAGCTGAACTCCGTGTGGTTAAAGGGGATTTGCTGAGCTCTGTTCCAACTTGTTGGGCAGCATTGTGCAGGGCTTTTCTTGGTATCACTGGTGATGGAGACAGTAAGCCTCTTTGTCATCCTTCTGGGAAAAAAATAAACACAAGCAAAACCAAATAGAAAAACCAGATCTACAGAACAAAGAAGCTACCCCTGCTACAGTGCACCTGGCGCTACACCACCAGTTCACGATGTCCAAGACAACACAAAATCCCACCACACTGAGTCTTTTCTGCCTCTCTAACAAGTACTGGCTAGAAAGCAGCAACCTTGTTTGCTCAGGTAGGAAACAGCCCCATCTGCCAAAGCAAAGTGCCTTATGGCAGCGTCCCACACCTGCCAAGTTACACACACAAATAAGCCCAGCTCCCCCCCTCCCTGCTTGGCTGGTTTGTTTTTGGTAAATCATAAACCCTGTGGCTAAGAAAAAGGTCAGTTTAGAGGGACCCAGGACTACTCTGCTCCAGGCTGAAACAAGAGTGTGCAGCAAGTCCGTGTAGCATGGGGTGCTCGCCACCATCTTCATTTCATCCCATGTCAGAGCAGTTTCCACTGAGGAAGGCAAAGCGCAGTGAGAGCTTGCCTCGGGGAGCTAGGCACAAGCACAATATAAGAGAGGCAAGAAAGTAAACCTCTAAGTAGAGCCAGCCTTCTGTTTGCCTCTGGTGGCTGACGAAGATGCCAACGAACAATTTTATTCAGAGCTCTATTTCAGAAGTTCCCTAGTTCTCTGCAGCATAAAGCCCTCAGTGGAATTTCATTCAAGACCTTAAGTCCAAAAAGACAAGAGAGGCTGAAAAAATAATCTCAGCATCTCCAGTGCTTTGGTCTTTCAGCTTGTTTTTTTTCCGGGGGAATTTTTTTAAGTTGATACTGTCCAACCCAAGTCCCTTCTTTTCACCTGAAGCACGTAACTGTGGGAGGCCAGGCACACCCCAACACCTCGAGCTGCTACACAGGCGGTACCAACGCTTCCCCCGGGGATCATAGAGTCCTTTCCATCTCCTGTGCTTCACTGCGAACAAGCAATCTGCATCTTCAGCATCCTCATTATAAGTTTCCCAAATCTCTTTTGGCTCTGTGCATTGCATAATAAAAAAACAGCAGCTGACAACACACAAATAAAAAAGCTTGGGAGAACAGCTGGAGGATGGTTAACACCAGCTACACTGGAATTCAATATTCAACTGGAAACATAAAACTCTTATTCCTTACATCAGTAACCTCAAACACTTGGAACAGTAATTAGTATGAGAGAATATATCCCAAATAATGGTATTTTTTCCACTCTCCCATGAGACAAAGACCAAGTGCAAAAAATTTTCTCTTGACCTACAGTGTCTCGCTCCAGATGTATGAGCCAGATGGACCTCATGTCTGCTGCTTTAGTTAATACTTTCCTGCCACTCCAAAAACTGACTGCTTTAAGAAATTGCCCAAAGCAGAAGACTTCATGGGGAAGAGTAAAGTATAAAAACAATCAGAGAGCTTGCTTCAGCGGACACTCATGACCAAGCTACTAAAAGGCACAAGAAATTGCTTGATCATTAGAGCCATCTTTCCTGTGAGGGAAGTGTCTTGATATTAATTCCTGCCTTTGTCAAGGTGCTCAGAAAACGTGTAAGCAATGACAGCAGAGCTCAGAAACCCTCTATGAATCCAGCTAAAACCAAATCCCAGTGTCTGCTGTGGAATTTATTTTTATTACAAAAAAGAGGCACTTCACTAACGATTTTAATTTGCCCGGAGGGCTTTTTAAAGAAACATGAACCTTTACATGTCACAGCAAGGCACAAATAATTACGCTCCACCTGGGAAGGACTGATGGAGCCTAAACAGAACATTTCAAATTCTGACATATTTATTTGCTGAAAGCTTGCAAGCATCTCCTCTTAATTGCATTATCCACACAGAAAGCCATCTGGGTAGTACGACAGGTATGGAAACACGGGGAAAGGAGAACACGGGGAAAGGAGAACACGGGGAAAGGAGAACACGGGGAAAGGAGAACACGGGGAAAGGAGAACACGGGGAAAGGAGAACACGGGGAAAGGAGAACACGGGGAAAGGAGAACACGGGGAAAGGAGAACACGGGGAAAGGAGAACACGGGGAAAGGAGAACACGGGGAAAGGAGAACACGGGGAAAGGAGAACACGGGGAAAGGAGAACACGGGGAAAGGAGAACACGGGGAAAGGAGAACACGGGGAAAGGAGAACACGGGGAAAGGAGAACACGGGGAAAGGAGAACACGGGGAAAGGAGAACACGGGGAAAGGAGAACACGGGGAAAGGAGAACACGGGGAAAGGAGAACACGGGGAAAGGAGAACACGGGGAAAGGAGAACACGGGGAAAGGAGAACACGGGGAAAGGAGAACACGGGGAAAGGAGAACACGGGGAAAGGAGAACACGGGGAAAGAGGAAACACTACTACTTTCCTTTGAACTTCTGATTAGTTTCCATCAGAATACTCTGGTGTGTCAGAAGGTGTTTCCCAAGGATCAGGCTTTATCTGCATAGAGTCAAGCACTGTACTGAAGGCATGACTCCAGCTGAGGAGCTAGCTCCAGGCCATGCTGGGCCTGCCAACAGGAGCAGTTTAAAAAGGATACAGGAGCGATGGTGGACAAGATGACTACTTTGTCCTCCACAGCTTATCACCCTTCTTCTGCCTCCACCAGCAGGGCTACTGGAGCAAAACCACACTCTTGGTTTTACTTAAAGCTGGTTGGTCTTTTACCCCTAAACCATTTCATCCCAAGGAAACTGCCCTGGCAAGCTCACCGATAGCTCCAGCAGCATGTTCAGAGGAGCAGGGGTGACACCAGGAGTGCGCGGCAGAGGTTGGGCTGCCGATAACCTCTCCCACCTTCCCTTTTCTCCACTGATGCCAGAGAGAGCAGAGACCTTCACCACCCCTGCTCATTTACTGTGAGGTGAGTTACCACAATGCTCACCCAGGAATAAGCTCATCCAGCAGACGAGAGCGGGACAAGCTGCTGGGAGCAGAAGCTTGTCCTGTGGTCACAACTAGCTACAGAGAGGACATTTATTCATGGCCTTATTTAAGCCAATTAAGAAGAGGGTAAACCAGAACAGGGCACATGGACCCAGTTCCGAGGATGTGGGGGGCTCTGTGCTGAATAAAAGCAGGAGGTTCAGATGCTCTGCCAAAACCAGAAGACCGCTTTGCTGCAAAGCCATGTCTGAGTTCAGACATAAGGACTCTGTCAGCAGCTCCAGGGCAGGCTGATGAAGTGTGGAAGTTTTCACTCATTCCTAAATTAAAGCTTCTGAAAAAAACCACAGAAACTAGTATTCAGGCAGAGACAAATTAAAGCCTGAATTAATCTGAATTAACTACATGCAACAAATTCATACTCAAGATACTGAGATTCAACAACAAAATTAAGAGTCTTCAATGTAATCAGAACATAAAGCATGTGAATCCTTTATATTTTGTATAAATCAAATTAAAATGGCCAGCTAGACCAGCATATTTCCCACTGAACAAATGCACTCAGTACCATCCTCAGTCCTTCTACCCACCCAGCTCACAGGACTTCAGCAATTCCCAGAACTTCTTGCACAGGCTGGAAGATCTGCCTCTGCTCAGGTCCCAATACTGTTTAATTCAAACAGCCAAAAAATTGCTGCTAAAACAGCAAGGTCAAACTGAAAAGCTTTCTTCTCCACAGGTAAAATGGCAATCAAGTAGTATTCTTACCAATGCATTTACCAATCAAGAAATATTAGATATGACACATCCTTTTGCGAATTCAAAGAAAGGGTTCATGAATATGAATATTTATTAAACTGCACTGCCAGGACAGACACACCTCCCCAAACCACCCTCACGGGCCAAAAAGTCAGAATCCTACAGCAGTTTATGCTTTGTTATCTTTAATTACAGAAGTGATTCCATTAAAGCTCATTTGGATCTTACAGTCCTTCCCACAGTCCCTCAACAATGCTAATAGTTCTTCCTCCATGGCTCTGTGGGAAAAAAAACACCCGAAACCCACAAACCACTGTTCCCTGGTTTACAAAACTGTACCTGGTTGCCAGCAGGCAGTTGCCCCAATCCTATGAAGCCAACCCCAAAAGAACAGCAGGATTGATTAAAAAAATGCCTCAAAGCTCAGACACAAATACATTGAAATTGGCAAGATTTTCTTAACGGTTAGGCGGTTCACTACAGGAACCTCAGCCTCTCCTCCTTTCATCTTTGCCCCGCACCGTGGCACATTACCATTTTCCTAGAGATCAAGTACATCAGTTCAACAGGAGGCATTTGCCTTTTGTGCCCCTAAAGCAGGGCAGCATTCAGTGAAACAGATTCTGCACATCTTGTTGACACGTTAAACATGCAAGCCTCTCATGAGGTTTTCAGCTGCAGATCCAGTAACTGTCAGGCTGAAAGTAGTCTTTTGCATCACAAGGACGACCATCAAATTCTCTTGGTTACAAAATGCACCAAGCCAGTATACTTAGGTTTCCCTGTAGCTTTTGTGCTCCCAGCTAAAGCCAAGACATCTGTTTCAGCTAAGCAAACCTGTTGTGAATACAGCAGGCATGTGAACCATCCGAACAAAAACCCAGCTTCAAATCTGCATTCCTATGAACTGCTGTGATCTCAGCATCACTCCAAATAGCCGCCATCCAACTGACAGGAGAGAGCTGTCTCATCAACCCAGCAAACACCGAACTGAAAAACCACCAGAGAGAGCCAGTGGGGATACGCTAGAAAAATTATGGTGAAATCCAGTGCAAGAAGCTCTGTACTCCTCTGCACTGGCTAGTGGAACGATAGCACCAAATCTACATGGCTTTGTCAGATGTTCCAGTTTATCCCCTGAAGTGAGCAACGTCCATCCCTGAGCCCTGAGTGCCCTTGGCTGTCACAGGCAGCAAAGCAGAAGCAGCTGCTGTGAGCTGCTGCTGCTGGCAGACCGATAGCATGCTGCTGTGCTAATCATTTTGCTCTGGATGAATTCTGGTATTCTACATCCACTCTCGAGGGGATTTGCTACCCCTTCCCAAGACGGTCCTTCTTGCAGACTTACTCAAACTGCATTTTGCTGGAAAGGATGCAGAAGAGACAGAAGAAAGGGGGGGAGGGGGGCGGGACGACACACACACAACCCAACTTCAAACTCAAGAGAAGTAAAAAGATATTCCAAACACCTTGCACCATCACCGAGGTACCGGGCAAAATGCCAGCACAGCCCTCCCTCTTCTCCCCTAGACATAGGGAATGTAAGCAGCCAGCTGAAATCTGGTGGCCCTGGGTAGAGCCCTGCTCACAGGAATATTAAATTGTTCCGAGATTTTCATCTAGTACAAAAAAAACTAAACCGCTAGCAAATCAGCTCAACAGCAACTGGCATCAGTCACGGGGAGGACAGTGCTTCTGCCAGGCTCTGTACCTTGCCCCCCACAGAGCCAAACTTAATTCAGCCATTTCTGCCTGGCGAGCCGAGGAACAGAGCGACCAGGAGGAATTCTCCCTGAATGGGGTTATTCAAAGGAGCCATAAAATCCGCCCGTGTTTATCGGAAGCAGGATGCAGCCTGGGAAACTGGCCTGGCTACCTGGCCCTCCATTTTCATTATCAACAGGTGATCCTGGCTTCCTACCCGCTTCCAGGTGAGGAGTGAACCCACTCCTGGTCACCCCTTCCCAGGAAACCAAGCACGACAGTCATTCCTGCGCTTGACCAGGAAAACATTGTTATTCTGTAATTGTGTTTGGTTTTTTAAGTGACAGAGAGCAACCTACGCGTGCAACCCACCCCAGAGCCTGCAGTCCCGGTCCAAAACGGGTACACAGTCAGAGGGTGCTTCTGATTAACCGCTCGTCTTCAGAGGTGCGAGGGCACACAGCAGAGCCGGCCGCAGCGCCCGGGGAGGGTGACGCTGCCAGCTGCTGCCCTGCCGGACCCCGAGGCCCGGGCGGGACTGGGGGCTCTAGGTCAGGCTCAAGCCAGCTCAGCTCAGCGCAACTCGGGACCACCCGTCTCGCTCGGAGGCTGCGAGCGCCCCGGCCCCGGCAGCGGCCGCCATGCCCCGGGGGGAGCGGGGCCTTGCGGGGAGCCAGTCCGGCGGAGCCGAGCGGGCGCTGGAGCTTCCTTCCCCCCGCAGACAGGCCGGGGAGCGGCGGCGGCGGCGGCCGGGGAGCGGCGGCGGCAGAGCAGCTCCTCGCAGAAGCCAGCCGTCCCGCTCGACCCGGCCCTGCCGCCGACACGGGGCCCGGCCCGGCGCCTGCCACCCCTCACCTGCGCGCCGAGGACCGCGTCCCGCCCGCGTCCCCCGCCCAAACCGGGGGTGCCTCCCAGCCCCGGCCCGGGCCCCGAGGGGGCGGGGGCGGCGACGGCGCCTCCCGCCCGCCTCAACAGGTGCGCAACGACCGCACTCACCCCTCCGCCATGGCCCCCTCAGCCGCGCCGCCCGCTCTGCCCAGGAGCGGGGCAGGATGTGAAACCCGATCCCGGCCCCGCCCGGGGGGCGGCACGGCTCGGCCCGCCCCAGCCCGGCAGCCGGGACCCCCAGCCGCTCCCCGGGTCCCTCTGCTGGGGGCCGCGAGGTCGGGCCGGGCTGGGCTGGGGCGGGCGGCGGCGGCGGGGCCCGTGGGCCGAGGGCAGCCCCTGGCGGCGGCGGCGGCGGCCGCTCCGGGGCCCGCCCGGTCCCGCCGGGCCCCTGGCGCCGCAGAGCCTCTGCCCGGCCCGGCCCGGCCCAGCCCCAAAGGTGGAAACGAGGAGGGGAGAAGCGGAGCCGGCACCTCCGGTTTGGAGAAGCTGAGGTGGTATTTGAGACACATGTCACTGGCGACCGTCTGCTGTCGCGACCCGGCCCGCGCTATGCTGGTGGTCAGCGGCAGGAGCCGCCCCGTCCCTCGCTGGGGTGCGGGGCTCGGGGAGCGCGGGCGGGTCGCCCGCCGGCCCCTGCTCGGGGCACAAGGAGACTGTGGTTGGTGCTCCTGGGCCGCAGCTGCCCCGGGAAATCGCTTGTCCCAGTGACGGGTGTCCCCGACAGAGCCTCCCGTCGCGCCCGGAGCTGGCAGGGGTCCCCAAACAGGCAGCTGCCCCCACCCGCGCGGAACTTAAATGGCTCTGCCCTGCCCTCTTGCTATTCATTACATCCTCCAAGAGTGGGGGTGGAAAACCAGACTTAGCAATTGGGACTTGAACCAGCCTGTGGCATCGAGAGAGGAAAATGTCTTCGCCTACACTGGACGCTGGGCTGTCCCTGCGCGGTCAGACGGTGCCATGATGAGCCTTGGGTCAGCTCGTGCTGCAAGGCTGCCATGAATCTGGGTTTTCCCAGATGTGTGCTCTTTTTTGCCCTGGCAATTTTGTCTGGGCAGATTTTGGGGACTTCCTGTATTTGTCTGTGCCCTGAGCACATAGTCTGGTCAAGGCTGTGCAGGAAGACCAGATGTGTCACCCACACATGCACGGATCAACCGTCAGCATATGAACAGCAGTTCAGAGGCCTTGGGAAAAGGCTCCTCAGCCAGCATGAGTAGTCTGAATATACAAGCCATGCACTAACGGTGAGCCCCGCTAGATCAGCTTCTGTCAGCCACCAGTTTGGAGTATGTCACTTGGCACAGTGGCACAGCAGAGCCTCTGTTATCTCAGTGATGGCTGCGATGTGGCACTGCTCCCAACATATTTCATACAGGGTCCTGTTACTGCAGAATAGGAGCCGCTCCATGTGGAGGCAAATCCTGGGGGTTGAGCTGCCAACATGCCTCAGACCCCTCTAACTGGGGTGCAAGACTTGGCAGATACTCGGTGTATTTTGCCACTAACAGAGTGATTTTTGGCCCATATCACACCACGCAGCAAATTTCTGCTACAGTCAGAAATGGGTCTGTTCAGCTTATTAATCACCCTGGGCAAGCCAGCGGACGGCATCCCTGCACAGAGCAATACCGCGCTTGCGGTGCTTTCTTGCAGACGGTGTTTTGGCACTACCAAAGAACTTCAGAGTAACTTAATCTGAACACATTCACATGAAAGTCCCACTGCGCTTTTAAATAACAAATAGAGAGACAGTGAGATCATGGCCATTCTGCTTGCTGGCTGGAGGCACAGCTGCGTTATGCTTACCGGGGGGTCTGTGCAGCAGGGGCCCCTGCAGGGGCTGCGAAGCTGCTGGAGATGCCCATGGTGCTGTGGGAGAGTGGGCAGGGGAGGCTGAGTTTTGCGGGGTTGCAAAGCTTAGGGACTGAGGCATAGGCTAGCGGGGAAGGAAAGGAAGATTTAATGCAGGTCTGTGTTGGAAACAGAAGTTTGCTGGTGTAACGCTAACGTGGTTAAATTGGTGGCTTTCTTTGTGGAGAGGCAGATGTTACTTGCCTTTGCCAATAAAGGCTATACCTGTCTTCTGAGGTGATACCAGTGATACAGTGATACAGTGATACCAGGAGAATGCTTATAGCAGCCTGACAGTCTCTGTTCAAAGGCTCTTGTAGGTACAGGCTTGGTATATAAAAACTTCAGCAGTCTGATTGATGTTGCTGTGCTAGCAAAAGCCTTTGGACAGACTGAAAATAGAAGCTGGGGAGGCGGGAGGTTGCAAGAGCCCCAGCTTCAGGGGCCACCCAAAATGAGTGACCCAATGCAGTACATGGGAATTTGGCTATAGGGGGGACCAGACAAGCATTAATTTTTTTCTGTGACATTCTCATTTTATTTTGCATATTTCTGGGAGTGATGATAATGTGTAGGCTGTTTTCAACCTACACATCTGGCAGGCTTGCTGGAGAACTTGTAACTTAGCTGCTGCAGCTAAAACTCTTGGGACGTGATTCTACACATAGTGCACTAAGAGATCCCCTCTCTCTTGAGGCCAAAGCAGGCAAGCTGGAGGCACTCAAGAACATAGAAGACACACTGAGATGACATGTCAGATCAGTCCTACTCATGGGCTAGCAGCCCTGTGCTGTCTTGCACAGTCATGCAGCAGGATGGCATCAAAATGAAGAGCATGGAAACCACCATGAAAGCCAAGCCTCCCCACCAGAGGATGGTCACATAGCTGCTGGCACCAAGGACACTCTTGGGAGCAGAGTGCCCCACTGCTGGGAGAACAAAGCTGGGTGAAAGGCTGTTCATTTACCAGGCACGATAGATGGTTTGAGGCTGTGACTTGTACACAGGTGCAAAGCTGCCAGACCAGGGTCCACCTCTTTGGGAGAGGCAGGGCGTGCTGGTGGACATGAGCTGTGTCAATACCAGTGACGCAGGAAGGGGGAGAGGAGACCCAGAAGGGAAAAATTAAGCACCTAAGGGAAAAGCTTCTTTTGTGGGACCTCATCAGTGACTTTTTCAGAGACTTTCACAGCTCAGGCAGTCATGGACTGAGGAAAACCTCTACTAGTGGTCCCTGGTACAGTAACAGAAGGAGGTCCTCCTCCAGAGACAGAGATGGGTCGCTCTGTGACACGTACATGGGAGATCAAGCCCGCAAGTCATGATGCCTGCCATCAATACACTGAAGATGGCAGCAGGAGATGAGTATGAAGTGCCTGAACAGTCTTTGAGAGCATGGCAAAGGCACCGCAGTGTCTCTGAGAACAGAGGGTTTTAAACCCTGGCTCTTTTGCTAATAACAAAACCACACTGCCTATAAGAAGAAACAGCCTTCATGAATTGTGAGGCTGTGAACACTAGATCACTGTAAGATTAATTGAGAGATGTATAATCAATGTTTCCAAGCCAAAGTATCTCCTTGCTGCCTGTTCTTGGCTGAAGAATATTTCCTACAACTGTCACTGAAGAACTGCAAAAGGAGCCAGCTCCCTGAGATCATGCTCGAATTGTTTCATCAGATGCTGCTCCCAGGTCAAAGAAACTGTTTGGAGTTGTACATCCACCCCGCTTGCATGAAGCTGCTCAGCTGGTGGATGTTCATACTTGTGCACACACTCTACGTCAGGAAATGGCAGGTGGGGGACCTGGCATAAAGGGTCTTCCTCATCTGTGGGTGTGAAAGAACTGGTGATGCTAAGGGTAAGGAAAGCTCAGTATTGCACTACTGCTGCCCTGCCGTCTGTGCTGTGCTGGGGAGGTGAGGCAATGCCCAGGCAAACATGCTACAGCTGTGAGCACTAGCACTGCCCTGGAGGTTTGTGCCAGCAGGCACTGCCCTTGCTCTGCCTCTGTTAACAAACTGGACTGCACAGCCTGGAAACAGCCCAGCCCAGTACCAGCCCCACAGTAAGTGTCTCTGTGTCCAGCAAGGGGGGAGTAACAGCTCCAGTCAGGTGTGAACAAACCCTGTGTTGAGGAGACACTGCTGATACTGGGAGTAGATGCCTAAAATGCTTGGCAAGGTTTTGGTGTCTGGGCCTATGGCCAGCAACCTTGGATCAGCCTTCCCGGGCACTAGCAATGGTGGGAGGATGAGCTTGGAGGTGCTTCGCTGGGGTCTCCCTGCTCTGCTCGGGAGCTGCATTTAGGCTCAGGTCCTCACCCTTGCCCCCCCCGAGCTACATTCCAGTGAAGCTCTGCTCCTCTTGCATGGTGGGTATGGCGCTGCCATGCTGTCACCTTGTCTCCAGCTTGCCTGTCACCTCATCTCCAGCTTGCCTGTCACCTCCTAGTGCCCTGGCACCACAAGCCCCCATGGCTGGGAGGGGGAGCAGGAGCAGGAGCAGGAGCATCTCTGTGCACTCTTGTACTGAAGGAGCCAATAACACCAGAAAACATTCTGTACTATGAAAGCCGTATGTTAAATAGGTTAAATACCAAGCTACTACTGTGAGTGCCTACATATCAGCAAGATTTCTCACTGTGGGCAGCTCTTTGTTGCAACAGGAACCAAGATAAAGTGCTGGGTTGACCAGGGGGTACAGTCTGGCCACATGAGTGATGGGATCTCCGTCCTTGGAGATTTTCAAGGTTTGGCTATGCAAAGCCATGGTTGACCTGATCTAGTGTTTGTGATAGTCTCACTTCAAGCAAAAGTTTGGGCTAACACCCTCCAAAGGCCCCTTCTAATCAACACATCTGTAATTCTCTGTGAAGGGGCTTCAGATTTGAGCTGGGCGGGCAGATGTGGTGAATTCTGCATTATTTCAGATCACAGTCATCTTGTATCAAATGTCTCAAATACCTTAGTGAGCGAGACCAGGCTGACCTGGATACAGGAGTTGCTGGCTGAGGGTCTCTGGTCTCTGGATTGTGTGCTGTAAGAATTCTCTCTGACAAATGGTCTTAGCATGTGTGAGGCAAAGAATAAACATCCCTGTTCTTAATAAACCCCGTCTGTATTTTGAACCTGGCTGAAGATATCAAATAGCCCAGGACTGTCCTTTGGAAGGAGCTAGTTGGAGATATTTGGCCATTTGTAAAAATATGTGTTTTTAAGCAGCTATCATCAGGTTTTTTTAATAGTGGGCATGGTGTAAATTTATATAACAAGCCAGATGTTCTGCAACAGGGCTTTTCTGAAATCATCCTGTCCCAATTTTTTCCATCTTACCGTCTTTAGCTCCCTTGCAAAGTAAGCAGTCGTGCTATTGCATTACCAATTGGCAATGGCAGCAGCTGGCTGTAACCCAACCTTAGCAGCATGGGACACAGAAACAGATGGAGCAGCAAATGCTCTTTGTTTCCTCTCCTGCTTTCTAAAACAGGTTGTGACTAAAAACATACAGAAGAGGTTTCTGCCTTCTTCCCTGCTACTGTGGCTCCCTGGCTGCTGACAAAGCTACAGGATGAGCTCTAGCAGGGGTTACTGCTCCCCACAGCAAAGGAGAGCCCTGCCTTTTTAGAAGGGAGCTGCAAAGAGGGGAAGGGTATCAGAAAAAATGATTACAAGCCCTTAGAGGGGAAAGAAGGGTACAGTGGGTGAGACGGCTGAACTGAGCTAAGGACTCCCCATGCATCAAGTCCTGCTGCTCCTGTCCCTCTGAGTCTTGGTTCTGGTGTTCATCTGAGCCTGGGTGAACTATGTCAGCTCATTAAACTGGCACAAAACAGAAGTGAGTGGTCTTTTGCCAGGCTAGTAACCTGAACTGCCCCAATGGAAGATCAGGTGAGGACTGGGACGAGGATGAGGAGCAGAGCCACACACAAGAACAGGCTGGGAAGAGAGAAGAACAGGGGAGGAAGGTGGAGGTGGGAATGTCCCTCGTGAAGCAGGAGATTGGCTCTGCTGTCCTGGGTAGTCCTTGTCCCAAAGCTAGGGGGACATGGGAAGGGAAGCCCATGCTTCCAGATCCCTTTCTATGAGCTGAACTCTGAGGCTGCTGGCAATGAAGGTCAGGAAAATGTTCACAGCACAGGTTTGCCTGCCTTGCTTCATAATTCTCATGGGACGAAAACTCCTCAAAATAAGGTGCATATGTCCCTGCCACCACATCAGTTGCAGGTTCCCAAGGGACTTCTACTCTGTCCCAGCCTCTAGCACCTCTTTGTGTCTGGTGTTTTCAATCTGCTTTCAATCTACATCCTCTAGGGATTTGCCAGTTGGTCCAAACACACGAGCCGGGCAATGGTGCTCTCTCCCAGGCAGATGTTATACACGGAAAACATGAAATTGTATGTGGGTTGGCTTCATGAGTCCCACCATCAGCTACCTCAAGCTGGGGGACAGCTGCCCAGAGCAGAGGACACTTGCCGAGAGGTGGGTGGCCAAGGCCGATGACAGGAGACTGAGCTGGCGCCACCACGTGCACCCAAACAGCATCGTGGGCAGTGGTGACACAGCTGCCCCATCTCACTGCAACTCCCTGCTCCCTCTCCCACTGGGCTGCACGAGCTGCCTGGCCTGTCTGGCTATCCTGTGGCTGATGTTTGTGCCAGACAATGTAATATTGTTGTAGGTACTTGTCAAGAACTGAGTTTATTTTTTAGCCACAGACAGAACGTGTAATTCCTCAAGCTAATCCTGCAGTCTGATGTGTTTTTTTTATTACAAGTCTTGACAAATTAATTGAAACCTCATTTCTGTGAGAAACCTGGAAGGAAAGTTCCACAGTCAGGACTCCAGAGTTAAAGATGGGGATTTGTGAGGTCTCTTATGCCATTCCTCACCAGTGCAGAGGCTCTTCTGGAGGTATTTCTTGCTGGCCTTGACTCCTGGGGTGATCATTCAGACAATGATCTGAGATCATGTCAGGGTGTTTTGCATCATAATCTGCCTAAGTTTTCTCAGCTTTATCACATTATTCCTGTTCTTCTTAACTATCACAAATATATTTGCTCTGATTAGTTTATAGATGTCCCTAACTGAAATATCTGCAGGCTGCTATTTCTCACCATATCCTTTCAGTGAAATAATACAGATTTGATTTTTTTAAACTTAAACTTAATCCCTTTTGCCCTCAAATTGTGTCTTGAGTTCTGCCTGCCCACTGCCTGCTTACTAACACATACTGATAATAAAGAGTCCCATGAGTGCTAGAAGTGGTTTATTATTCTTTATCTTTTATCCTTTCTCATACAGTCAAGGGTTTGAGGAGCAGCAGTGCTCCTGCTGAAGTCAGTGTGAATAGCAGCAAGTTCTTTGCTCTACCACATAACCGCAGGGAGAAGTTAAATTTCTGAACCTGTGGTAGCCAGCGTTGCAATGCCAAGTGTCCTTGTTTGCATTTGCTGCACTGACTGTGTCAGGCAAGCTCAGTTTCTCTCAGCATCCAGGTATTCAGCTTCAGGCAAACTACTTTGAATACTGTTCCTCACTAGATTTTAAACATCTTGGATATCTAATAAGCGGACCAACTCAACGAACAGGTTCTTGTATTTTAATTTGGGTGCTGTGTGCACAGGCTGGGTGCTGACAACCTGAATGCATACGTCTCTGTCCAAGTATCAACATGGCTGCCCTTTGTGAACTGAGGAGAGAGGAAATGCTTGGGCTTATGCCTGAGCAGTGTCTCAGGGGACCACCCGATGCAAACCCCGGGTAATCCCCTGTGACAGCACATCTGTAGTAGGCCACCGTGCCAGAGCAGTTCCACGGGGCAGCCCAGGGCCCAGGCTTCAGGCAGCTCGTGGGGATGAGGCAGGTCTGAGGAAGTCAGTCTGCATGTCAGGGTCAGGATCAGGCCAGTGATGGTGACCAAGGTTGGACACAGCCCAGTGACGGCCATGCAGGGCTGTAGCGACAAGGCAGAGTTGAGGGCAGGCCAGGCAGTCAGTCTGCAGGCCAGGGTCACAGAGACCCAAGTCTGGGCACGGCCATCACCACAGGCACACGGGTGAGAGGCATTGGAGCCAAGCACACCTTCAGCACAGTTCAGATGGGGACTGAGGGCCCAGGGCTGATCTGAACTGGGGCTGCTGGGCAGGGCTGGGGTGCAAGCCCCAGGTGATGTTGATCAGAGCTATGAGGGCTTGTCAGTGCCCTTGGGGCCCTGAGAACAGCTTCAGGGGCAGGTACAATAACAGTATGAGCATGGTCAGTCTAAGTGAAGCCGAAGGTCTGTCTCCCCGAGCTCCTGATCTCCAGGAGTGGTCAACAAAGGGAGACCTTCCCCCTTCCCTCATACACAATTCCTGGGCAAGCAGAGGTGGAGGGGTGCTAGTGCTGGCACTGCTGCTCCTTCTATTGGCACCTCTCCAGAGTTTCTGTTAGGAGAAGGAGCATTGTCCCGTGCTGAGACTAGAGGGGAAGCTGAGGACATGAGGAAGTTGATGCATGGGAGAAGCTCAAATCTTGCCACCAGTGGTGCCAAGTCTTTGGGGAGCAAATTGCCCCTCATCTCATGGAGATGGACTATGAGCATCTCCTGCCAAAAAAGCAGGGACCTTTGACTGGCAGCCAGTCCCTCCCCATGTCCTTAGCAACTTCACACAGGCCAGTAGGCTGCAGCTGGGATCCATGTGAGGAAATGGCATCTGCTCAGATCTACCTTATGCAGTTACCGTCAGATCCATTTGACACCTTAGAACCTATTCAGGACCTTCTCTCCTGGCATACAGACATGGTCTGCACCAGCTGCACACTTTGAAGGGCATTTTATTGTCAATTTAATATTTCAATAGCTTTCTTTACCATGCTTTGTAGCCATACCAGCCTATTTTTAGTCTTTTTCCTCCTGGTGATATAAACTGTCCTGAGCCATTTCAGCAATCTCCATTCTTCTTAAAAGCATGTTATCCTTTTGGCTTAGTCATTTTGTGATAAGGTCTTTTGGGAGGAATTTCTTTGTTGCTGTTGTTCTTTTAACGATACCAGATAGAATGCATTATACTCACTCTTATACATAGCTTTTTTAATAGCATGGTTCTGAATGAAGCCCCTCACGCATCTCAGCACTAAACCCAGTCACTTTTATGTTCTCCAACCAGCTGCTCCAAAAATCATGCTTTTGTTGTATCTGAAATGTAGCAACTACATCATATGCTGATGTGACATTTACTCACTCCACGTGGGGGTAATTGGAGACTCTTCATTATGATGATGTTTTCTGCCTCGGCAGCCTCTCTGATCTCCTAAAAATATCCCTGTCACCACCACTGTTTTTGAAGACTGTTCACTGCAGTAGTCCTGATACTCCCCTTTGCCTATTTAGGTGTGAATTTTCTAACTACAGGGGTTCAGGCTTACCTGAAGTGTTGGAAGATTAAAATTGTTTAGGCACAGTGACTCCAAGGTGTCTTTAGCATCCAGCATCACTCCTCTACGAGAACAATTTAGTTCTTCCTGTATAATCTGTAGCCTGCTATTGCAACACCCCACTGATTATCTGCCTTGCACCAGTTTCTGATAAGGCTGTTCTCAGTCAAAACTGTGTAATCATAGAATCATAGAATGGTTTAGGTTGGAAGGGACCTTTAGAGGCCACCTAGTCTACCCTCCCTGCAGTGAGCAGGGACTTCTTTAACTAAATCAGGTTGCTCAGAGCCCTGTCCAACCTGACCTTGAATGTTTCCAGGGATGAGGCATCGACCACCTCTCTGGGCAACCTGGGCCATCACTGTCAGAGTTGCACCACTGTCACCATAAAAAATTTCTGCCTTATATCTAGTCTGAGTCTGCACTCTAGTTTAAAACCATTACCCCTTTTCCTGTTGCAACAGGCCCTGCTAAAAAGTCTGTCCCCATCTTTCTTATAGGCTGCAATAAGGTCTCCCCGCAGCCTTCTCTTCTCCAGGCTGAACAACCCCAACTCTCTCAGCCTGTCCTCGTAGCAGAGGTGCTCCAGCCCTTGGAGCATTTTTGTGCCCTCCTCTGGATCTGCTTGAACTGGTCCATGTCCTTCCTGTGCTGAGGGCTCCAGAGCTGGACTTGGCACTGCAGGTGGGGTCTCACTAGAGTGGAGCGGAGGGGCAGAATCACCTCCCTCGACCTGCTGGCCACGCTGCTTTTGATGCAGCCTAGGATATGGTTGGCTTTCTGGGCTGTGAGTGCACATTGCTGGCTCATGTCCAGCTTTTTATCCCCCAGCACCCCCAAGTCCTTCTCCTCAGGGCTAGTCTCAGTCCCTCCATCCTCCAGCCTGTTCTGGTACCAGGGGTTGCCCCAACCCAGGTGCAGGACCTTGTACTTGGCCTTGTTGAACCTCATGCGGTTCTCACAGGCCCACCCCTCCGGCTTGTCTAGGTCTCTTTGGATGACAGTTGTTCCATCCACCCATTGGAGCAACTGGACTTTGGATAGTCCAGTTGTTCCACCTTGTTTTTTGATTGCTAGTGTTTGTACAGAAGGACATTTGTGGCTGTTGTGGATCCCCATCTTTTAACTAAGAGAATTTGAATAGCTTAGGGAAGGATGACCCTAAAATTTAGGGGGAGTTTGCACATCAGTCTTCCTCACTTAGTGCAAAAACTCTCCTGTATCTTGATGAACTGTCAGCAGCCCGACTCCTTCGCTCGCAGCCCGTGTCCGTATTCCCATGGCCCGCTCCTTGCCACCTGCCTGAGCTCTTGGCAGGGACACCCCCCTGCAGCCCCCGATCCCGAGGGTTCAGTGCTTCGCTCGGGCAGCGAGCGGCGCGGGCAGCGGGCGGCGCAGGCAGTACTAGCAAACACGCGGTCCCACATGGTCTAGCGGTTAGGATTCCTGGTTTTCACCCAGGCGGCCCGGGTTCGACTCCCGGTGTGGGAAACAGCAAGTGATTTTGCTTTCTACCTATTCTTTTCTCCATTTTATTTGTTGATTCCGAGAGCTCCCTCCCAGCGCCCGCAGCGCGGGGTGAGACGAGCGACTCCCACCCCCACGCCAGACCCTCTGCGTCTCCCCGGGGACATCGGTTAAGTGAACGCCTGGCACTCGTAGCAGACTCGAGGATGACGAAGCAGCACCAGCGAAGGGTGGCGTTCCACGCACGGTGCTGCAGCAAGCGCCAGCCTCTCCTGCGGATCAAGCCGTCCCACAACCGTGAAAACTTCTGTTAGGAAATGCATTACTGAGAGCTCCCCCCTGGCCCTCCCGTCTGCTCCGGAGGTGAATCCAGCCAAGGCCACAGCGAGTGCGCCAGTGGTGCCGCAGGGCCGACCATCCACAGCCGATCGATCAGCCAGGGCAGCGCTACGACACACCAGGGCCGGACACGGAGCTCGTGCAGCTGCCTCCCCTCGAGGTCCCTCATTAGCCACCCCCACCCAGTCTGGAAGCACCGGGTCCTGCTCGTGTTGTGTTCGTCCTCCCCCCCAAACAGCCCAGGCACCAGCCAAGGGCGTGAGGTGTGCTGGTGCAGTGGACCAAAAAAGACAAAGCCACAGCCTCCCTCCAGAGCCTGGCTCCGTAGGCAACCGGTGGGAGAGAAAACCCTTCAGGAAGTCAACCGACATAAGCCCAGCCACACGCTTAAGTCCCAATCATATGATGAGGGAACAAGACGGAGCTGGTCAGAGCCAACCTTCAGGGGCTGACTGGGAGCAGCGAGTGAGGGCACCCAGCCACTGTGGTGCTACGGCAGCAGCCACAACACCCCCATTTTGTCTGTGCGAAAATTATTAATTTTGTTTACAACCAACCTGTACAAAAATGTTTAGGTTGGAATAGACCTATCTATTATAGTGATGCCTTTTTTTTTTTTAATTTTTAAAGAGCTCATTTTTCCTAAATGTCCCAAACTCAATTAAGTTGACCAGTTCAGCTTAAAAAGACTTGGAAACTCTGTGCAAGAGTGTCAGGATATTTTTAGGCTATTAACATTTCAGGAACTTTGTTAGAAATGACATTAAATGACACAGTAGCCTGGGAATTTTGAAAAAACAGGTTTTCATTTGCAAACCTATGGGCCTGAGTTCTCATACCTTGGTTGGTTTAAGTATTCCTATATGCTACAGCAAAATTATAATTTTGGGAGGCAACGTGTTTTTAGAACTTCTCTTTACATCGTTTCAGATTTGTAGGACAAAAAAGAAATAACCTAAAACCCCCAGTGTTTATTGCTTATCTTGTGCTGACTTCAGCAGGAAACCCACTCAATGTTATCTGTGCGTTGAACAATTGGCCAAAACTTACTGCGTATTATTAAATTTAAATACAAATGAGCTATTTTGTGGGCTCCCAGGGGAAACAAAGCACTGTTAATGAGGCGCGCAGGGTTTGTTTTGGACTGCTTTCTGAGTTAGACTGTTCAGCTTCAAGGCTCCAGCAATCAGCAGGGGCTTGGGCCAAAAGCAGCCCCAGAACGCCAGGTCACTGACAATTTAGATTATACTTGGGACAATAGCGGCTAAAAAGCTGTCAGGCAGCAGTGGCCCGTTAAGGGAGGTGTAGTTTCTGGCGGAAGGGGACAGCTGTAGCACTTTCAGGTGCTGTTCCTCTTACGCTTACTGAATCCTGCTGAGCCCTCGCCTGAAAGGAGGAAGGTCAGACCACAGATGCTGTTAAATCGTCACGTCAGAAGAACCAGTCATGAAGGAACACACACGGTTTCACCCCCCAGCCCAATCTGCGACCTAATCTGTTCTATCCCTCTGTCCTACAATAAATAACAAGCTTGAAACAGCACATCTTTAACGCTAGCCCTGACCATCGCCCATTTGGCCCAAGATAAAAGCATGTCAACAAGGTGAGCGCATACGATGCTTCTTCCTGTGCTCTCAGGCTCCAGTATCAGCAGCTCAGGGACTTCCTGACCTAGACACGACTTACACATGGTGTGTGTTAGTCACGACAGTTCAGTTCTTTTCACCCACCAAAAAGGCAAGGGCCTTTCCCCCCCTGGTGTGAGATCCCCGAAGCCACCCTCACTCGGCACTGCTGCCCAAGGGGTTGCGCTGACGCTGGGAATGGCACCGTGAGGGCCAACGGCCACCTCAGGAAAGGTGCTGGTTTTCTTTTACAGCAAGCATAAAGTTGCCCGATGTAGCAGGTGTGGGTACAAATCCGGATTCATGCTGAACGCCCTGCCTGCCCAGGCGCACCCTCATTACCCCGGTAACAGCATGGTGCAATGAGCGTTTATAGAGCTGATGCAGCTTTTTGGAGCGGGGGGGGGCTATAAAACCAGTTATGGTTACGGGGTGCTGAGGAAGGGGAATAAAGGACCCTTCCCGCGGTGAGCACACCTGACGTGGGCAGGGTGCCGGTGCACAGCCGGGGCGCGCGGCGGAACCACGCCCGGGCAGGAGGGGCTGCCGCACCTTTGTCACAAAGCGAGACGCCGTGACGCGGCTGCCCCGGCGGGGGCACGCCCGGGAGGGGGAGAGGGGACGTTACGCCCGCCGCTCACCTTTGACCTCCCCGCCACCCCCACCCAGGCGGCCGCGCGAGCTCTCGCGAGAGAGCGGCGGCGCGTGACGGCCCCGCCCGTCTGCCCAAGTCTCGCGGGTGTTCGAGCCACCGCTTCCGGGCGCGCGCCTTCCCGCGAGAGGTGGGGGGCTGTGCCAGTCCCTTCCTCTCGCGAGAGCCCCTGCGCCGCGCGCTGGTCGCCCCCGTGCCGTGCGCCGAGCCCTGCCAGCAGCCGGACGCGGCGGGCGCCATTTCGGGGAGCCGCCGCCGCCGGGGCCAGAGCCGGGGCCCAGCCCGGGTCTGGGTGCCGCCCGTCACCGTCGCGCCGCCCCGCGCCGCCCCTCGCCGCCTGCCGCCCTGGGGCCGGCCGAGCGGCGCCGCCCGCCGCAGGTGTAGCCGCCTGGAGAGGGCTCCCGAGCCCGCGGGCCCATCCCCCATCCGCAGCGCAGCCGTAGCCCGGAGCCGCCGCCGCACTTCGGGCACCCGAACAAGCACCACACCCGCCCGTCGCGCAGGTAACTACTGGACGGGGGCCGGACCAAGCCGCGGCCTGGCCAGCGGAGCGCCAGGGCCTGGCTTGGGGGTGGACCGGCGGCCTGCGCCCCTCCTGCCGCCGCGGCCGGCGCTCTCCGCCTGGGCGGGCCCGTACCTCGGCCCCGGCCGCCGCCGGCGGCATCCGCGCCGCTGCCCTGTTGCGTGGCCGCGGCGCCCCGCGGGCTGCCCCCGCCCCGAGGCCGCGGCCTGGCGTGGGGGGGTTGCGTGTTCCCGGGGCCACGTAGCGGGCGGCCACCGGTGCGGCGGTGTCCCTCCGCGTCTCCCCCCACGATGGCGCTGTGCCCGGTGACCGGCGGGGGCGCTGGCGGGCGCGGCGCGGGCCGGCGGTCCTGGCGGGACGGGGCGGCGCGACTCCGGCCCCGCGCAGCTTTCGGGAACCCGAGGGCGTTTGGTTCCGATCGCGCCAGGAGCGTGGGGAGGGTCGCGAGTGGGCGCTTGCTGCGTGGAGATGCGTGTCGTGTGGGAACTGAGCGTTCCTCCCAGGTGTCCGTGTTCTCCCCGCGCCTCCCTGGTGCTATTCCCGGGGGCTCCTTGCAAAGCAAGAGCGGAATTGTTATTCTTTGGGATTTCCGCAGCAAATAATTTCGAGGAGAGGGCCTTTTTAAACCCCTTTTGCGTAATACAACACAGCAAAAAGGGATGGAATCTGTCTTCAAAATATTGGCTAGATCAGTAGCCGTAAATGTCATGTTTTCTGGAGACCCACAGAGTCTCAGGTGTAGTTGATTCCTTGTTTCTGTTGATGGTTTGGGGTTTCTTTTGTTGGTGGGTTTTTTTTTGTTTTGTGGTGGTTTTTCTTCTCTACAGAGGTGTCGGGCATATGCAGCTTTTTTGAGCAACCTGAAAGGCTTTTATGAAAATTATTTTGAGCTTCAGTGTTTAATGAAAGATAGTTGAAAATCTGTCATGATTTTCTACTAATTTGAAATTAATAAGGATTATTTGTGATTTTTTAAAAAGAAAAGTAAATTTATACGTAGCGTCATTTTATGCGTTACATGAATAACAAACTTGATAGGAGGTCTGTGTTAGGTGAACAGAAGGTATTCTGATAAAAACATGGTGACGTACCAATGGAAGTGTTTTGTACAGAGGGCATGGATTGCACGGGGTGAGACCAAAGGTCCCTGTAACTCAGGATCTTGGCTGATGGTGGCCAACAGTAAATGCTTGAGAATAGAAACACAAGGCAATCATACAGTGGTACTTCTCTCTGTGTGCTCTTAGTTGTCAGTTGTGGTTCAGGGTAACAAGGCATGTCTTTGTTTAATGAAAAGCCTTTTCTGTGAACTTTTGTGCTTTTTTGTTTTCGGGTTTTGAACACATCTGCATGTGCTTTTTTCTTTGTTAGCATCCACAGTGCTCTGTAACAGTGAATTCCACGGCTTAATGCTGTGTGAATAAGGACCTTTGTTTTGAACCCACCGGATGATACTTCATCCACTCTTGGGTGAATGCAGTAATAGTCACGCCCTAGGTGCTTTTCCATGCCAGCCATGATTTGGCAGTCCTGGTTATGGCCCATGCTCCCCTTTGGTCACCCCTCTTCAGGATGAAGAATCCCACTCCAGGTGTAGCTGGATGGGTTAGCTGAATTACACGTGTGAATGTGTAATTGTGCGTGGGAGTTGTTACCCGTGGGGATTTTCTTGTAGAATCCTGGCTTTTGCCTTGTACTTTTTCATGGTCCTTAATCATGCTGATGTAGTTGTTCATATCAGATACTGGTGGAGCAGTGGTGAATTAAATCATCTGCATGTATGTGGCTGACATGAAAAACTGAATGTAAATACTCTAGTAAGATGTAAAATGTGAGCCATTACATGTAAAATAAGGATGGTCTTATCTGTAAGTGATAGCGCTGTAGTCCAAGAGGCAGTAACATGAAAATGAGGTTAGCGTGCCTTGGTTAAGTAATTTTGAACTTCCAGTGCTCTGATATTGCTAAGGATTATGTTTTGTTCTTGATTGTTTTAATGGGCATTGGTCAGATGTGGGTGGGGGAGTGCCTCGATTCTTACATGTGGTGCAGCTCAGTTATGAGGGTATGAATGAAGAGCTTAAAGGGTCTTGAAACGCTGGAGCCATTTCATTATGCTGGCCAAATCTCTGGACAGCACAGTTCCTGCAGCAATGCCTGTAACTGAGGTGCAAGAATTAATCTGTATGATTAAAAAGCCATTTTATGGCATGCATGCAGGAAAATCTTCACTCTTGAGCTGTCTCACTTGGACCAAAGAAGGAAAAAGGAGAGGAACTGCTTTATTGAGAGATTTGAGGAAGTTGAGTCTCCATACTTGAAAGCAGTCTTGAGAGATTCTGAATAGCAATCCTGCATAGGGAAAGGAAGTAAGTGTCAAAGGGATTCAGAGTGTAATAAAATCAAAATTTTATTAGTGGGTTGAAGTTGAAAAATAAGAGGGACAAGTTAAAAAAAAAGTTTATGGTGGCTACTATTACGTGGCATGGTGGATCTTTTTTGTGTGAAACCTGAAGTTGCAGACTGGATGGATCTTGTGTGTGCTGTAGGAGCTCTTAATGCTTGAATCATATCTGCCTCTTCTGTGGCCCCCATTGTGCAGGAGGCTGCATTTCTTGAAGTCTTCAGTAAATACAATAGTAGCAAATGCTAGGAAGCTGTGACCAGCTTTGCCTTAACATTTGTTCTGTGTTCTTTAGATGGTTCCTGGGTCCTTTGGTCAAGCTTTGGTACTTCGTAAGATGGCTGCTGGACCTGTGTTTCTGTATCAAATGACCTGTGCTCTTTTTTTTGAAAGAAATAGGTGTAGTACCTGTGGGGTTTCAGCTGGCTAGTGGTGTTCAATAGCATTTTTTGTTCACGGCTGTAATTGCTTTGTGTCACCTGCTTCATCATCTCACTGGGCAGGGCTTCATTCCAGCTCTTGTTGGGAATGTCTTCTGAGAACACGGCTCTATGCATTTGAGTCAATGCAGTGATGGCCTCTTAAGCAAAAGCCTTTGGAATGTAAAGCACAAGGCTGTTTCTGTCTCAGGTAAATTTTGCTTCTTCTTCTAGGTGTCCTGAAAAATGGCTGATGATATTGATATTGAAGCAATGCTTGAAGCTCCGTACAAGAAGGTGAGAAAAATGTGCCAGTGAGGTCCTGTTTACCTTAATATACCATTATTCATGAAACTACTGCTGAACTGTAAACTAACATCCCTGGAGCCCTCATGATTTATCTTATTGGAGATGCATTACATGTAACTTACAAGTAAATATATACTGTTAATGTAATTATATTGTGCAGTAGTTTCACTTCAGAGTGATGAATAAATGCCCATCTATCTCTCTTTGTAGACTTGCCTAACGATATCTCACCTCTACTCCCATGAATTCACCTTTGATTCCAGTGTGAACTGTCAATCATAAGGTAGTAATTGAGTGACGTATCGCTGTACCGTGGTCCCCTAGGTTTTAAAAAAAATAAAATTCAACCAACAAAAAAAAAACAACCCACAACGCAACCAAAAAAACCCAAAACAAAAAACCAAAAACCAACCAACCAAAAAACAAAACACACACACACAAAAAAAAGAGAAACTAAAAACCTCTCCTGAAATTGCCAGGTCCAGTTTGTTGTAGCAACAAGGTGAATGCAGTGGTTTGGGAAAACAGCAGGGTTCCAAGAATAACCTTTTCACCAGTCCCATGGCAAGTAAATATTTGAACAGTCTGCTCGGTGCAAGAAGAGTGAGACTTGCTTTTAATGCAGAAGACTGGTGGCGGTTAATCTTTTAACAGGGCAGATGGAAATCAGTTCTGAGTGAATGAATTTACAGAAATTCTTGGATCCCTGAATAGAATGTTCTTAGCAAGTAAAAGACAGTATCACAGTCTGCGGTATCATTCTAAAATAAGCTCTTGTATTCTTCTGTCCTAGTTGTTTAATTAGGAAATGTCAATTTTGATGCAAAATTTTTATCAATTAGCGTAGCAATGTCTTTCACCTAAACCAGCAGCAAATGAATACTGTCTTTTTTGTTTTCACCAAATGTGGTGAAGTGTTAACGTTATGCATGCTTTAGCACTGGTTTTGCAAGAAATGTATATTAAGTTTAAGTTGCTTAGGAATTGTACTTTTGATGTAACAGATGTGATTAAACTGTAAAGCAAGTATATAAATTATATAGCAGCTATTGTTAGCCTATTCTGCAGTGTTTATTACCACAATGTCATGAATATTGGATGAGCATGTGTAAGTTTTAAGTGGTATATTTAGTTTATGTAATAATTTAGCAGTTATATTAAAATCTTGAAGAGATATTTGTAAATTGTTATGTTAAAATTCTTGTGTCCTGGTTTAACATGGATATTTTCCATGTAAACAGGTATGGAAATAGGGAATGTTTAGGCTGGACTGGTGGATTATTGATGACTTTCTTGGGAGTCGACGTTACTAAAGCAGTGTGAATCCCTGTTTGCTTCAGGGCGAGATGTGTGACAGAGGTGACATCAAGCTCTTACAACCCTTCAACGAAAATGAGTGAAGATCTCGGGAATGGCATCGGTCACAGGAAATCCATAGTGGCTGGCTGCTAGCGTAGCCACTGGGGCTTAGGCAGAGATATAGCCTTGGTACTGATCAGAGGGGCACACAAACACAAACCTGAAACTTCCTCTTACATTTTATAGAAATAACACTTAACCACTTGAGTGCTGAATTCTGCAGGATAACTTGCTCTCTAAACCATGTAAGGAAGTATCTACAATTTAATATACACTCTTAAATGATGCAAGTCTTGTATTTTGTAATTGTATGACTTAAATTTAAGCAGCAAAGTGGTTAAACATGCCTACCTAAATTTTCTAAAGCTTTCCATGTTAAACTGTAAGCAAGTAATTTAGTATTAAAATTTTTGTTTTGTATTTTCTTATTCCTATTCCCATTACCCTTTGACCACTTGAAATGTTTCCGCTTCGTCCTCATGATGTTCTTCTATCAACCCTGCTTAGGATGAGAACAAATTGAGCAGTGCCAATGGCCATGAAGAGCGCAGCAAGAAGTAAGTATTTTCTCAGTTCTTTACGTTTGGGAGGAGGCTGCTGACTTCAGTAAACTTGCGAATGCATGTCAGTAGTGTTTAGGGAAATAAAATGGAAATGCTTGATATTGCTGCAGCAGTTATGAAATTTTATTTTGTTTACAAATGTAGCTGTGTGCTTGTAACTGATGTCATCAAAGTTGTGGAAATGTGTAATGTTAGCATCAGGTAAAAATACAGACCTGGTAGGTTCAGCACATTCCTTTTTTGTTGCTTTAGCAATGGAATGGATTTTGAGTTTTAAAAATCTATTTGGTGTAGAATTTTGTGAGTTGGAACAGTTCAAATAATTTAGAGGTGCCAGTGCTTGCTTAAAAAGGTTTAGTGTGTTAATCCCCTCCCTCTATTCCCCTGCCATTCAAAAACTTAGAAACAGCAAATTTAGAATCTAAATGTTACGAAATTATACCATAACCTTTTTAAAGAACCAGAGTGCAAGCCCACCTTCTTCAGGAAGCATAATTCTGGGGTCTGAACACCTGCTGGTGACCCAGACAGTCTGGAATCAATTCAGAAATTTGAAGAAAAATGCCTTGCATAAGAGTCTCTTAAATACCCCAAATAAATGAAAGGTTTTTAAGCCAGTGAAATAAATTCCTTACCTTACAAGCATCATTTGGTCATAAGATAGTTGATGTAGGAAGAATAATTATGAACTTCAGCTGAGTAAACAGTAACCAGTGTGTTTTTGTAATACAGAGTTAACTTCAGTCAGCATGTATGCTGTTGTCATCTTCTGAAATCATACAGATGAGATGAAGAAGGGATCCAAAGAACATTTCTTTCCAGGTGTATAAATAGTTGGGAAATTAGGTCTAATGCCAACATCAGGCTTACCTTGGAATCTAAATAATCTAAAATTGATTATACCTTATATCTGCGTTGTAAACAATACTGTGAACATCATTTTCATGCTAAATACCGAGATCCCTAAAACTCTGTCAAAAGCAGCTGCTCCCAATATTTTTAAGTTCTGAGTTTTTATTGTGTTAAAATATATATGTACCTGGCATGTAAAACTCTGCTTTTGTTTGGATGGGTAGTCTCAAAATATAAACGGGATCTGAAATATATGCTGGGATTTGGAAGAGCAGTGGTCATTAAATTTTAGAATTGGTTCTGACCTTGGTTCATTGTAGGATGATGAGAGTACTATAATGTGTTTCCGTCCATTTCCTCAGTTGCTGTAACCTTGCTAAGACCAAAGCAACCTTTGTTATCTTTCTGCCTATGGTCCTGTTTTTGGGTTGGACCTGTATGTTCTGAGTTTATATTTCAAATTCAGAAAAACAGTAAACTAAGCTTGGGAGAAAACTAAGTTATTGTAAAATAGAAGAAGGCAAAGGTGTCTTATTGCTGTTAGTCTTGTAATGTTACCTGTTGTGTAGAGTTTCACCTCTTCTGCTTTCCTAATTGTACCCTCGCTTCTGATCAGAAATGTTGCTCCTGTGATATCTCTCAAATTCTGTTTTTGAGTTAGCAGTTGCTAGAAGGTTAGTCACTCTTGTACATCAGTTCTCTGATATAGCTGGTCCCCTAAATTTATGAAGAGCAGACTACACCATTTTGTGTGCAACTTGTGACAGCATACTCGGGTGCTGAAGACTAAGGTGTACATATAGGCTTTACAAGACTTCTTGCTTTGCTTATCAGTTAAATAGTTTCGAGTGTCAGTATCTAGAGGATATTCTTTATCTACTTTAGTTGGACAATACTGAAATAAGATTCAAACTGTCAGGAAAACCATAATCCACAGCAAACATCAACAACTAAAAAATAACTTTAGATTCAGTGTGCAGCTTTCAATAGTTGTCAAATCATACCAAATTTCTGTTTTGAAATTGGAAGGATTAAGAATCTGCAATTTTACTAGTTGTCTGTACTGTATGTCCGGTGTAATCATGATTGGAAGGCAGAACACGGATCTTGACTGTTCGGATTCTTTACATGCAAAGAGGGTTCAGCTCGCAGTTGGGTAGTGAATAGTTGCTGTCTTTATTGAAGACTAGCTGCAGTTATTAGTTACAGGTACTGGCCAGTGTATTGAGCTACAGGTAGTATTTTTCAGAGCTATTATGATAGTGTTTGAGGGTTTCAAGTGTATGAGGGACCACTTTGAAAAAAGATGGTCTATGTAATCAGAAGGCCCAAAAGGAGGAGAGGAAAAATACAATAGCAGGGGATGTTTTGAATTTCAGAAGTTTAGCAGCAAAGTTGGTTACTCCCAAAATTTAGTTTGAGGCAAATTACTTAAGTAATTTAAGACTTAAGTCTTAAAGTTATTGCTTGAACATCTGTTTAACATGTGTTTTATGTATACATATATATATATTCTAAAAACTCGGGGACTGTAGGTTTTTATGGTCCAAGACTGAGATGGGGGGGGGAAAAACCTGCAAATAACTTGGAAGTAATCTGCCAGGAATGGAGCAGTGGCTCACTGGCTTTCAAATATGAGGTATATTTGACTTACAGGTTTTAAAATTTTAAATTTTCTAAGTAAATGGTTAAAACTACGATGATCTGCAGTTTACCCCAAATGTGTAAGAGCCTTAGACTTAAAAGAGCAAGTGGCTTATGAGTGGGCGTAGCGAGTAGGAAGCAAAACTTAGGCTGGTGGCAGGAAGTATCAAGAGAACAACCTTCCTTTCCCTCAGACTTGCCTCCCTTTGTTTTTGTTTTGTTTTACTTTGCTGTGAAAGTATAATTTATTGTTAGCATCTTGATGGTGTACTTAAAGTATCTTAAGTAAAGACAGACACATGAAGTACTGTATTTAGTGTGTACTAGATCTTATGCAGCAAATATTTTTCAGTCCTTTCACTCTTCCTGGAAGCATTCTTTAGTGATCACAAAATTTAAAATAAAAAAGCACTTTGGAGCAGTTTGTATTTCCCATGATAGATTTTTAAAGATTGCTGATACGCTTAACCACCCATTTAACACAAGAAACTTCTATAAATAGCAACAGGTAGAAACTTTTTCCTATCAATGTCTGTGGCATCAGGTTAGAGGAACTGGAATGTGGAATAATAACGCTGAACAACATGTGTAACCAAAGTTGTATTTTTTTTCTCAGGAGAAAAAAGAGCAAGAGCCGAAGTCGAAGCCATGACAGGAAGAGGAGCAGAAGTAAGGAACGCAAACGGAGCCGAGATCGGGAAAGGAAAAAGAGCAGAAGCCGGGAAAGAAAACGGAGCAGAAGCAAAGAACGCAGACGCAGCCGTTCTAGAAGTAGAGATCGCAGATTCAGAGGCCGCTATCGAAGTCCCTAGTAGGTTACTTACGTAGTGTTGCATGTGTGCTGCTTCAGGATATGATGTGTAAGCTTAAAGTTCACTCTCTGCTTTCTAAATCACTCAACATCTCAAAAAAGAAGGTGACAGGTTGGGGTTGAAGAGTGTCAATAAATACAGAGTGAGAAAAAGGAGGACAGTAATGTATCCAGTTCTTCCTGCTAGTTTTCATTCTTATCTGAATGCAGAAGGATGCGAAAGCAAGTGAAAGAATGTGTACAACTGACAGGAAAGCAAAGTTTATAACAAATTTAAAATAATGAGCAAGTTTTATATAAGTCCTAACTACCTTCAGTATGTGAACTTGATGGCTTAACTGTCAAAAAATGAATAGTAGTCTATGACTTTGGTTACAGGCTCATAAAACCTTTTGCTTGTATTACCGAAAGTTTTTACTGGCATGCTGCTCTTAAACCCTTACTGCATAAACGCTTCCTGTGTTTATGCATCCAAACTGGAGGTGTCTTGTCTTAGTAATGGCCATGCATTGCATATTTGCCCTGCTTTTTGTCAGACTTGTTTAGAGGCTGTGGAAGAATTCTTCAGTTCCTCTCAAATCTTTGGCTTCATAGAACTTCTGCTATAGGTAGTTCCTGACAGTTGTAAATAATTTTGCAGAAACAATTTTTTTCATTGGTTTTTGTTCTGTGCTTCTGGTTTTTATTCCAGCTCTCCCCTTTTCCTCCCCATCACCTCTTTTTACCTTCAAAGAAGCAGAAAACCAGTGACAACTGGGCTGTATGCTTGGCTTTCATTGATTACCTGAGGCTGCTGTTTGTGTCTGCTGTTGTCCTGGTCTCATCTTAACTGTTTCAAATCTCAGTGTGCAAGATCATGTCAGAAGCAAGCATTTGAAAAAGATGGTGTTTTTTTTACGACATGTAACATCATCTGTGGTGGAGAAATCTCTCAAGATGTTCGGGAAGACAGTGCCTTCTAGTAAATCGCAGGCTTGAACAGTTTTCTGCACATAAATGTTTTTCTAGGTGGCTGGGTCCTAACCCAGGGAATACATTCCTTGTGGTACTCTTGGAATGCAAACAAAAAATGCCTGAGGTCTCAGGGTCTCATTTTGCACTAATTCACCTGGATGTTTGCATTTTCATACTGTCTCTGCTAAGATGCAGTGGCATCCTGTGCTTTCATCAGTCCTGCATACTTGGAGATTGTAGAGTGTATCAGCCCTGCTTTTACTTTGTCTTAAGTATCTTTACTGTGTGGGTGCCAGAGCAGTGGAACAGGCTGCCTAGAGAGGTTGTGGAGTCTCCTTCCCTGGAGACATTCAAAACCTGCCTGGAGGCGGTCCTGTACACTGGGCTCTCGGTGTACCTGCTCAAGCAGGGGGGCTTGGACAAGATCTGCAGAGGTCCCTTCCAATCCCTACCATTCTGTGATCAGGCCTGTCAGAGCCTCTGTAAAGGTGCTCTGGGCTTCAGCTCTGAAAATTTCAGCTGTGCACAGCTGGCATGTTCTCTGCAGCTTTTTGGCACCTGTAAGATTATAGTAGCTAGCTGGTTTGTGCCAGTGCCACCCCTGTGGCTCCAGACTGCCTTATAAACACAGGACCTTGGTCAAGATCTTCAGCCTCCAGTATGTTGAGCATGTGAGTTTTCTCACCTCCAATGTGGAGTTGCATGGAGAGGATGTCCTTCATCTCATTGTTTGGCTGGGATTTGTTGCATTCTCCGAGCTCCATCGGAGGGTTTTGTTCTTTGTTTTCCCTGTCATTACTGGGTGAGAAGATTCTTCACCTGGAGGAATTGGGGAGTTTAAGTGTTCTGGTCTTCCAAAATAATTTCCTGAAGCAGGGGTTGAAAGTATGGATGTTACTACAATAACCCATGCTTGTTCTAATGCATCAAGATATGTTGTGCCAGGAAGGCAAATGATTACAAGGTGTCTTTTTCATTGTTATGATACTCTTCCATAGCTGCTCTGGGCAATTTCTGTGGTACTGAGAGATAATGAACAAAAAGGTGAGATAATCTGTATCCCCTGAGCATATGAGGTTGCGCTTATTGGTTTGGTAGTGTTGTTCTCTGCTTCAGTTGCTGAATTGTTGCTTTTGTTTAACTAAGTAGAATTTTGGCATTTAAAATAGTTTAGTGGAAGACTGATACAGGGCAACTATGTGCATCCCGAAGGCATTGGTAATGACTGCTGTGTAGCCAGCAGTTGGCTGTCGTTTGCTTGTAGGTCATGGGTGGTGCTGTTGAAGTGATACATGTACTAATGTGATTCCAAAATTCTAGTTTTGGCTTAGAAGGTGTAAAAGGGAAGGATCTCAGAAGGTATGAGAGAGAAGAACCCTTCATTTTCTCTGCAGGACTTTTCAATGCAGAGGCTTTACAATGCGAAGTTGTATAACAGGCGCTGACTTTCACGGAGATCCATGTTCTGGAGATGAAGACTTCTGCATTACCAGACTCCTTTGGATCTACCAAAAATGGTGCTTCCATATGAAGAAACTGTCTCTGTAGCAGTGCCATCAGCTCAGTGTTTCAAAAGTAACTACCAGAATGCTCTTGCTGGCTGGAGAATTTTAATCCGAATCTCACCTTGTGGGGCTCTTTGACAGTTCTGAGTTGGTGTTACTGCAGGCAGTGTTGTAGCTGACTGCAACACCCAGGTCAAAATGCCTTGTGGCTGTATTTTCTTTTTTACATTTTCTTCTTTACTCTTTTTCCTCCACGTGATCTTTCTTGTTTGCTTTATAAAGGCCCCTTTTCAAGCTAGTGTCTCTGTCTCTAAACTGAGATGCGTTTGCTGCGGGGTGTGATGTGGAAGCATCTCTGCAATAGAAGAGAAAGTCTAGAATAGATAATTTGGAAGGGAAAGTGTGCCATAGAGAACCTGAGGACTTCGAATTCGTCATCTCTAAGCACGAGAGTGATTACATGTTACTAATTTTTAAAAATTGGGTGACTGGCATGCATTGCTTAGTGTTCACAGGGCTTTTAAATGTTATTGTTCTCACATATGTTGCCCCTTAAGTGTTTTACCGTTATGTTATTAGGTCTCTTAGAAAGAACTTGACCAAGTGTTCTTGATTGGATGTCTGACAAACCCCAGCCACTGCTAACATACAGTAGAAGTCATGTGGACTGTGCTGTTGCTATTCTGGAATGAAGAATTTGGGAAAAGCTGCTGGGAAAACAGGGTTATTACATGAGGACTGAAAGTTCATAGTGAGTCTCCTGGATTTTGTTAGCCAAAGCTTGCCTTGTCTGAGACTCTTGTTGGACTCTTGGATATGACTGAGCAGGTGAAAACTGATATTTTACTGGCTATCTTCCGACCTGACTATTTTTCTTGGGCCACATGGCATCACATAGGTTTAGAAAAACATGCACCTAGCTGTGCTTTGGCTGTACACAGGACTTGGTGCATTTGGCTTATGAAAAAGGTAACCTCTAGACATAAGGATAAATTGCTTGTGGCGTGGTGCTTCCATACATGATAGCAGGAACCAGGCAACAATTGCAAAGAGTTCTTATGCAGTAGGACGAAAGAAGAAAATTCCCCAGACACCTACAGCTTTACAAGCAAGTCTCAGAAAAAACCCAAAGAAATGCATCCCGCAGAATACTGTTGAAACAGGATCTTCAGAAGGTAACTTGGGGCATCATCTTGCCCCAGGCAGCTTTCTGTTGAGTCTGTTCCAGTGGTCTGTTATGACTTTAGTTTGCTGGGGTTTTCTAATGTTCTAATGTTTCTCCCATGTAGTCACGTAAATAAGATTCCACTTATTTGTCAAGAGAGAAATGGAAAAGAGATTTTTGGAGTTGTGTGGTTTGGTTGGTTTTGTATTGTTTCTGGCCCCCCCCAACTTGGAAGCTGTGCATGTATTTGAAAACTTACTGTGTATCCTCTTGGGTTTTTTTCATTAGATTTAGACAAACACTTAAAACATTTCTTTCACTTCCCTTAAAATTGTGGCCTTGACTATTGGCCATGATTTAGTTGGTCTATATTCTGGAGTCACTGTAGTTGGTTTGTCTTGCTCTGTTTGAATTGAAATGGTGAACAGTGTTCTGCATCAGGAGGTGTGAAGATGCAAGGTAATCCTGTCTCTGATAAGAAGCCAGCCTCTGGACTTAGTACCAACATTTCCAGATGCAGCTTTTGGCAGTATGTGTCATAGACACTGGAGAATCTGAATGGACACTCTCGGAAGTCTTTTGCCTGACTTGAGTAGGAAATGGAGTAGTTTATCATAGGAAAAAAAAAGTCTGGTTTTGATCAATAGTGATCTCATCTTGGCATGTGCCTGGTGTTTGTCTTATTTTCTCTTAAGTAGTTTCTAAATGTTGTTTTTTTTTTCTCCTCTGCCATGTTATACAGGGCCATATTTCCCTTGCTTTAACCTGGCCAGCATGGTTTTGGATCTTGGCTCACTGCTTCCACCTGTGTCATGTATGATGTGTTTGAAAACAGGCATCCTCCTCCTTGTTGTGGATGCTGAGTTTGAGCATTCCTGCTCCACTGAGTAGCAAGAAGACATTTATCAGCCAAACCAGTTGTCTAAATGGATTTCGTGACAGACTACTTAATGCCTTCAGACTGCTGTGTTTTTTTCAGGGTGTTTCACATCAGTTTATAGCCAGAGCAGAAAGAATCAATTCTGTGCAGATGGAAAGACAAACCCCCTAGCATTCAGTCTGTGCAGCAGTGCCTCTGCTGTTCCGTGGGTATAGAGGAAGAACATTAACAGGTGGTGTTCTTTGCCTTGTATCTACAAGGAGATCAAGTTGAGGACGAACATGATAGGATGAATCTTACTGTTTGTGTCAGTCTGCTACCCTGGGCCCCAATAACTAGCAAGAGGACTGTCCTTAACATGGAATCAATGGGCAGATTGCCATTTGTTCTGACATCCTCTCTGAAGCCCGATGAACTAAAATTAGGTTCAACCAAGAGATTAGATTTCTTCTGTGGTGACATGCCTATGTAAGGTTAACTGCTGGCTTAAATGGCTCTGTGTTTTGATGTACATGAAGAACTTTAAGTAAAGGAAGTTGCATTTACATATTTGTAGCACTTGAGTGGCTAGAGCTGAGGTGACATTAGTGAATGTGTCCCTTGCAGATGTCTGCAGGGAGCCACTCTGGTCTCCACTTGCACCTTAAATTTTGTGAAACTTCCAGTTTTAAAATGTTACACTTGACCAAATAGTTCGGCCAGCACCACTTTGCTCAAAACTCTGAGGCTGAGTTCAAGGCCATTAAAGTACTTGCTTTGCAGTCATCAGTGAGTAGAATATACATATGGACCAAAAAAAAAAAACCCCAACATGTACAGATCACACTAGTAACTGTCGCTTAGAATATTTTGCACATGCAAATGTGCCATGTCTGGCTGCATCATGATTCAGTTCTTCCTTGGAGTCCTGCGTATTACAGGATTTTGAGATGCAGATGAAACTGAGCAGGGAGCATATTCTGTGCCTTATGGCTTGTTGGAGTGCTGCATGCAGATTATGCATGCTATGGGTGCTGCTAATGGCAAACTTTTACAAGTTCAGGTGTAAGGGTGGTTGGGCACTTGCAATGCAGTGGGAGTACAGACAGGAAATCTTGAATTCAGGTACTCTGGTGAGTAATGTCTGTCTTTGCTTTTGCCGTAGTTCTGGTCCAAAATTCAACAGTGCCATCAGAGGGAAGATTGGTCTGCCTCACAGCATCAAATTAAGGTTTCTGAGTTTTCTCTACTTTTTATTGCATCATTAATAGGATTTGTTTAAAATCAGACTGGTGTATCTGAAGGTTTTCTTATAATCTTATTGATCTCTCTCCATAGCAGACGACGCTCCAGAAGCAAAAGCCCCTTCAGAAAAGACAAGAGTCCCGTTAGGTAGGAATTTTAGCATGTTTGCTTTCTTTTTTAAAACCTGATTGAAATTGGAAAAGTAGTGGGGAAATAATGGATGACTACTTGGTCTGCAGCTTATACTCAAAAGTAATGCTGGAATTCATTTAGAAAGCTCATGAGCAGAGAGTATTGAAAATAGATTGCTTTTTCCCCCTGTCGAACACTCTTCCCTCCCCTGTGACGGTGTACAATTGTAAATAACGTCAGCTTGCAAAACATGTCTTGCTTTGCTTTTTGTATTTCTGTATTCTCAATCTTTTTCCTGTTAATTGTGTTTTAGATGCGCTACGTTATTTGTTATTGGTAGAGAAGCTGGGTACCTTTGAAATCAAGGAGGTGTTTATCCATGCTTATGCTTCTCATTTAAGGGAGTTGGATGTAGATAGCTGCTAATGAGATTATTCTCTAAATTAATGCAGTTAAATTTAATCAATCTTGCTTTGTGTTTTTAATTATTAGCAAACCCTTACTGAGATAATTAAAATTTTCTTGTGTATTCTCAGTGAATTTTTTTAAGTATTTATTAAAAATACAGATCTGTATTACATGGCTGGAAACTCGTCCAGGATCCAGCATGATAATTCTGTCCTGTACTTGAGTACAAGTCAGATTTTTTTAGATTTGAAGCTTTAACACCTTAAAGTGGTGCATCTAATGTCAGCTAGTGATCAATATCAAATAAAATTAATCTTGTGCTTCTCGTGTCAAGGATGAGAATAATTATTCACTATTCATACTTTTTTATCGGTTAGCAACCTGAAACTAAAATGAGAATTGGGAATTCTGTTTGTATAGATGTTGGTATTGTTTATGCAGTGGCTGTAGTGACTCTGATGTGACTAGGTGGATGTAAGATTTTAGTCTGCAAAGCCACAAAAAAAAATTCGTACTGCTTGTCTGAGAGTTCAGACGGCTAGTCCATGCATATTAATCCCATTTTCCTGTCCTTTCCTCTAACTGGGTTTGTTCAGCCTTGAGAAAAGGAGGCTCGGAGGGGATCTCATCACCACGTACCAGTACTTAAGGGGTAGCTACAAAGAAGATGGAGGCTCCCTCTTTACACGGGAGTCCCATGGAAAGGACAAGGGGGAATGGACGCAAGTTGCTCTTGGAGAGATTCCGATGGGACACCAGAGGGAAATTTTTCACACTGAGGACAGTCACTGTTGGAATAATCTCCCTAGGGAAGGGGTTGACTCGGCCACGTTGGACACCTTCAAGAGTCGTCTGGACAGGGTGCTGGGCCATCTTGTCTAGACTGGGCTCTTCCTAGAAAGGTTGGACTAGATGATCCCTGAGGTCCCTTCCAACCTGGGATTCTGTGGTTCTGTAATCTTTTTGACTGCAGGCTCCCTGGTGGTCCTTGTTTCAGACTGTAGCAAAATCGCACTTTTGATGGGGCTTCTGTACTTAAAATATGATTTCCTGGTCATATTTAACGCTTACGGCTGAAACAGGATGTTTAGTCATGTTAAAGAAGTAGAATTAGTGTATATTGTTGTTGTTTTTATTATTTATTCCTTTCCTTAGTTCTTGACCCTGCCTTTTCTAATATGGCAGGAATTTTTTTCCCCATCAGTCTTTGAATTACTGATTATTTGAAGTTTTGTGCATGGTCCAGAGAAGAGTCATCTTAATTCAGGTTATCTTCAAACTGAACTTCCCTCTTTCCAGAGAACCTATTGATAATCTTACCCCTGAAGAGAGGGATGCTCGAACAGTGTTCTGCATGCAGCTGGCTGCAAGAATTCGACCGAGAGACCTGGAGGAATTTTTCTCTACAGTAGGAAAGGTAATTAATAGGGAGGTTAAAATGATTCTGAATACTTGCTCATGCTGTCCTAGTACAGGATTGATGTTCTGTAGAATTGTAAGCAAGTGGCTTTCTGGAGCTCCCTATACACGTGAAAGGGGGGATGAACAATAACCAAGTAATCCTTAATGGCTCTGAACATGAAAAATGTAATTTTCAGGAGTTCATTGTTCAGCATGTGATGTGGCACTAAACATGGCAATGCAGTTTTGATTCAAACAACTTCATTTTCCAGGAGTTTCTTTTGCAGATAGGTCTGCCTGTTGTAGTGTAATTTTAAAAATTAGTTCAGTTTTTCATTTTGAAAAACTCTGTTCCACCAGCTGTAAGGTTAAAGCAATGCTTAAAGCATTGCAGTGCTGCAAGTAGTCTATTGCCCCTGTTCCTGTAGCGTACTACGTTTGACTTTGAATGGCAACTTCTAGTGCTAGCTTGTCTCTGGGATATGTTTGTTAAGATAGCTTTATGCTACTCTAGATTTGCAGTGTAATTAAAAAAAACAATTGGCTTGGCAAATAATTGGTTATTAATATGTATTCTTTCTGAGAAATGGACTGGGTTTTTTTTCCCCTTTACTTCTAACAGCATTTCTCTACTTGCCTTTCAGGTTCGTGATGTGCGAATGATTTCGGATAGAAATTCTAGGCGTTCAAAGGGAATTGCTTATGTAGAGTTTGTTGATGTTAGTTCAGTGCCTCTGGCGATAGGACTAACTGGACAGAGAGTCTTGGGTGTGCCAATCATAGTACAAGCCTCACAGGTAAGGAGTGGTAAACCTTATTTTTATTCATGTTGAGTGGTGTCTCTCTTATCTTGTTGGAAAATTTACTGTTTGAAAATTTGGTTACCGTTGAATGTTTGGAAAACCTTAACAAGAATGATTATTTAAGCTAATTATAAATGGACCTTTGTTCCCCATAGTTGACAGGCAAATTAAAGCAATTCAAAGAGATACAAATGCATTTTGAAAATACAGATATTAAGGAAATAGTAATAATGAAACTTGTAATAGTGTTAGAGAATTGTAGTATATATTATGTATGTTTTCTAGCATGTGTAAAAAAGGTAAAGTGTTAATTTAACACATACAAGCCGGAATTCTGCATGTTGTTGTTCAATCTGAAGGCTTTTGGAAGCAGTGTCTCTACTTAGTCATGGTCTTGGATTTTATTTTAAGTTGAAGTCCAATGGATAGTGTGCAGATTATAAATAACTTGTATTTTTTTTTGTGAATCTGCTAGTTTTAATCTGGTAGATGTATACTGCTTGTGTTAGGGTTTTTTATGAAATTCTTAATGAGTTTTCTTTTTGCCTTAGGCAGAGAAAAACAGAGCAGCAGCAATGGCAAACAATCTGCAGAAGGGCAGTGCTGGTCCTATGAGGCTCTATGTGGGATCATTACACTTCAACATAACTGAAGATATGCTTCGAGGAATTTTTGAGCCGTTTGGCAGGGTAAATTGACTTGGCATGTTGTGCTGTGGTGGTTTATCTGAAAGACCTAGATTGGTTGTAGAGCACTCACAGCTTCTGGAAATAACCCAGCTTCATATCTGCAAAACATCTGTTTCTTTCTTTTTTTTTTTTTGCTCTTCTCTACCTGTACATCTACAAGGCTTTAGGCACATAATATTGGAGCACAAATGAGAACCTGGATTTATGATGTGGTCCGGTGATTTTTGAATGGCAGGAGTTATGAAGGAAAGCTGAGAACTCAATGAGTACCTAAAATCACAAAAAAGAAACAACTATCCAGACAAAAACCCCTATGTTACATCCTGCTTCTGCAGCTTGTAAATAACTACAGCCCCTGCGTGTTTGTGGATGGGGGCCCCATGTCACAGGTTAAAACACAAAGCACAGAATAAGGTCTGAGTTCTGTTCACTGTGAATGTAGTAGTTTCTTCTGTTTCTGAGGATTTGTGCTTATGTGTTAGCTCATGTTACTGCTATGGACTAGCAGTGTGTCCCACACAGCCCCTTTTCACTCCTGGTCATTAGGCCCGTTTGCAGCATGGTAGTATGTTTTTTGTAGAGTGGGTTACAGAAGTGAGCAGATTCAATCTGAAGTTTCCAGAGGAGTCATAATACATGCTAGCCCTACTGTGCTAACTAATGTATCATGGGTATATCGTTCTTAGACAGGGAAAAAGTTATTTACTTAATATGCTGCTTAATGGAAAAAAATCTTAAAAGAAAAATAATAAAATTAATCAGTCCATTGATGTTTCTTCATACTATCTTTGGATATTAACCCTGCCTCATAAATGTTGTAACAGTGCTTTTCAGATGCTTTATTCAGATTCAGTATGTGTATCCCTTTAATTCTGTTGTGCAAAAGCCTGGAAAATTGCAGCAATTTATTAAATATTAATCCACATGGATGATCTCATTTTGTTTTCTCTTGAGGTCTGGCAGTGGATTTAATGCTGTGTAGGAGGCTTACAAGCAGAGTGTGAAGGTTTTTCCTTCTGATTCCATATACTCCAGTCTTAAACTCAGTTCTTCCTCTTTCTTCTGTGTTGCTGTCTCTTCCCAGCACTATTTTATGGCTCATGGATAATTTACTGATAATGTTTTAAACTCTGTAACTGTAAACTGTTAGGATTTCCCATGTGCCTACAATTATTTAAAATACGCATCTTTTTCTTAATGTCCCTGGTCAAAATAATGCAGACTGCTTTTCTTATCTTGTAAAACGGAGTTTTTCAGCACGAGATGCCACGACTCTGATGTTTCAATTAGATTTGATGATGTCTTGCACGCTCGTTGTCTGCTAGAATGTTGCA
This sequence comes from Phalacrocorax aristotelis, assembly GCF_949628215.1. Taxonomy (NCBI): domain Eukaryota; kingdom Metazoa; phylum Chordata; class Aves; order Suliformes; family Phalacrocoracidae; genus Phalacrocorax; species Phalacrocorax aristotelis. The sequence goes on along the minus strand of NC_134288.1, from coordinate 1,067,357 downwards.
TCTGCCTGTAGCTGGACTCAAGGGATAAATTGTATGTCACCCTTATGCTTCTGTTGTAGTATCAAAGTACATATTTAGCTGCCTGTACACTGATTTTGACTTGAGGAAAGAATGAGGAACTGATTAAAAAAAAAGTGGTTTCACATTCATATATGTATATTTGGCAGGACTGTATTCAGGTTTTGTTTTGATATCTTGTGGTTTGTTCCAAAATGTCTGTAACAAATAGCTTTATTCTTATTTTTAGATTGAGAGCATTCAACTAATGATGGATAGTGAAACTGGACGCTCAAAAGGATACGGATTTATTACGGTATGAGTAGAATTGCCAGACTACTTAGACAATTTCTGATTGGAACCTTCCCATGTAGTAGAGCTTTTACTCAACAATCTCTGTTAAGTCTCATCTTGAAAATGTCGTGTTGCAGGACATGCAACAACAGCCTTTTCCATTGTTTCTACTGGTTCTATGTGGGCATTGTGATTGAACAATGCATGTGTTTAGAATGGACTAGTGTCCTTTGGTCAGTGCCTGGCAAAGCAGTGCTGTCTTCTGCAGGCAAAGATACTAGTAGAGACTGGTATTTTCACAGTGCTGTGAAAATGATTGAGCTATTTAGGGGAAATAAAATTTTAGAGGCTAAAACTTAAGGTTGAAAACATCTTTCTTCTTCACCCCCAGATACATGATTTTGTGAACTTGTTTTTTTTGTGGCTGACCTGGCAATTTGTTATGGGGAAAAAAGTCTCGGCTGGGACCTCTGGCACTTGGAGACAAATAAAACCAAACTAACTATATAGCTGATATTTGATGTTTTTAACACTGACAAAATATTTGACTATTTAATTTGATGTTACCCAGCATAAAGCAGAACATCTGTTAGGAATAGCCAGAAAATGCATGGCAGTTATAAGGTTAAAGAAAGTGACTGTTCTTGGAAAGTGTTGAAAGAGAACTGTAGCCATGAGTTCTGTTGATTGAAGCCAGAGCGTCTAGATATGCAACAATAATACATATTTAAATATATTCTTATTTAGATATGAGAAAGTAAATACCCAAAGTTGTGTGTGTTCAGTTTAAATGAAAATACAGAGCATGTTTAAGTTAGCTTGTAGCTATTCTTAAGTTTAAAGTTTCTCATGTTTATGTAACTTCGTGTGGATATTACATACAGTAGAAGTGTTGCTGAATCCTGTAGGCAATATTACTGAGCCTGTGTTTTTTCCAATCTAACAGTTCTCCGACTCGGAGTGTGCCAAGAAGGCCTTGGAACAACTCAATGGATTTGAGCTGGCTGGTAGGCCAATGAAAGTTGGACACGTCACTGAGCGCACTGACGCTTCCAGTGCTAGCTCGTTTTTGGACAGTGATGAGTTGGAACGGACTGGAATTGACTTGGGAACAACTGGTCGCCTTCAGTTGATGGCAAGACTTGCAGAAGGTATGTGTGATGAATGGTAGAAAATGTGTGAAAATACAGAAGTTTGCAGAATTTGAATTAATACACCCCACAGAATATTATGCTAAATGCATGGACTAGTATTTTTAAGCTTTTGACAACAGTAAGATTTCTGATATTTCTGTTACTGTATCCCAAACTGAGCAAAAAGTGCTTGCTTCAAGGTATGTTCATATTCTGTTTTAGGTACTGGTTTGCAGATTCCCCCGGCTGCACAGCAGGCTCTGCAGATGAGTGGATCTTTGGCATTTGGAGCTGTGGCAGGTAAGAAATGTTGACCTATTTATTTTTAAAAAATACTTTATGCTTTATAATTTTGAGAAAAGAGGTACTTAGCTACATTTTGTGATCTTTTTAAGTGAGAATGTAGGTATTACAGCATGTTTTACAAACTGTAAAACATTGAAATCCATGAACAAATAAACAGCGACAGTGTACGACAGCTTCGGGCGTGATTCACTTCGCATTATTTTGGCAAATCTGTTGTAGTTCACTTAATTCATCCCAAACCTTAATCTCTCTACCTTTTCTATTCCCTGTACTAACGGGGACTTCCATGTTCTACTGCAGTGTAAATGTTAACTGTTAAAAATGACAGGTGTGTAAATTGGAAGGGTATTAACCCTTCTGAAAAAAACAGCTGTACCATAGGCAAGAAGGTTATTAGGACTTGATGGGGGACCCGGCAGCTAGGACTACAGTAGTATCGGGTTTGTACAATGTGTGTCCTGGTGAGGAAGGACACTGTCAGGGAATCACATGTTGCTTGGAGTTGGCTATAGTTTGTGTGTTCTGCAAGTGGGTATGTTGGAAGTGTTACTGAGGCTTTATTTTGTTGTGAGAGGGAATGAGGCTGAGGATATGATTGCTGCTGGTAGTTCATAGCTGGCCTAAACCAACTGTTCGGGAGGACTTCAGAACTAGAGCAGTGAGTAACCTCCTGCAGGAGATTAGGAATTGGAGTGGAATTTCTTTTTCTATTGCTTTTTTATTTAATGCAAGAACAAAGGGCTTGAAACTGTTGTAGCAGTGGAAAAGACTTGAATAACTAGATGCTGGAATGTGTGAGAAGTGTCAGGAAATCAACAGAGAATAGGTGGCATTGTTTTGTTTGTCTTCCAGCAGAGTTTGTGATGGAAGTCATTCAGATTTAAGATAGACCTGAATCATGTCACTGAAGTCCAGGTGCAGTTTTGAGAAGAGTACACACATGAAACTATAGGCAGTTGCTAAAAATATAAAATAGGGTCTTTCTACAGCTACAACTTCAGAAGGAAAAGGAACTGGCTAGTGAAAGAAAAATGTGGGTTGAGGAAGAAGGGGACAGGTTTCCTCTTTGAGAAGAAGATGGTAAAAAAGACACAGCAGCAAGGAAAAAAGCATACCTAGTCCAGAAGAAGGTAAACACTACAATTAGATTACCTTTAATGTAGGTGATAAAGTGGTGTGACAGTCTTGCTTGGAAACATGTGTAGTCAATGAGAAGTGTGAGAAATGTCTTAAAAACACCAATCCTTTCCCCACCTCCATACTTGAAACAAACAAGCCAAAGAAGTCCAGACTCCCCAAATCAGGAACATGGTCAAAAATGTCTGACACAGGTGAACTGTTACGATAGCATAGAACCAGTATGCGACAACATGGCTGTGGAGGAATAAAAGACAAGGTTGACTGCAGGTCTTTGAAAAATGTGCATGTTTAGTAACAGTAGAAATAAGTGGTAGGAGTAGCATTGTTAATTCCACTTGTATTGTACAAAAGGAATAATGCGGGCATGTGCAACTTAAGTAATTTTGGAAAAAGATAACGCTTTTTTACTACCATAGAGTCATGAGCTATCCCCAAAGTGAGATTTGGTTATGGATTAAAGATCTCTTTACTCTTGTTAGAGAAAATTACTACCAGGAATTATGTCATTATGGGAGACTTTAACTTCCCTGATACAGATTGGAGAAGAATTGCTAGTAATAATGGTGGGGCCCAGATATTCCTGGATGTGATATCCGACAAATTTCTTCATCAAACACTCACTGACTCATGAAGAGGGGATGCTATTTTAAACTCAATTTGGTAAGTAATGAAGATGTTATGGATGAGAATAGAAATGACCATTGACTTGAGGGATCATGAGTTGCTCAAGTTTAAATGGAAGGATAAACAAAACAGTTCTGCAACTAAGGCTTTTGATTTCAGAAGTGGTGGTTGAAGAAAGAAGGCAATGAAGTCACCTGGTCTAAGCAACTTGGGTGTTTGAACAGGCAGGATCTTCAGTCCTAAATTGCCATATTGGATCTGTATTCCACGGAAAAAAGAAACAGCCCTGTTAGAAATGGGCTCTGCACTGAACTGGGTGATTAACTACCTCAAAAGAAATACGGAATAAGCACAGAGCCTGTGAAGAATAGGAAAGAACTGATAATAAACTTTTTTTTTTGTTTGGGAAATAGATAAAATGGGAATTAGCTGCCAACAGTCAGACCTTGTAAAAGACACAAAAGCATAGATAAAGATTTACCAACTCTTGAAGAGAGCAAAAGGGAAGCACAGCTGAGGTTGAATGAAACAATACTCTCAAGGTGTTTCAAAAGAACTTCATGTGTCTGTAGGGGGACACTGGTCACAAAGTTTGGAATTTGAGGAAGGTAAGCGAGGAATATGGATTTTAAAAAAAATTATTCACAAGGTAGAAGCAAAGCTAAAAGTAAGAGCTGAATGGACTCTGTTCAGAGTAGTGAGACGACTCCTATCAAATTAGTGAGGTTAGTGAAATATGAGGTCTGGTATCTGGTATTGCTGATAAATATTTTAAGTCTGTGATACAGTATATAGCTGGAATATCTAATTCTAAGGAAGGAAGAACAGCGTCATTTAGCTGGTTTCCAGTCCTGTTACTCTGACTTCTCTCTTTCAAAAGGCATACTAAAGATGGGTAAACTGGAGAGTATTATTAAAGTATAGCATAGTTTCAGAGAAACTGCATGTAAAGACTAACAATCTTTGATAAAACTGACTTTCCTAGACAGAGGAGCAGTAGTAGAACTCTTGCCTCAGAACTTTTGACTTGTGCTATTTTCAAGTTATATAAACTAGAGAAGTGGGTAGTAGAGGAAGCACAAGATGTGTAAAGAAGCCAGCTCAAAGAAAGAGGGATTTTTTTTCAGTTGAAAGCTGGGAAGGTTAGAGGCTGTTGTTGAAGCCGAAGTTCAAGCATTGGGATGATTTTGTTTAATATTCACATCAATAATAATGGTCAACAAGAGTAGGAGTGAGGTGAGTAAGTACAGACGTACTGTCAATAAGGGATTCTTGGGGTGTTGTACATTGTTTTCCTGTTGAGGGTTGAAACAAATTCTAGCTATATAGCCTGGAAGCTTAGCAGTGAAAGATGGTCAAGGAGGAGGAAAATAAGTGAATGCTCCTGTTTACCAGTGAGTGAGTATGAACTGACAATATGGTATGTTTTTGAAGGGGTAGCTCCTTTCGTAGAGGTAGCATACTTGAGCATCTCAGATGTAACGTACTCATTTGTGAACAGTTCTGGTCATCCATGTTCAAGATGGGTTGAACCAAACTAAAATAGGGAAGCTAAATAACTAGTTTTATGGGAGACCTGAGAACTTGGACATTATTCCCATGGAGAAAATTGCAGCAGGAAAAAAAATTGAAGGTAAACAGTAGTAGCTGTGTACTTCCTGTTCCTTAGCAAATTCTGTCTGAAAACCTGAAAATTAAAATAATCATGAGGTTATTTATTTGAAGAACATTCTTCTAATGCTTTGTGGGACAAAACATTGCCTACTTTTGGGAAGGAACTATCTGTTTATGAAAAAGATTGAGATAGTGGTGCTGCAATAGAGGGACAAATAGGTGTAATCATCCAGGACCTCTGTTTGATCTGCTGTTCTGTTGTAAGTAATTACTTAGAAAACTGGGGAATACCTGGCAGGCCTTTGTTTATTTAAAGCCAGCTGGGTTCCATATAAACATGCAACTTCATTTTGGTTTAACAGACAACATGCTTTGGTAGAGATTTCTGTGTTTCTGCTTTTTGTATACTAAGTGTGTACTTAATCATGCTAAACTCACCACACTGTAAGAGTATATACAGAACATACTGAAAAAGTTACTTTGATCTTAACAGATGTATTCATTTTAGTTTCCACATACTATTTAAAACTGCATGTAAGAGTTGACAGTGAAGGGTGACAACATTTCTAAATTCTGGGTGGATTTAGAAGTGAGAGGAGAGGACCATTGTCCCACCACAAGTAACAGGAAAATTCAGTTAGTTGACGAAAGATGTGGTTAACAGGGGTTACATTTCAGAGGTGGTAGATAATTGACATGTGAAACTTGTTGCCACAATATACTGTTAGCTGATCTTCCTATGTTTAGAACAGATTTGACTCTCAGCCCTAGACAGAATTTGAACTGGTGATCTATGTAGATTTGCCACATTTGGTGCAGGTGACTGTAGTGCCCCAGGCTGAGTGACACTTGGTGAGTCAGCTGTCCATGATGTGTATGTGCAACTGTGTCAGAATTACAGAGGGAGAAGCCTCTGTGCTCATCTAACTAGAGTGATGCAGGAGATTTGGGGTTTTACTTTTTTCAAAACAGATCTGTTTACAAAAAAGTTTGGCTAGTACTTAACTAGATAATTCGTTATAGACTTGGCCAAATCTATATGCAGTTTCTGCAAGGAATACAGGCTAAGACAGTCTTCCCCATTATGGTATATCTCACTCTGCGGAGTTGAGGATTTCTTTGTGTTCAGATCCAGATGGAATGTGCGAAATATAGCCTATTCTTGTTACAGCTTAGCCTTCAGAGCTTGCTCCTTACATCTCTTATTTTTCAGTGTGGTTCCCTGTATGTGTTCTTCTGTGGAAGGCACTTGAGGAAGACTTGTCTTTGGGCCTCTCACTGCCAAATACTTAGAGGGGGAAAAAAAAATAAATCACTCCAGTTGGTCCCCCGTGTTTATTAGAAGGGGGAAAAGTATGTTGATACCTGATACCTTCAGGTATTTCCAAGCAAGCTTGGAAGCTTACTTGGGGTCCATCAGTTCACTGCTTTCTAAAAGAGTGAATTAAGGTGATGGTTAACTTTAGTCTTCTAACTCCTTGTGTTTGTGGGAATTAAATTGGAACATAAGTGGAGAGGATTATGCTTACACTTCTTGCATTCTGAAGTTTTCTGTTGGTTTAAAGATGTCGAATATTGGAGCCATATACTTGGAAATGGTTAGAAAGTCTGCATTTGTACACTCCAGGTACTTCAGGTTGGGGCAGCTGTATGTTATTAAACAATTAATTAGTGTTTTCTTGGCAAATTAAATGTTCTGAACACTTGAAAATGTTTTGAATTTGAAAAATACTGAAGTAACATGTTATTATTATGATGTTTATATGGGAAGATAACAGATGAAATATCACCTTATTCTACTTGAAATTAAGTTTGATAACTGCTTTGATATTTAAACACACAGTTATCCAAATGTGACATGCTTTCTGTTACTAAAGATGCCAAACTCCTAATGCCTGTAAGAATTGCTGTAATTATTTTCTCACGGAACAAAATATGTCTTAAAAACATGCACAGCAAAGGCAAGGTGGAAATGAGACTTTAATTTAAAGGGCATTGTCATGTCTCTCCTTTTAAGGTATTGTTTCTCTTTGAAATACACTTACCTTTGTAGTTATGGATCTCTGTCAAGTACAGAATATTCCAGCTGAGAAGCTGAAATTAGTGGAACTACTCAGAACTAGACAGGAAGAGTGAGAGTGGGTTGAGGTACTTGAACAAGCTCTTAACCACAAAAAATACAGGCTAAACAACCTGGCTCGCAGGTAATGATACAGGTAGTGCTAGCAAGCATGCTAATTAACTTCTGTATATTTTTCTTTAGATTTGCAAACGAGACTATCTCAGCAGAATGAAGGTAAACTAGCATTTGATGTGACTTGTCACTGGTAGGTTGTGTTGCAGAAGTCTGTAACCCCACTATGTATTGATTATTGACTGAAAAGAACTGAATGCATGTTAAACACTTGGCTGTTTTCTTTGTAGCATTTCCTCAGTGTTAGTAATGTTCCCCAGCCATACATTAGTCCTAGAAAATGTGTGGGTTTGTGTTTTTGTGGGTTTAGGTGTGGTTGGGTGTGGGTTGTTCTCCTGCCTTAGTGGTAGGGACTAGAGGGGTCGTTTGAGAGTCAGGAGTTTGGGGTTACTGTCTCGGGATTAGTCATCATCTGACTGTGCAACTCTTAATGTCTGCATACGTAGAGAGAAGTTGGCCATTATTTCAGTTAAATTGGCAGAGGCTGGTAGCCTATGGAAAGGGCAGCCTATAGGACAGTGCTTATCTTTAATTAGATGTACTGAGATGATGAGCAACAAAAAAGATGAGTAATAATTTCATAGTTTCTGGGAAAGAGTGTAGATGCATTCTACAGTTAAAAATGTTTATCATTTTAGCTGTCAAATATTGCCTGCATTATCCATTTCCAAATGACAAAAGTACAGATACACCTTTTTTTTAAGGATATTTCAACATGCTTAAAATACATACTGAGAATTCTCAAAGGCGTCTGTCACTTCCTGGGAAATCAGATGGGGTGATGCCACTCTGTCCCGAGCTGCTGCTTGGCTTCCATGAGGAGAAAGAAATCAGAGGTGCTGCTGGCATACAACTCAGGCAGAATTTTTAGATGCATGTGAAGATGCATTTGTCTGCATTTAAATGGTTAAACTGTACATCTGCCAAAACCAATGTACAGAGTTATCTTTTCACTTTTCAGCTTCAACTGTAGTTCATCTGTGCTATTTTCTACATCAATCAGTTTAAAATATCTCCATTACAGATAGTGTTTAGTTAGGCATTTTGCTTTCCTGCCTGCCTTCAATTTTCTGTTTAGTTAGAACTGTTGCTGTTATCGCTGAATGTTGGGGTTTTAAAGAATAGCTGGAAGATGCTAATTTAAAGTGGAGGTGTGCATAGCAGGTTCTTATATTTCTTACTGTTTTTTTTTCCCATTACAACAGTTCTGGCTGCAGCTGCTTCTGTACAACCACTTGCAACACAGTGCTTCCAGCTTTCCAACATGTTTAATCCTCAAACGTAAGTGACTTATTGTTGTGTGTTTGTGTTTGGCGTTTGTTGTTGACTTTAACATCTGAGAAAGGAATCGGCATGTTGCCGAGGTTTTTGTGCTGGGTTTCAGGGTGGATTGTGTCTGAGTGATAACAATTTCATCTCTGTCCTGTTCTTCCTCCACTCCCTACAGTGAAGAAGAAGCTGGCTGGGATACAGAAATTAAAGATGATGTGATTGAGGAATGTAACAAACATGGAGGAGTTATCCACATCTATGTAGACAAAAACTCAGCTCAGGTATGCCTGGTTCCAGGGGAACACTGAGTAGGCTTTAGGAGTTCTGTTGCTTTGTAGTGGATAGAGGGAACACTACAAATACAATTTTTTTTTTTCCTAAACTGAATCTAAATTTCTTGAAGTTACTTTGCAGTTTTTGCAGAATGTAGGTGGTTCCCGATTGTTCTGAGTCACTGTGTGTCACCCGAATGCAGGTTATGAGAGCAGTTTTCTGGTGCTGCAGTCTGCTCTTAAAGATTGGCTGAGCTGAAGTTACTGTGGAAAAACAGGCTGAAGAGTAGTGACCTCTTTATTTCTGGCTTTTGCCTTTCCCATTAAGCTGTGCATTTCCTAAAGCCAGGGACTTCCAATTTCTTCTGTTTTTAGAGAATGCAGGCTTTAGCACAAAGCACACCCTGCTCCAGCAGACCTGAGGTGTGCAGTTAAACATGTGCCTAACCCTGTGCTCGGAAACAGCTGTGTTCACTAGTAATGTTAAGGTCTTGCAGTGGGAGTGCCTGGGGTTGTAACAGAGAGGAGGAGAAGGGCTACTGATGCAGACTTCATTACAGGTTAATGCCTGTTTGAGGGACTCTCGGCCTGCACCTTGAAAAGGCTGATATATTTTTCTTTTGTGTTCACTTTTACACAATTATCAGCCTGCTTATCTCTTCCCCTGCATTTCACCTCATAGAATATAAACTATGGAAGGTCTGTGAAGAGATCTGGCCTTCTTGAACTTCTCTTACATAGAATTCACAGCCCAAACTGAAGTATGGCTTTCAAATGCTCTTATAGTCAGAGTAACTTGTAACCACTGGAGTCTTGAAGTGTCCTGTTGTGTTCCATTCCATTGTGCGAGGCTGAAATCTATGCTACTGTCCCTGTCAGTGTTGCTTAGATGGGATTGTTTCGCCCTGGTAATGTGTGTGGTACTCACAGACCTTTTTTATCACTGCGCTACTCCTACAGAAGACTTGTCACCTGAAACTTTCATGTGGATTACTGAGAATGTTAGGTTAGAGATGAGCTGCAGTCTAGGTTATAGAACAACATCCAAACTTTCCTAGCATTTTGTAATTTGAAGATCACTACTGGGCCGATGGGTGGGAGAAACCTATCCCACAGTATATTAGTCTGTCATAGAAAACAAAGTGTCCTTTGACAGCTGGGATGGGGGCACCAACGACAAAAAAACCCCAACACACAAACCCCCAGAAACACAACAGCTCTCGACATACCTCACACAGGTTCTGAGCCCACGGAGCTGTGAATCAGGTTCATGTTAGGTGGATTTAAAAGAGAAAAACTGGAGGTCCTATATCGTGAGTTAGCTGTTTGTTCCATGAAATCCGTTTTGTCAGAGTAGTACAGCAATGACTCAGATACAAAATACCCACTGATATTTAAAAATACGGTATTTGAACATAAGTTCCCATTGTGCTGTTCTGTTTTCCAGCCTTAGGTTCTGGTCACATTACCTTTTTAAGTGTTTTCATCTCCCATAATTTTAGGGCTCTTTCCCAGCCAGCCAGGCTTCTAGGCTAAGGGCTGTTGGTAGTCAGCTGTGAAGATATGATTTGTGGTGGGTGAAAAGATTGCAGTCCCAGCTGAACACATGGTCTCATGTACCGTGCCAGTCTACACTGCGGTGTGTTAGGGAGAAGTAAAGCTTTATGTTGCTGTATTTCATTTCCAGGTTTAAGTAGCTTGGGTGCCTGTGCAGGGAGAGGCTGGGAACAAAACTGTGTGTGTTAATTGCATTGTGCCTTAAGCATCAGCCCCTGATCTCAAGTTTCCTTCCTGAGAAGGAATGGATTAGATCACAGTGGGAAGAGTTAGTACAGGCTGGCAAAGGCTGCCAAGGGGAAGGCTGGATTCTGTGTCTTAATATACTCTTTTCCTGTAAAACCTGTTTCAGCTAGAATCTGATCTGGTTCAAGAATTACTGGTGGTGTTCTATTTCTAAGCAGGCAGCCAGAAAAATGCATACACGTTACTGTGGGCATCTGTATGTCTTGCAGTTGTTGAGTGTGAATATTGCAGTACTCTGGATTAGGCTGGTTTAGTGCTTCATTTGCAGATGGAGAACTTCAGGTATCTCTGGCAAAGTTAAAAGATCAGTGTGTCATTCACGTTAGATGTTATCTTAGGCTCTTGCCCTGCTGTGATGGGTTTTTTTCCCTTCGTCTCAGTCCGTATTCAAGTAAAGACAGATGCTGAAGTTCATGGAGGAGAATTTTTACAGTACTAGTCTTCCCTGAAGTGCTGGACATCCTTCCTGCCCCTGGGAATGGGGAATGCTTAATGCCTTTGATTGCACACCTAATTAGGCACTTGTGCTGGAAGCTGGTGATTGACAGAACTTCATGGCTAGTGTGCAGCAGAGGTAGCTAAGCTCCTTGTCCTTTCCTGTCGTATGAATTTTGTAGTCAGGAGCCATTAGATACTCTTGAAGGGTCATTGTGAGCCAGTAAGCAATCCAGTACTTGTTGGTTTCAGACCAAGCTCACATTTGGGCTGTTTTGCAAAATCCTATTTAGCAAGTTTCATGCTGAGGTTACCGTTCCAGCGTGGTAGTGCAGGTCAGTAAAAAACTGCTAGCTATGCCGTTTTCCCCTGCTCATTCTGCATCATGGGTTGATACCAGTAGGAGTGTTGAGGGAGGTTTGCCTCCATCACCACCAGGTGAAGGCAGTTTCTTGAGAACAGTGTGGGGTATTTCTTAAGCTTCTGATGGACTGTAACACTTCTGTATTACAGGGCAACGTCTATGTCAAATGTCCTTCAATTGCTGCTGCCATCGCAGCTGTCAATGCGTTGCATGGGAGGTGGTTTGCAGGTGAGTGCGTTTCTCAGACCTGTATTTAGTCATTAATTACAGAAATTACCAAATACTCATTTTTTAATTTTCTTTTCTTTAAAATCTCCTGATTAGGTAAAATGATTACTGCAGCGTATGTACCTCTTCCAACATACCATAGCCTTTTCCCAGATTCCATGACTGCAACCCAACTACTGGTTCCTGTTCGACGATGAAGATGGATTTAGTCAGTTTTGTACATAGTTATTTTTTGGAGGAAGATTGAGTTATCTTTTATTTAGATAAAACTAAAGGAGAGGATTTAATGTCATTTTGTGTACACTTCCTGCTACCTTTAAAAATAAAACGAAGTAAGCAGAAATGCAGTGTGTTCATTCTCCCTAACTAGCATTTCCACTGTACACAAAGCTGTTGACTTCTTGTTCTGCTTTGTAATTCTTGTACATTTACTAAGGTGATCTGTAGGAACTGAGAAGTAGCTCATAGAAAACAAGTTCTCTGTAAAAGGCCGATGGGACATAATGACATTTTTAATGTTTCACAAGCCTTTCTTTTAATGCAGCAATTACATTTTACATTTCACTAAATGTAGGTGATCTGCTAAAGGTTAAGATCAGAGATAGACTTTATGAAGGGACATATTTAGTGTCTTGTACAAATGGAAAATTGAAAAAGCTGCTGAAAGCTGACTCCAGACAGCTGCTCAGCTGGCTTTGTGCTGAATAATTGGTAAGAATAGAAGGATTGGAGGGTTTATTTCTTGATGGTAACTTTTGATTAATGTATCTGTAAAAGTTTCTTTGTAAATACTGTGTGAGGTGTGTCTAAATTTCCAAACAAAACAATCTCTGCATTTCTGGATAAGTTTCTGTGTGTGCAGTGTGGCACAGTTGAAGGATTTCAGCCGAGTCTGAAAATCAGTAGGAAATACAGACACATGTTTTGTTCTGGTTGCATATAATCTTTGCTCTTTTTAAGCTCTGTGAGCTCTGAAATATATTTTTGGGTTACTTCAGTGTGTTTGACAAGACAGCTTGATATTTCTATCAAACAAAGACTTTCATATTGCAACAATCTTTGTAAGAACCACTCAAATAAAATTCTCTTAAAAAGGCCTTCATGAAGCTTTATTTATCTGCTCTCTTGATGTGGCTTAAGCAGTGTGTGCTGGAGACTGGAGGTGGGTCCTTTGAAAGAGTGGATGTTTGGAATACAGTGTCTACGGGAGAAAATGTGGGAGCTGGTTCCTGCTGTTCTGGACCCTTGGTGTTCTGCAGCTGAGTTGTTACGGCCTGTGGGTTTTCTCACTGCCTGGGCAGCTCCTGCCCCTTCTCATGCCAGAGAGAACTTCCCCCTGCCCACCTCTGCCCCCACCCTTCACACACAGTTATGAACTGTGGGGATGCAGGAGTAATTTCTGTTGGCTTTTATTTTGGTTTCTGTTGGGAAGCCCGCCCAAGTGGCATGCCCTCTTGGTAGCCCTTTCCTACCTCCCTGTCACTTGCAACCACTGGCTAACAGAGGCTGTGTTTGACAGAGGGAGTGTGTTCCACCCAGGTGGGTGAGAGTGGGCTGGTCAGGGGTGCTGCCAGTGTTCTGCGTGGAAGCTGCAGGTGCTGCTGTGCAGGGTGTGCATAGCTGGGGCTGAGCTGCAGCACTAGGAGTGACCCTTCAGCAGTCCAGGAGAGAGCTGGCGGAGGAAGCAGGATGGGGCAGCTGGAGGTGATACAACACCAAACACAGGAGGGCATCCTAGGCCTATGTCCCACAGCTGAGGAAAGCCAAGTAAAGCTGCCCTCAAGCTTTGCTTGGCCTTATTTTAGTTGCCACTATTAATCCACTGGTACTAGCTGGAGTAAAATGAGCTGTTCCAGAGAAGCTGGGTGGTTCCACTTGGTGGTGGCAGTTTCCCTCTCAGAGGTTACTGAGGTGCATGAGAGAAAGAGCAAGCTTTTAGTGGCAGATCTGTGAGTCTCCCTTAAAAACAGGAAACGGCACTTCTCAGTAAAGGCTATGTAGGTGCTTGTTCAGGCTCTGCTGCTGCTAACCTGTCCTACCTATCCTTAAACAGAACTACAGGTGGAACAAAGATAAACCTTGTTTCAAAAGGCAAATAACAGGAGGTTGCATACTGAGCTAATCATTTTGCAGTTCAACTCTAGGCAGTGCTGGTGAATGGTGGGGGTAACCTGTTTTCCCTGGGAGGCACTGAGCAACTTGTAGGCATGTTAAGGTTGTAGGCAAAGACTCTACGGGCAGAGCACTGTTTCTGTAGCCCCCTGAAGGGGGAAAGCTCCCTTCTCTTGCTGAGGGAATGAAAACACTGCACATTCCTGTCACTGGAGGCAGCTGCAACCACTGCCTGTGCCCTCCCCTACTTTGGAGGGGCTGTACAGCAGAGCACACCTCACCCACCACAGGTGTGAGGCTGTATCTGCTGGAGCTGTGCAGGCAGCAGGATGGATGAGCTGTGTCTGTCTTGGTAATACAGTAACCAGCAGTGGAGCTAGTCCTGAGGGGAGAGCTTTAGGAAAGGCATTGCTCAAGGTCTGGCAGGGAGGTTACATTACAGAATGCCAGGTTGGAAGGGACCTCAGGGATCATCTAGTCCAACCTTTCTAGGAAGAGCCCAGTCGAGACAAGATGGCCCAGCACCCTGTCCAGACGACTCTTAAAGGTGTCCAACGTGGCCAAGTCAACCACTTCCCTGGGGAGATTATTCCAGTGGTGACTGTCCTCAGTGTGAAAAATCTCCCTCTGGTGTCCTGTTGGTATCTCCCCAAGAGCAACTTGTGTCCATTCCCCCTTGTCCTCTCCATGTTAACACTTGATGCCGTTATCCAGATCACTTATAAAGATGTTGAATAACACTGGGCCCAGTATCAATCCCTGGGGGACTCCACTAGTGACAGGTTGCCAGTTTGAGAAAGAGCTATTTACCACCACCCTTTGGGTGCGGCCTGTCAGCCAGTTACCCACCCACTGCACAGACCGCTTGTCTAGGCTATAACACATCAATTTCTCCAGAAGGAGGCTGTGGGGGACCGTTTCAAAGGCCTTGGAGAAGTCCAGGTAGACAATGTCCACTGCCCACCCCATGTCAACTAGGCAAGTCACTTTGTCATAGAAGGCCACCAGGTTTGTCAAGCACGATCTGCCTTTAGTGAAGCTGTGTTGGCTTTTCCCAATCACGTGCTTCAATTGACTTGTGATGGCCCCCAGGAGGATTCGTTCCATAACTTTCCCAGGGATTGAAGTAAGGCTGATGGGCCTATAGTGACCCGGATCCTCCCTCAAGCCCTTTGTGTAGACAGGGGTAACATTTGCCTTCCTCCAGTCCTCTGGGACATCCCCCGTTCCCCACGACTTCTCAAAGATCATGGAGAGTGGCCTTGCGATGATGTCAGCCAGCTCTCTCAACACCCTCAGGTGGATGGCGTCAGGGCCCATAGATTTGTGGGGGTCAAGCTCCTGTAGTAATTCCTGTACTAACTCTTCCTTCACTGATGGTGGGTCGGTGTTTGGATCAATCGGCAATTTCATGCCCAAAGCCTGGGACCCGACAGTGCTGGTAAAGACAGAGGTGAAGAAGGTGTTGAGGACCTCTGCCTTTTCAGCATCGCTGGTGACAGACTCTCCTTTTCTCTTTAACAGTGGGCCTGTGTTTTCCTTCTGCTTATGGTTGACGTACCTGAAGAATCCTTTCTTGTTATTTTTGACATCTACAGCCAGTTTCAATTCGAGCTGGGCTTTTGCTTTTCTAACTGCATCTCTGCACCCTCTGGCAATGCCGTTGTAGGTCTTGGCGGATAATCCTCCACTTCTCCATCTCTGGTGTGCTGCCCTTTTGGATTTGAGTAGACCCAGGAGGTCATGGTTGAGCCAAGGGGGCCTCTTGCTCCGCTTACTTCCCTTTCCTTTGTAGGGGATAAATTGGCTTTATGCTTCCAATAGAGAGTTCTTGAAGAACTCCCAGCACTCGCTGGCTCCTTTGTCTTCCATGGAAGCCTCCCATCAAATCCCTCCCAGCTGAGCCCTGAGTGCACTGAAGTTTGCTCTTCTAAAATCCAGAACCCTTGTCTTAGAGCTGACCTTCAGCACAGTCATCTCCATGTCTGGTGTTGAAGTCATCCTTGTGATTCATCACAAAATACCTTCAGCCACCATGTCACAGGAGCCCTTTTCCATTTTCCAGCAATTCAACGATTTCCAGCCCTAGTAGCGTGGCTGTCCCTGTAGTTGTTCTGTGCTGCTCCTGCCTGCTTCCTGTGCCTGCGCACTCAGACCGGGTGGAAGAAGGTGCCCAAGCTGCTGTGGTTTGCCCTCACTTGCAGAAGGACTTGCCCAGGTCCTTCTGGGGTCCCTTGCACTCTGTGAGGGCCTTTGTTACCATGTTACCAGGAACTCAGAAATGGGGCCAGCTTCAACCCACCCATTTTTGGAAGAGGAGAGAAATTTGATAGTTGATGTGAATTAGCCAGAAAGTAACTCTCCCACACTAGGGAATGTGTGAATGCAGTGGAGCAGTTTCCCGTCAACACATGTGGAACACGAGCTGCCCGAGTATCAAAGGGAAAAGTGCGTGCCCTGTACTTACACCTGTGAAATAGGAATGTTAATATAGTACAAAGTATTATTAATCCCCATTGTCACAGGAGCAAGAGACAGGAAGAAAGTGGAAATTTGGTAAAAAGCACGCTTACAATCAGCAGAGCAAGGATGGTGCTTCACCATTTCAGGAAGAGCTCTCACTTCTAGGTATCTGAAGATTTTATTATGGTACAGAGGAGGAATGGCGGTACGGGGCATGCTGGGTTAAAACCCAAGCTCCAGGTTAGCAGCGGATTCCCATACCAATAGCCATGAATGTCCCAAACGTCCCACCACTTTGCATCATCGTTTTGCCAACTCCACCCATCAGCTCTCGTCCTCTCATGCCAATCCTGAGACAAAGAAAAACACAGGAATTATATAGAAGCTGAAGCCTGACAAGTACCAGACACGCAGCAGAAAACATCCAATACAACCAGCTAACGGTCACCTGAGCACCCAAATCAAACACCTCCTCTTCAGTCTAAGTTTAAGATGATAGTGCCTGTCTCCACAGGGAGGGGGGATGCAGTGCCCCATGCCTGAGCTATTGCAAACACACAGTGAGCTGTTCTTCAGGTCACTTGAGTGACCCTCACCAATGGCCCATGCGTATTCATCCCTGCAGTGGCACCGGCTGATGCTTTACCCTCCTGCTGCACCATAAGCAGGAACAGCTTCACCTCCTAGTGCCCCCAACACCCTTAATTTGGGGGAAAAAAAAACCATTGTGCTGTCCAAGTATTCGACTTGCCAGAGAATAAAGAGTCTGAGCTGTTGTACTACCATCTTGTCTGGCTGCAGTTGCAGTACTTTTAATACCACCAACTTAAAACCACTTTGTGACTGACTTCCTATCCGCCACTGACACTGTATTTTCAATATGAGAGAAACCTGAAAGGCCTCAAAGTGTCAGAAGCATTTCTGTCCTCCAGTTCCCATTTACCTGAGGTCAGACAGAAACAGAAATAATTGTTCCTTCTCAGGAAGCTCTTGTAATATTTGGCTTTTAAGCACTGCAGTGACTAAGAAATCTCATGCACTTGATTTTTAAAACATGGAGATTTTCCCTCAGAAATGGTAGAGCGAAGTAATGTAGCTGTGTCGTTCAAGTACAACAGAACCACGGTCACCACTTCTTCCAAATACCCTAAATCTGTATTCTCTGCTAGCATCGTACCATTTACAAATACTCTTCTGGATCTCAGCCAAAGCCAGCAGAGAGGGACATAAGAAAACTTTTTAAACTCAATCAGATTAGACTTTTCCTCCATTTAGGCTTAGTACCAAATCATTGGCCACATTTAATCATGGATTAAAAAGCCTCAAGCACAAAGAGTTCTGCAAAATACAAAAGCACTTATTTTAGTAATTCCTTTTCATGGATGATGTATGCCAGAACCAGTCAGTGAGCAGCGCATTTGGAGCAGGGAGCATTGTTTGTTTCCACGCCGGGGAGCACCAGGGGAAGGTGGAATATTATCCCTCTCTGATTCACAATGGGACTGTGCCAGTGCCAGCCAGAGCTCTGCCTGCACTCTTGCAATTGAGGCTTGGAGTCTGTATGGTACTTGCTGTCGTGCAGGGGTATGTGACACACAAAGCAACCACGATGCAGATACCTGAGAGCTTACAGAGCACTTCAGGAAGCTTTCGAGTGAGGAGAGGGCTGAACCTGTACCTGCACAGACAATTCATCCAGCTTCTCCTGGAGCTGATCTTCCAGAGCCTCAGCTGCCCAACATAGCCTCCCTCGCGAGCGGCAGGAAAAGGTCTGCGAAACTGCGACCTCCTCGTAGGCAGCTGACACAGAGGCAATGCCCCACCACCACCAGACTTTCCCACTTGAGGCCGGGGCTGACAGCAGGCTCTTGAACTGTGGCTAATTCAGAGCCACTGGCAAAATTTCTCCTATGTGACAACATGGGACCAGACCCACACCTCCCTTCCCAGGCCCAGAGCATTTCTCTCTGGCTATTGCTCTGTTATGACCAGCCCAGGAAACCATTTCCTCAGCATACCTGAGACAGGAAAACGTGCCAAACAGCGCCCCCGCTGCCATGCCCACTGCAAAGCCCATCATGAAGCCCATCTTTACTCTGTCAAAGCAGCTGGGCTGTGATTGCCCATACGGGCCCACGGTCACAGGCATCTAGAAAAGAGCACAAAACCCCACATGGACTTACTGCTTTGTCTGACACCCTTCCATAACCAAGCTGGGCTGGGGAGCAGCCCCGCGCACTTCAGAGCCCCTCTAAGCGTAGCGCTGGAGGCTCCGCAGGCTTTCGGACTTGTTTGCTCGCCTGTGAAGTAGGAAAAGGTGGGGAGGGAACGCCAGAGCCTTGATGGCGGCCGCGCTTCGCCCTCGGCGAAGGCTCCAAGGGCCGTTTTGGCGCCTCTCTGTGCCCTTCAGCTCCCGACAAGCCGCGCCCGGCACGGCCCCACCGCTGAGCCGCTCCTCCCGGGCAGCCCCCGCCTGCGCAGGCGGTGGAGCTGGGCCGCGAAGCCGCCCTCCGGGAGCCCGAGCCCGGGACGGGCGTCCCCCGCCTCCCCGCCGCAAGGCCTCGCACCCGCGCACTGGGGGCCTCGCAGCCTGCCCCTGCCTGGCCCCGCCGCCGCGGCGTGGCCCGGCCCGGTCCTACCGCACCTCGCTCCCCGCGTCGGCGCCGCGCCCTCCACCGCCGCCCGCTCCGGTCTCCGCTTCCGGCGCGCGCTGTGACGCGGCAGAAGGGGTGGGCAGCCGCCCCGCCCCGCCCCGCCCCGCCCCGCGCCGCGCCGCCGCCGCCATCGCCATGCTGCTCTGGCGGTTCCTGGCGGCTCCGCGGGTGGTCCCCGCCCCCCGGCGGCTCTCGGCGGCCCCGCCGGGACAGCGACCGCCACCGCCACCGGGTAAGGCCGCGGAGGGGGCGGCGGCGGGGCTCGAGGCGCCGGGGCCCGGCCGGCGGAGGGCGGTCCTGCCGCTCCCGCGGGGCCTGACGGCGGCTCGTCCGTTCCACCGCCACCCCCCCGCTCCCTCCCTCCCTCAGGGCGAAGCGGCGATGGAGGCTGGGCCCTGCGGCCGCTCTACATGGACGTCCAGGCTACCACGCCGCTGGTAAGGGCCGGGCCCGCTCCGCTCCTGCCGTTCGCCCCTCGGCCCCGACCCGCGGTTCTCCCCGAGAGTGGGAACCACGGGGGGAAGAGGAGGAATGGATGAACTCCGTGTCTGCTGCCCTTCCGGAGCCCCCGCGTGTGCCCCCGGGCGGCCGCGGTGTCGCGGCGCCGTGACTTGGGGCGCGGGGGGGGCCGGGGCTCCCCCGGAGGGTCTCTGTGCCCCGCCGAGCTCCGCCGCGGCAGCCTCAGCCCCGCGAGCCGCGGGCGCGCCGCAGGGCGGGAGGGTGGCGGTGCCGCCTGAGAGCCTCCCCCGGAACCTCTGGTGTTGCTTTGAGGGGCGGCCAGAAATTCATTTAACCGAAACACTTAACCTGTGTAATTTTTACTGACTTTTCAAGACCTTGTATTTCTTCTGCTCAGAAAATACCATTCTTCTGTGGTCGTCTAGGTGCAGGCTGAGGCTAAGTGCGAGGGCACAGAACATAATTGCTGGATGCGTGAATTTGCTGGAGGCTGGGTTGGGCATAACCTGTGATAATCTCAAGTTTTTGAGATCTGGCCTGAGCTAAACCTAGGCGCTGCAGAAGCAGTACTGCAGATGCTGGGGCAGAGAGACGGGGGTGTAGAGGGGACAGAGATGCTTTTCCTTTTCTTCCCCATGGCAAAGGCTGAGTGGTTTGTGTCCTGCAGGATCCCCGGGTCCTGGACAGCATGCTCCCGTACCTGACAGCCTACTACGGCAACCCCCACTCCAGGACTCACGCCTATGGCTGGGAGAGCGAGGCCGCCATGGAGAAGGCAAGACGGGTGCGTCCTTGGCTCTCCACAGTCACAGCGGTTTTCCTGCTGGCGAGGAGATTCAGTGTCAACAGAAAATCAAAAGCAACCCTGAAAGTGTTGTAGTTAGTCAGTTCTCTGTGCACTGGATTTAGCAGCTTCCCCTTTGCTTAGCTATACTTCAGCAGATTTATTGAAAGAAAAAATAGTGAGGTTGAAGCAATTGAAATCACAGAATCCCAGGTTGGAAGGGACCTCAGGGATCATCTAGTCCAACCTTTCTAGGAAGAGCCCAGTCGAGACAAGATGGCCCAGCACCCTGTCCAGACGACTCTTAAAGGTGTCCAACGTGGCCGAGCCAACCCCTTCCCTGGGGTGATTATTCCGGTGGTGACTGTCCTCAGTGTGAAAAATCTCCCTCTGGTGTCCTGTTGGTATCTCCCCAAGAGCAACTTGTGTCCATTCCCCCTTGTCCTTTCCATGGGACTCCGTGTAAAAGGGAGTCTCCATCTTCTGTGTAGCTACCCCTTAAGTACTGGTACATGGTGATGAGATCCCCACTGAGCCTCCTTTTCTCAAGGCTGAACAAACCCAGCTCTCCCAGCCTGTCCTTGTATGGCAGCTTCCCAGTCCTCTGATCATCTTGGTGGCCCTTCTCTGGACCCCTTCCAGCCTGGCCACATCCTTTTTGTATAGCGAGGACCAGAACTGGACACAGCACTCCAGGTGTGGCCTGACAAGCGCTGAGTAGAGCAGGATGATGACTTCTTTCTCTCTGCTGGCAATGCCCTTTTTGATGCAACCCAGCACCCTGTTGGCCTTCTTGGCCGCAGCAGCCACTGTTTGCTCATGTTGAGCTTTCTGTCCACCAGGACCCCCAGGTCCCTTTCCACAGAGCTGCCCTCCAGCCAGGTGGATCCCAGTCTGTGCTGGATTCCTGGATTATGTTTTCCCAGGTGCATGACCTTACAATTCTCCTTGTTGAACTTCATAAGCTTCTTGCTGGCCCGCTCTTCCAACCTCTCCAGATCTCCCTGCAGAACAGCTGTCCCTTCTGGAGTGTCTACTTCCCCACTCAACTTGGTGTCATCTGCAAACTTCATCAGGCTACACTTGATGCCGTTATCCAGATCACTTATAAAGATGTTGAATAACACTGGGCCCAGTATCAATCCCTGGGGGACTCCACTAGTGACAGGTTGCCAGTTTGAGAAAGAGCTATTTACCACCACCCTTTGGGTGCGGCCTGTCAGCCAGTTACCCACCCACTGCACAGACCGCTTGTCTAGGCTATAACACATCAATTTCTCCAGAAGGAGGCTGTGGGGGACCGTATCAAAGGCCTTGGAGAAGTCCAGGTAGACAATGTCCACTGCCCACCCCATGTCAACCAGGCAAGTCACTTTGTCATAGAAGGCCACCAGGTTTGTCAAGCACGATCTGCCTTTAGTGAAGCTGTGTTGGCTTTTCCCAATCACGTGCTTCAATTGACTTGTGATGGCCCCCAGGAGGATTCATTCCATAACTTTCCCAGGGATTGAAGTAAGGCTGATGGGCCTATAGTGACCCGGATCCTCCCTCGAGCCCTTTGTGTAGACAGGGCAGAAACCAATACTTCAGGCGAAGGTACCCCAGGATTTTTGGTTTCCTGAGGTCACAAGCATGGTGCTGCAGTAATTGGGCTAACTTCACATTTTATTATTCTCCTAATCTTAGGTATGGGTCTTTGTAATTTTTTTTGGAAGCAATATGTACTGGGTTTTTGTCTCATTAGCCTGTCATAAAAAAATGTAAAAGGTAATGCTTAATACTGCTACTGCTAATGACTACAGCTTCCTTACGTATTCGGTATTAATGCAGATATCGAGACTCTTGTACCTGTGCATAACGTTGTTAGATACTAGCTGTAATCCTGTCGATGCTCAAGGGGGTATCTGGACAACATTTTGCATGTGTTTTGCTATGGTGAATTCATTGCATTTTATCTCAACAAATCAAATTTGTATTTCTTTTTAAACAGCAAGTTGCAGACTTAATAGGAGCTGATTCAAGGGAAATTATATTTACCAGTGGTGCAACAGAATCAAATAATATGGCAATTAAGGTAAAAGGTTTATACTGATAGTTATTTATTATGTTAAAATTATGCTCTTAAGAACTCTATGCATCTTTCACACTTTGCTAATTAACAAGGGTTAATATGTTCGCCTAGTTAGCAAATGTTTGCATCCCTGGATTTGCCCCTTTTGGTATTCTGCTTTTGGTATTCTGTATTTTGGAGGAAGTGCTGGGATGTTTTGGTGCCCAGGATATGGTTCTGAGGACAGAGTACAATATTCAGCGTTTATCCTACATGTACCAAGTACAATCCTTCTACTTACATAACTAAAATATTTATTGTGAAATACAGTGGAGATGCTGACTACAAACTTTTTTTTGGCTAGGACTAGGTAGCGTTTTAGCCTTTAGTATGTGGTTGTTCAGAATTCTCATTCTATATGACTCCATTGCAAATGTTTTTTAAAAAGTATTTTTGTTAATTGTGACTGGAAGTTACATCAGTTAATGTTTTCACAGGCTTTTCAAAAAGTGAAATGCTTTGAAAAA
This sequence comes from Phalacrocorax aristotelis, assembly GCF_949628215.1. Lineage (NCBI taxonomy): Eukaryota > Metazoa > Chordata > Aves > Suliformes > Phalacrocoracidae > Phalacrocorax > Phalacrocorax aristotelis. The sequence continues at coordinate 1,044,632 of NC_134288.1, read as the reverse complement.
TGAGTGCTGGTGGAAATCCGTACTGTGATTTACATGTCAGTACCTTTTAGTTTAATGACTTTGGGGAAAACAGGGGAGACCCAAATTAATTATATCTAAATAGTAATTTCTTGTTTCCGATCATTTTGTGTAAAGCTTGCTTTCTTCAGTGGTCTAATGGCAATTTTCTTGTTAATGGATTGTGCCCGACAGGGTGTTGCAAGGTTCTATAAATCCAGAAAAAAGCATATCATTACTACGCAAACAGAGCACAAGTGTGTGTTGGATTCTTGCCGTTCCTTGGAGACAGAAGGTTTTCGGGTCACATATCTACCTGTTAAAAAAAATGGGCTCATAGATTTGAAGGTAAGTTGTTTACCGACTGAAAGAAAGTGAAAATAGGACCTTTTTGCTTAAAATTGGTGCTCAAAAGGACCTTGTGTCCTCTTGATGATAAAGAGGAAAGGATGATAGATATTGCAAGGTAGAGTGAGAGCCACAGTCATATCTCAGTTATGGTTGGAGAAGGATTTTCTGTTCTTCCTGGCACTCTGGACTTTCTCAACCGAAACATCCTCCTCTCATTGCACTGATCACCTGCAGTCATTCATGCCCATGTAGGTGGAGCTTTTGCATGCCCTGTGGAGAGCCCAGGACATGACTAGAGTGGAGCTGGCTTTTGTACAGTGGTGTGACCTTAGCTACTCAAGGCATCAGGTGCAGCAGTGACAGTACTCCTTTCTGATTGCTGTCAGTGAACTGACCCTTCTGGGTGTACTGGCCACAGTCCGGGGAGTTAGAAGTTGTATACACTTATTTCATTGCTTGTGTCCTGTAATACAGGACAGCATCAGTTTTATTTCTAGCCCTGCCATCTGACTTGGAGAGACGTATGTGTGTATGGGTAGAGGGATCAGGCCTGCAGGCACAGAAGTGTTAGTTACGTTCTCTGAGAACTTTGCTGGCAGACTGCTTTGTATGATGCTTTCTTGTATATTTTGCAGTTCCTTTATAGCAGCCTTACTTCGTCTAGGTGGGGCTTTAGCTATTTTGTGGGTGGTTAATTCATTAAAGAAAATAGTTCAGGGGAAGGTATGAGACACAGCAAAAGCCTCCTCTGACTTGTTTTAATCAAGTTGGGTGGCGCGGTGGATACCAGGGTTAGGATACGCAGAAATGCAATTGATCACATTCCTCTTCCTACAGGGATTTCATGTTCACGTGGATCAGGGCTCTCACCAGGACTGTTTGTCAGAACCCCAGGGGTTCCTCAGTAATGTGCGAGTTAGGGGAAATTGAAGTTGTGCACAGGAATCTTTCTTCTGCTGTTAGTCACAACTTCTGTCTGTTTGAATATTTCACCAGGAGTTGGAGGCTGCATTCCAGCCAGATACAAGTTTGGTTTCTGTAATGACTGTGAATAATGAAATAGGAGTAAAGCAGCCAATTCATGACATTGGTGAGTACGCCATGGCTTCCAGAGCCCAGCTGATGTATCTTCCGCTTCGTTTTATTTAATATTTTCATAGCCAAGTGCTATGATGCAAAAGGTTAGGTGTAGTATAGTTAAGGAATAAGTAATAATGCTGTCCCAAATGAAATTCAGTACTTCTACAGTGAGTATTGCAGCAGTTTTAGCCTTGTAGTACAGATCAGCTGCTGTGTTTCTAGTTTCGTTCTGAACTGTGCGATGGATGGAAAAATTGCACAGCATAATTGGCTAAATTGAGTTTACATACTCTAACGGTTTAATGAGCACTTCTAGTGTTTAGGAGAAATGTGCAGAATTCGGGGTGGGAGGGGATGGTGAGCACCACACTTAGACACCCCTTCCCTTCCAATATTGCCACATACAGTCATGAACCATTGGTTTGGAGGTCAAAAGACTGCTGAAGAGCCAGGTTTCTGAACAGGAGGAAGGGAGAGGGTGTACCAGGCTCTGATCAGGCTGGTGGAGGGACAGGGACCTCAAAGCAGTGTGGCAAAGTGGGTGAAAGGACAGCTGGAGAACTAAGGTCGTTGGAGCAGACAGGGTGGGCAGGTGGCCCGCACAGGCAGGTCCCTGGATTCTGCAGTGTTTCCTTGATGACGTTTCACATGACAGTGACAAAACACCCTTCCTGCCCCCTTCATATTTAAGATGTCCTTTCATGAGATGTTGGAGTTTTTAGGCTTTGCCTCTGCCCTGGAGTTTATAGCGCATGATTTTGGAGGTTTTTTTTTGCCCAGGCTGGGGCAGGCATCTTACCCTGTTGTGCAGCTGATTTACCTCTTGCTTAGCTGCTGCATTTGTTTTTTTTTTTCCTTTATTATGCTCAAAAGCAGCATTTTCCCTAAGGCTCTTCAGGCTATATTTGTTCATTGACAGGTAATTGAGCATCAGTGATTTGCTTATAGGTGTGAGGACTGTATTTTCCTCCTGTTTATGCTGGCACGGCCATTACTGTTGTCCCACACTTAAATGCCAGAGATACCTGGTACCAGGCTCTGGTTCCCACAGTAAGTTCTTGTAACACCTTTGAAACAGGTCTAATAGGCTGGGGCTGAGGCCTCGTGCCATTGGCGTAAGGCCCTGTTAGGCTGAGGCCTGTGGCCTGATGTTAGCATGAGCGGTGAAGTTCTTGCAGGACAGCTTCTCCTGTGGAAGATAATGCTGAGCCTGTTGTACAGAGGAGAGGTCTGGGGTGCAGCTCTACTAGGTGCGGATTCCATGGAAGATGTGGAGTTTTTTGATGACAAAAATAAATATTATTTAAGTTCGCTGCCCGTGAATGTTACATTGTTTTATTCCTTACTGTATTTTAGCTCTGGCTGCAAAGACATTGATTACAGGCTTGAGTGGCTTCAGGTGGGAGTAATCAGCCTGTGTGAGAACCAGTGCCAATTCTGAGAACATTTCTGAACCTGAGTATTGCAAAACTTGGAAATAGAGGACATGGCATAAAAATACATAAGTATAAACTTGAAAGTAAGGCTGGCTTGTGCTAGACTGGTGTTGAGAAGAAAAATAATGAAAAAAAAAATTAATTTTGTCCAGCTGTGGAGTCATCCCTGCGGGGAAACTTGGATGTCTAATGCAGCCATTTGTACTTAAACTTTGTAGGTGTGGGTTTGGAGACGATCTCACTTCTTAACAGCAGAAGGCTTTTCAACTTCTCAACTGAAGAAAAACACTGTAGTCTTGTCTGCTGATCTGCCTAAACCTGTGCCCATCTAGGCATCAGCTAGAATAGCTCCTGCACAGCTTTGGACACCTTACTGTCAAAGAAACATGACAGCACCTGTTTCTTCCTTTGTCACCTCAGAACTGGTCCCTGCTATGAACTGATGCTTTAGATTCATTGTTGGAATCATTGGAATCATAACGATAGGATGACATAATGTGGGGCTTTTTTGCTTTTGTGGTTTTATTGCAGGTGAGATCTGCCGCGCGCATAAGGTTTTCTTCCACACAGATGCTGCGCAAGCGGTTGGTAAAATTCCTGTGGATGTCAACGCCATGAAAATTGATCTAATGAGCATCAGTGGCCATAAAATTTATGGGCCCAAAGGTACTTACTGAAGTGCTTTTCTAGAGAATTGTTGTTTCCACGCCTACCTTAAGGTAACTACCCAAGGTATGAAGTCAAACCTGTCTGTGATACTGACTGTTATGTAAACTGTAGAAAACTGTTGTGAGACTGGTATTGGGCTGACTTTGGAGTAGTTCAGGCACTGCTGCCAGACTTAGAGCTGTGGTAAGTGGATCTTCAGTGCTGATGGGTTGTGAGGTGGCTTCACCAAAGGAAAAACACTATATTACAATGGTGACAGCATTAGGAGAAGTGGCTTTTCCGGAGTCATCTGCTTGGTGTGAAGCAGCACTGATGCTGAAATGGTTGAAATGAAATCACGGGGTTATAGGGCAAAGTTTAGACCCAAGTGTAATGAGGAGATCAAAAGGTAACTGGAAGGTTTAAATTCTTAGTGACTTTGGTTGTCTTCTACTTCCAGTGGCTTCTCCCCCCCAACCCCATTTGTGCATCTTTGAAGAATGGGGTTTAAAACCCGGCTATGGATTTTCTAGTTGACTTCCAAATAGCAGAAGTTCAGATATTATAACTGTTGCAGTCCATTTAGTTTGTAACACTGGATGTGGAAAGACAAATCAGGTTTGCTTTATGCTATGTGCTGTTCAGAAACAAAAGGTAAAGTTGTTATTTTTTTCAATGTGTCATCTTTTTCTGTACGAACTCTTCTGAGAGATGAAGACATATCTCTGGACGAGGACTAAGTTTTCAACCAATAACTTTGGGCAGGTGACAGACATAAATTTTCAAAACATTATGGCCAGAAGTGGCAACCATTCTTCCTGTGGTGACAGTCACTCCTTAGGTATGCTAAGGCACATGAAGACATGGAAATCAAGTTTCTAGGTGAGGAGACTAGAGAGTGAAATTGGCTGGTTGTCAAAACTGGCTCATCTAATCTGCCCATTGGAAACTGATGCCACTGATGAGTCTCCCTAATGAGAAGAAAGGGAGAGGACTCCTGGGACTGGTGCTGGCCTGGTAATCCAGGAAAAGGAGTTCTTCTAGAACTTTCAGTTGGAAGCCAGTAAGGGAACATCAGTGAATGAAATATCTGCAGTGCAAAAGGATGAAATCCAGCTGTGCACAGGACTTGCGAGAAGTAAGGGAAGTGCTGAGTCCTTAGGTAGCTGAAGCACACAGGGAGAAACTGAGCTTCTCCCGTGACTGAAGCTCTGGCAGCCTGAGTGAAGAGGACGTGAACAGTAGGAACAAAGACCATTTCCTAGAAAATACTGTGCTTCCATATGGGCTCAGTACATTTTTCTCCAAGGAGGAGATGTCCAAACACGTATGTGCTGTGGAAATAAGGAATGTTTCCTAACTTTGGGAGTCCCTTTTCATAATTTCAGAACTGTGGGTGTACACTCAAACAGCTTTCCTTGTTTTCAAGGGGTTGGCGCTATCTATGTTCGCCGTCGCCCACGTGTCAGGCTGGAACCCCTGCAAAGTGGGGGGGGACAGGAGAGAGGACTGCGGTCTGGGACTGTGCCCACCCCTTTAGCAGTGGGCCTGGGGGCGGCATGTGAAGTGGCACAGCAAGAGATGGAGGTATGTGAGAAAAGATACTTCTCCTGGATTCCAGAAATAATGTAACAGGGCCAGTTAGGTCTTAGATTCCTTAGATCTTGTGTCCATGTGCCCAAATTAAATTTGATTCTGATGTTGTAACACGAAGTAAATACTCTGAGATCTTCAGTGATGTTTTGGGGTAATTGGAAGTTGATTTTCAGCTTTCTTAAGTTCCTTTTTCTTGAAGTGGTTTGAATCATGGTTTTCTACAACAGGTTTACAGTCAGAGTTTTAGTGAAATACAGCTTTAAGTGCTTGTACTCATCTCCTCATTCTGCACACAGTATTATGTGTGGTCTTTACTCTGCCCTAGTGAGGCCACATCTGCAGTGCTGTGTCCAGTTTTGAGCCCCCCAGTTTAAGAAGGACAGGGAACTGCTCGAGCAAATCCAGCAGAGAGCTGCCAAGGTGATCAGGGGACTGGAGCATCTCCCTTGTGAGGAAAGGCTGGGAGACGTGGGTTTGTTCAGCCTGGAGAAGAGAAGACTGAGGGGGGATTTTATAAATACTTATAAATATCTAAAGGCCGGGTGTCAGGAGAATGGGACTGGACTCTTTCCAGTGGTGCCCAATGCCAGGCCAAGGGGCCACGGGCACAAGCTGGAACACAGGAAGTTCCACCTGAACATGAGGACAAACCCCTTCCCTGTGCAGGTGCCAGAGCAGGGGCACAGGCTGCCCAGAGAGGCTGTGGGGTCCCTTCCCTGGGGACATTCACACCCTGCCTGGGCACGGTCCTGTGCCCCCTGCTCTGGGTGTGCCTGCTCAAGCAGTGGGTTGTAGAAGATGATCTGCAGAGGTACCTTCCAACCCCTGCCATTCTGTGACTCTGATTAGCAGCATCTCTGAAATGAAATAAATCACGTTTATGTAATGTACATTTAAAAAATAAGACTTGCTAGTCCATTATCGTACCTATTCAATGTATATAAATTAAAGTTTACTGCAGCTTTGCAACTAAGAATATTTTTTTCCTGGCTTGGACAGTAAAGTTTATTTGGCAGGTCTGGTGTCTCAGCCTCTGTGTGCTGCTAGATCTGTTGTGGGCACCAATGTGTTCCTTATAGCTGGAACTTTCATGTAGTGCCAGTGGGATGTGTAAGCCAGATATCTGTACAAGTAGGGCCAAGCTTCTTCCTGGGACACAGGCAGAGATCCACCGTCTGAGCTGGAGGGTTGGAGAAGCCTTGTTACAGGCTGGAGAGCCTGCAGAGCCTGAATTCTGCATGAGGCTCAGATCTGGATTCTCCTCCTTGCCTGGCAGAGTTTTGGCATTTCTAAACCAAGTAATATTTGAGATAGCTTTGTTTTCTTCTAAAGCTTTTTCAAGCATGTAAACAAGCATGAATTGCATGTGTGCATCTGGCTGTTTCTGTGCATTGGAGCTGATACCATACCTTTCTGCTTTTTTAGAGAAGGTGACCTAATTTTTTTAGTCTAGAACAAGACAGCACGTGTAGGCAGTCTTCATTGCATAGGTACGTTGTGTGAACACTGAGTTCATGGTAATTTGTGAGAGATTTTTGGGAAATAAGGGGCACTTACCATAATAGATGCCCTTTCTTGTGTCACAAAACATGTCGTCTTATGCATTACCTAACTTTTCTTTAAACAAAAAGAACTAGGTGCTTTTATGAAAGCTACTTTGGCAGCTTATATATATAGATCTTTCTGAATGGTTTGGTGTATTTTTGAAGGCTGAGCTAGCTACAACCAAACTGTGATTCTCTTAAAACAGTCTCTAGAGTAGGCAAAGTTTGACAGTTTCTTTTTTAAGTTTCAGATGTGTTCTTTACCTAGTCTAACCAAACCCAGCTACTTCAGTCTGCTCATGGCTGGTGACACAAAGCAGTTTGAGTGAAGTCAAAGTGTACACTGTTTACTATTTTGGTCTCTTTTCTGGTTTCTTTGCTAGTATGACCATAAGCGAATCTCACAACTGGCAGAACGACTGGTTACAAAAATAATGAATGAAGTTCCTGATGTGGTCATGAATGGAGATAGAGAGCAACGCTATCCAGGTAACGTTACCAAAATGAGCCCATTAGAACCATCTGGCTCCTCAGTGTTAATGGCCATGACTGAATAATGCACTGTAGCTATGCATTGTGCAAGTACTGCCATGTGGGGTAGGATTTGCCCTAGATTTCAGCTGATGGGAGGTTTTTTTTCCTATTTCATTTATTTGTATGTAGGATGCATCAATTTGTCTTTTGCGTATGTGGAAGGGGAGAGTCTTCTGATGGCTCTGAAAGATGTGGCTCTGTCTTCAGGAAGGTAGGTGGAATGTGTGGGAAGGACAGCAATGTATTTTGGAGAGAAAATAACATCTGCTAATGGAGGTACAAACTAAGGAGTGGTCTCGTCTGTGCCCCGTGTTTGTGTATTCGGGTAATGAGTCAGCCTGGCGTTGATTGCATTCTAAGATGGTGTTTCTCTGTAGTGGCAGATTTCAAATGAAGGTCAAATCTACTCATCCTGAAAGAAAAAAAAAAAAACAAAAAACCCACAACCAAAAAACCCAAACAAAAACCAGAAAAAACAACCTAGAAATTCCTAGCTGCCAGCCTTGCAGACTGGTTGCCTGTGATCTGTGTAGCCTTGGCTTGTAACTGCCGGTTACCAGCATTTGAGCAGCTTCTGTACTTCAGCAGGATTTCACGCAAGTGGCTGATCATCACTAGAACCTAACATGGCTGGACAAATATGTAGATTAAATTAGGTCATAGTACCTATGTTAATGCAAAAGCAGAAACAAAATTGAATACACTTTTATGGAGCTCTGTTGACTCTGCAGAAGTGATGAGGAATGTTTCTGTTACTAAGACAAACTTGATGCTTATGATGAAGTTAATGGAGTGTAAAGGTGCCCTCCTTACCTTTGAGAATGAAACGGTCAGCGTATCTTAATTAGAAATGTGTTGGCACTATGAAGAGGAAGAACAAGTCTCCACATGACTGTCTCTGAAGCCAAGTGCTTCTGTAATTTGAAAAAGCTCTTCTGAGGCTCTGCTTTGCGCACCTGTTTGTGCTGCACGTTGCTACCTGCAAAAAGTTGAGTAATGACATGTAACCAGTTTCGCCTACTGCTTCAGGATAGAAGTTGTCTCTACTGACAACTATAACTAGATCATCTTGCTCTGGATTCCTCTGTGCACTTTTTTTCATTTATTTGTTCTGCTGTCAAACAGCAGCTTATGAAGTTTTTTTTTCTTTTTTAATGTTCCTGTTGGTATGTTGCATTCTCTGGCTAGTTTTGTCTTGGCTCCTTTGTCTTTTTTCATGGCCTTCACTTCAGCTACCTCTTAGTCTGCATTCCCGCTGCATCTGTTGGGCATTGTGTTTATCCTTACTGCATTATCTGCGTTCTCTCTTCTTACCTCATGCTCGTAACTTACTACCCTCACTCCCCTCTGATGCCCACCCCTTCCACCCTTTTTCTTCAGCAGCAGAAATACCACGCTTCTTGCTTGTATTCATTGGTGGTTTCTAAGAGGCTGGGGAAGCTGATACAGGTTGTTGTGAAGAGTCATAGTATTATTAAACGTCTGGAAGTGACCTGTTCTTTGTTGGAGGGGATTAGTGAAGTGTTGCTTGAGTGTAGCATCTGCACATGAACTAAAGTTTGAACTTTGCTTGCCTTCCCTTTCCCCAGTGCTTGCACGTCAGCTTCTCTGGAGCCGTCCTATGTTTTGCGGGCAATCGGAACAGATGAAGACTTGGCTCACTCATCTATAAGGTGCGTGGAGTGGTCTTCCCTAACACTTCCAAATATTTTTATTTTCTGCTAAAAGTAGGCGGTGGATTTGTTCCGCTCCTCCATACGCCCGTTACTTTAGTCCTTAATGGTTTCCTTTTGGTTTAGGTTTGGCATTGGTCGTTTCACTACAGAGGAAGAAGTAGATTATACTGTGCAGAAGTGCATACAGCACGTTAAGAGGCTGAGGGAAATGAGGTGAGCCATCTTGTTGAACACAGATTTCTCAGTATGATAATCATTTGAAGAGTTGGATTTAGTTTAAAATAATTGTTTGCTTCAAAAAGCTGGTGGTGTCTCTGTAGTGTTGCCACAGTAGATCGTGGGCCAAATCTTAATAGTAGTGACAAATTTTTAAGGAAAAAAAAATGATAACAAACCTTCTCCCAGATCCTGCCTTTGCCGGGGAAAGAATATGAGTTAGGGCAAGCACGTAGGGCAGTACCTAGAAGTTTCTAAGCAAGAGCCGGTATTGCTGAGTTTATGTATTGATAAGTTGTTTTAACTGGGTGAAACTGAAAGACTCCTGATTCATCTGGACATCTCTGAGAGACACAAGTACTTTCTGCCTCAAGGGGGAAATGAGGTGGAGCACCTGCCCTCTCACCTCTTGTATTTTGGGCTGAGGATGTAGTTGAGGACTGATTGTCTGAAGCTCACTGACCTCCAGAAGGGGAAGACAGGTGGATAGGTATCTCTTAATTCCTTGTGTAGTTGATGAAATTTTCTGCTTATTGTTGATGTTGTCCTGTGCATTTTAAATCGCCCTCACTTTTTTCCTTTCTTTACAGCCCCCTCTGGGAAATGGTGCAGGATGGAATTGACCTCAAAAGCATTAAATGGACTCAGCACTGAGAAGACATCGCTATCTATGGACTAGATGTGGATGTGGATTAAAATGCATTGTCTGTACATTCCTGAACAAATTATGCAGCACTTCTGTTTTTTGACAATTGGAATTTGACTAGAAAACTACCCTTTCTGATCACAAAGTCTAAGAAGCCAAAAATGAAACTAGTCTTTATCCTGAATAAAGGCAGGATGATGTAACACCCATTGTATTTATATTGACACATACAGAATTTTATGCTAAAACTTAATTTATTTGGAAATGTATTTTCTAATAAGAAAATTAAATCCCTGTTACACCGGGGCCGGTGGAATCCTGGCGAGGGGTTGTTGCTTCTCAATGTAAAACATGTCGTAGAGGTATTCTGTTTGCAGCACAGACCTATTGCCAGGCCTCCCGTTCTTTCTGTTAGTGGCGGGCATCCTGCGACAGCAGCTGGTTTTCTGCTGCTCAAATGCATTGTACTGCAAGAATATTGTACTTCAGATAGGAAGCTTGGCATTTCTGGAGGAAAAGCATGTGTCACTGTGGCTATGTGCCTTCACAGTTAAGTTGTACATGCAGTTAACGGGGTTTTTTTCTGAAACTGTATTTTTGGCTCTTTTTCCTTGGTTTTACCTTTTTTTGGGTGATGCTTGTACAGACCAGTGTGCATTAATCCATAACATCCCTTGGCATTGCAGTTTGACGCAGTGATGATGCACTTTGCTGTCCCCTCCATTGTGCTTTTTCCATGCAATTTTTTTCTAAGTAAGGAAATAAAACTTGAATAACTGGGTGAGGGGGTGGGCAGAATGTGTGAGCTTCAGCTGCAGTACCAGTTTAGCTGGAACTTGAGTGGTAGAGGTGGTGGGGAGAGCAGTTAAAGTGCAATGTCTTAATGCAGTTTGGGTTTTTTGTTTTGTTGTGGTTTTTTCTCCCTTTGTGATGAGTCCTTAGCTGTTACTCAGGGTTTGCCTGTGGGCCCTTGGCCTCTGTCACTTCAGGGAGTCTTGCCCATTTGAGCCTGGATGTTTTGTCTGGAGATAGGAACATGCGGCTCTGGATTTTTGTCTGCGTGACAGACTGTACTTCTGTCTATCTAGAGACTTGCATGGGAATCCATTCCCTGCAAATTCTGGGGGAAAGCATCTGTTAGAAAGGGTTTGATAGGACTAATCCATATCAGCATTTCTCCTTTCTTACCATTGTTGATCTTTCCAGTAGGAAACTTAACCCCGTATTACACAGTGCCTTTGTTTCAGCTGCATAAGTAGACAGCTCTCAAATTAGTTTTGTTGACTCATGGATGCTGTATTAGCTGCTGAATTTAATATACTCTATAGACAGTACATCTTCAGTCCCGGATGGTATCTACCTTGAGGACGAGCCACGCGATGCAAAAGCTGAAGCTAAGTCTCACAAAGGTGAATTGTGTCACGGAAGCTTGTTCTTTTTCTTTTGTAACCAAGGACAGATTTGGTTTGTAATGCAAAGCTAATCCTCAGTTGTTCTATTTGAAATTACTAGCTTTAGCAGTTTCAATATTGTAGGGCTGGCACCTTCTATTTCATCACAACATTTTTAAAACTACCGTATGCATAAGTAGGTTTTAGAGGTGGTGGTACAGACTGTGTTTTATCCTTGGGCCATACATGTTTTCTGGATTAAGCATGTGATAAAACTTTCCCAGCATGTTTTAGAACTGTATGTTTGTGTTTCATGGATGATTAAAAAAAATATAGATAAGACTTAAACTTGGCTACTTTCAATCTTTTTGGATCCACCTTTCTGGCTGAACTATGCAGTGCAATCAGTAAGTTGCTAAATTGCAGCCTTTTATTAGAGAACACAGATATTTCTGTGGACACTCTTAAAAGCTCTTTGTCATCGAGTAAACACTTGACCTTTAATGAGCCATTCCTCTCAAACTCAGTGCCTGATCTGAGCTAGTTTGTTTTTTGTTTATTTTTTTAAACTCAAATAGCTTAAATTGTGATTATTTTGAGAAGAGAGAATCCCAAATCTTGAAGATTCTGAGCACCTCTTATGTGCTGAGATTTAAAATACAAATTCTACATGTAAAGGTTTGGGCAGCTCACTCACACTGTTAGGAAATGTTTGTTTGAAAATGCTTACAGGACAAGATGAGGAAGAATGTATAGAGGAGATACTTTTCCCCATGACAGGAAGAAGTAATGCCAAGGATGAATCCCTAGTTGTAGATAACTGAATGCAGTTAAAGCTTTTCACATGGGGAAGTAAATTTCTTTGGGAAGAGAATATTTACAAATGGAACTGCCTGAAACTCAGAAGTGAGGGAGCTGGGGGGGGAGGGGTGGGTTTGTTTGTGATTAATTGGAGCCACCTGCAGGGCATTGAATTAATAATACGAGGTGAGGATACCAGGAAGGTAGGGGGTTAGTGTCACAGTTTTGCAAGTGTAATAAAAATTGAACCAGTGTGACAAACAGGAATAAAATAAACTTCCAGTAGTACAAGGTGGTTAGGTAATACACAAGGGGAGCAAAAATCCTCCGTGATGGATTTCAGTGTTTCTAAATGCTGACAGAGCATATCGCCTAACTATAAAAATTATTGAATATGTCTTTAGGAAGGATAATACAGAATTAGACAGTTACCTGTTCTGGGCATGAGGAGATGGAGAAGAGATCAGTTAACAGATTTGTTGGCAATGCTATAAAGCCAGCCATAAACTTATTGGGGATTGTTTAAAATGATAAATTAACATAAACACTTGCTCCCAACAAAATACTGCCTCTTATCTTTGATCTTGTCTGCCTGAAGGATCAGCTTGCTGTTCTCTGTATGTCTGTCTGGTGTGACTTCAGTCATGGTTCAACTGTTTTCAGTCAAATTGTTTCTGTTAACAACATGTATGCCCTGTGCCTTGAAATGAAACAGGTTCCCAAAGCTGAGTTCCAAAAAGTTGCATCTAGGAGCTCTTCTCAACTAAACACAGTTTTGATTAAGTTTCAGGATGGTGAATAAGGTCCTGTGCTGGAAGAAAGCAAAGGCCAGTTTTTAAAATGGACAAGCTGAGAGCTTGGGAGAACTGAGCACTCTGGCAGCTGATGTTCCTCATATCTGTCCAAAACGGTAATTAAAAAAGGCCGGTACAAGATGCTCTTTTAAGAAAGATAAAGCTCGTACTAATCAGCAAAGTAGGTTTGTGCTGAGTAGGCATAGTAAAACAAGGTGTTTAATTTTAAAAAGTAACTACACAGGATCAATAAGGCACATCATAGCTGACTGCAGATTTGAAGTACAGATAGGAATGAGGAGAGTATTTCTGGGAAGGAACCTGTGAGGATTATTTCTGCTGAACGGTTTTCTAAATGATCTGGAAACAATTAAGGCTTGCAGTTGGCATGTAGCAATCAGAAAGGACAATACATAGTAGTGTGACTCATTTAGTAAACTGGATTCATTCATCCAAGCCATGTCCTTGTACAGATGAAGGAATAGGATCAGGTTGTGTTTACAGAATGGTATCCCTAGGGTGCTGGGGAAGCGAGGAGCCTGGGAGTTGTGGTCATGTTTCCAGACTAATGGTGTAGCAAAAGCATTATAGCAAGGAGGAAGATGTTTTTATTGGTTCCCTCAAGGTTCACTTTAAAATGTCCCGTGTTAATTTTTTTTTCCCTAGTTGGGTACCTAACACCTTACTTCAGTTCTGGTTTAGGTGGAGGAGACGGATAAATTACTTCTCTCGGTCGTTTCCTAGTACCTAATGGAGGCAAATCCCATTCTTACCTAACGCTGTCTTTCTCTGCCTGCCTTCCACCACATGCATGTTACAGGGGACCATATGGGACATCGCTACCACTGACCCCTGTCTTCTAACCTTCTGCCTACCGGTGTTTTGCTTTCCAGAGACACTTTTTGCCCTGCTGTTGGTACCTAACATGCTGCCAATGCCCCTTTGGTACCTCTGGGCACTTGGCATGTTCCTAATACTAGTCCAGAATTTTATTCCCTCTCATTCACTTTACAAACAAATCTGGTCCTGTTAATCTTGGGTGAATGAAATATTTTCTCCCAATGAAAATTTTGGTATGTCTGAGAAGACAGCTGGGGACCTGTGGAGGTCATATGTGTTACAGGTATCTGTTCCAGACTTTGCTCCAGCTGAGCTGCAGCACAGACCAGAATGCTTGAGGGGCAAGGACACATGCTGGTCTGCAGCAGCTGTCCAGGGCATCAGGACATGCTCTCCAGTGTACTTTGTGGAGCCAGTACAGACAGAGTCTACAGGCCTGCTGAGGATTTTTAGTTTGGTCCTGGTTTTTTTGCTGGTCCACAGAGTCACAGCTCTCCACCAGACTTTATTTCAGCAATAAAAAGCAATGTGGTGACTCATGACATAGCACAAAAGCTGAAACATCTTGGTTTTCTCCCAACCAGGGATGCTCAGCACTGCCCTTTGTTATCCTACACATTCTCCCTGCTTCAGGGTGGCTGGTGCAGCCTGGGAAGTGCTGCAGTGCCACAGAGCAAGGCCCTGAGCTGCTGGTGCTCCTGCTGCTCTTTGTGTACCTTGGGCAAGCAGATCTCCAGGGGGTCTGGCAAGACCAGCTGTGGATACCTCTGGTAACTCCAGTCACTTGCTTCTCTTGCCTCTGTTGAGGCGCACATGCTGACAGCTATCCCGGCCTAGTGTCACTAACGCTATAAAAAGGCAAATTACTGGATACTACCTACAGCAATCAAAGAGTGATGTGTAAGCAGATGGCACACCTAGCAAGATAAAAAAGAGGTGTTAGCTTTACAGAACTGATAAATTTTCAGGGGAGACATTATCATAAATACCAAATAGGGTACAAAAATCTGTAAAAGGAGGGATAACAGGGAGAAGATAAAGGAGTGTGGGCTGTTTATTGGAAGGGGATGAGGGTAGTGAAGGAGAATTGGGGGTAGGAAGACGGGATATACAGGGAAACATATCACGGAGTGCAGTTATTGTGGTGCCAAGCAGCTCCAGGCTTGGTCCCATTGCCTCAGGACAACACACCAATCACGTTTTGGCCCTGTTTTCTGTTAAGTGGTGAAATACAACATAGTTAACTGAATTGTTGAACTTCCAAATTTGCTGGAAAAGTGTTTGCAATGTGAGGCAATGAGTTATTTTCATTTGTTTCTTGTAGCAGACTATGCAGGGTTTTTTGTTTTTTTAATTTGAAATGGATGCTGCTGTAGTGTCCACTAAAGTGTAGTGACAGAGCATTTCCTCAGAGGTGTCTAGCTGTTCTTCAGCACAGGACACCGCCTAGTTGTTTGTGTTGCATGTGGATTTAGCCAAGCAAAGGGTGAATGTGGTATGGGGCAGTTACACTCTGAAGGGCATCGAGCCAGGGTAAATCTGACTTCAATTCTGCAACCTGGTCCTAAGTGAGGAAGTCAGAAGCGACCACTCTCCTCAGGGTTATTCTGTTCGCTGGAAGATCGATGCCGCCTCACCAACCACCCTCAGTCACAACATCATTAACTTCCAGGAAACGTGTCACACTATCACATATTGCTACCGTACCAGAGGCAACGGTGCGGGTCTTGTACCGTGGGTCCGGCGCTGCTGTTCCCAGCCCCCGGCTGTGGCGTACCCTGTGGAAAAGCGCGCGCTGACGGTCGGAAGGGACAGGGGCGACGACCGCTTTGTCACGTAACCGCCACCACCCCGAAGGCGAAGTGCGACCGACGGCCCGGCGCATGCGCGGCCCCGCCCTGGGCGGGGCGCCCGACCGGAAGTCCTGCGCGTACCAACAGGACCCCGCCCTCCTCGGGCCGCCCGGCCAGGCCCCGCCCCTCCCTGGCGGCGGGTGGCGGCGCCGCATCGGAGCGGCCATTTTGTGTCGCGGCGCGGTCGGTGGCGCTGGGCTCGGCTCGGCGCGGAGCGGGGCCCGGGGCGGGTCGGCTCCGTTCTAACCCTTTTTCCCCCGTACAGATCCCTCGGTAAGAGTGCGGCGGCGCCCGGGCGGGCTGGGTTGCCTGTCCTGCGCTGCGGGCCCGCGGCGTGCGAGCCGAGGCGAGAGGATGGCGGCCGGGGGGGCGCGGCGTTCGCGCATCCCCGCGCACAAAGGGCCAGGCCTGGTGGCGCCTCCCGCGCTGCGGGCCCGGGGCGCGGAGCGGGGGCCGCTTCCGTGTCTCTGCGGCCTGGCGCGCTGGGGCCGGGCGGCCCGGGCCGCGGAACGGCCCTCGCCCGCTCCTTTCCTTCCTCCCTCCCTGCCGCCGCGCCTCCGCCCGCGCCCGGCGGCCCGCGGAGCTGCGTGGCCGGCGCGGGCAGGTGAGTATGTGTGGGCCGAGCGCAGGCGCCGTGGGCCCGGCCGGTAGGGGCGGCCAAGTGACCTTGTGCCGGAGCCGGCGGCGGGTCCCGAGGCCGAGTCGGGTCTCGGGCTCGAGGCCGAGGCGGAGTCGGAGCGCGGGAGCTCTGCCGGCGGCGGCTGGGGCTGGGCGAGCGCGGGCTGCACGGCGGCGGCCGGGGGGTGGCGCAGGCCGGGAGCGGCGCCGGGCGGGCCCTGAGCTGCGGGGGAGCGGCGGGAGCTGCGGGCCTGGCGGCGGCGCGGTCCCGGTCCCGGTGCCTCGTCCCTCCGGCGCGGGAGGAAGCGGCCGGGGCCGGCGCGGCTTGTCCCGGGGGTGCTTCGCCGGGCGCCGGCGGCTGCTCCTCGCCCGGCCCAGGGGGACGAAGCGGGGCAAACGCTCTGCACTTTGCGGGGAAGATGGTACCTGGTGCCTGCGGCGCTGCCGCTGCCCGTCGGGGTGACCCGCGGCGTCGCCCTAACGCTCTTCACTAATAAAACCCAGCTCTGTAAAAAAAAAAAAGAACAAAAAAACCTCCCCCAAAACCAACCAAGTGTTGAAGTGGGTCCCAGAAGTACACCAGCAGTCTGTGTGAACTTTCTTTCAAAAAAAACCTCTTGGCTCTGGTTTTGCTCACTCTTAAACTTAACGATTCTCCTTAGTGATTTTCTTACCCACCTTGATCTGCTGGGGTTAGGCAGAAAAATCGGCAGGTTGTTTCCCCGGTGGTCTCCTTTTAAGGTTGTTTTATTGGCTGTTTTGTGTCTAGTGCATGGCGGTTCTTCCTGTTTAGCTGACAGGGTGTTGGGGAGAGTCTCTCCCGTGAAGTCCCAGAGGTGTGGTGGCAGCGTGTATGGGAGCACATGTGCCCTAGTCAACGTTTGCCTAGTTAATATGCTCTTGGCGTTGGGTTGATTGGAAAGGGTGTTTTTACTTACGAGAATGATGGGTGGTTTTCTTTAAAGTTGATAGAATTGAGACTTGCAAACAAAAGTAGATGCTGTTTGGTGGAAAGGTTAAACATAGTAGAGTGGAGTTTTGCACCTTGCTGCTTCGTTTTGTTTATGTAGTTTTATATTCTAGCATGTTGTTGTAGTCCACTGCAAATCTTCAGCTTGTTTTCAATGTTGTGAAGAGGAATATATGCAACGCTGTGGTTGCTATACTGGAAATACATCAAATGAATTGGGTTTTTCTTCCAAATGGAAAGTTCCTTGTGCATGAAAGATTTATCTGCTTCTTGAAGCAGGTGTGTTTGTGCATGAAACTGTTTTTCAGGTGACTATATTCTTTCCTGCATTGTAAACTACTGTTTGATTCTGCTAGATATGAAAGTGTATAGTTGAATCCTTCTAATATAGGATTGCTTGTTTCTCTTAAAGGTCTAATAATAAAAAAAAGGTTGTCTTTTCCTAAATGCATTTGCCATTTTAATATAAGTCTGAAGAGCGTAGTTCTGTCTTTCTCACTTGTAAGTCTGCTGTTAATGTCCTGGAAGATCTGTGAATATCTGTGTGTGTTTTAATTCCCACTGTTAGGGTTTTTGTGGATGGTTGTTTGATAGTACTTCTTTCTGTAAGTTCACTTTGGTAACAATGCTTATTACTGAAAATGGCTTGTGTGGGCTGCGTGAGGAGGTGGCAGTTATTTGTTCATAGTGTGATTTGTTCCTGGATAGTTTTCCGAACATTCACAGTTTTAGTATGAGATGGTCTACTAAGCAATGAAAGAGCAAGGGTTTTCCATCCCTTCTTTAAATACAAAATACATATGTTGCCACTTAAAACGTTTGTCTCTTTTGTTGAGTTATAGTCCCAGGAAGACAGTTTTTATACAGGGATGAAAAAAAAGGGCTTTTGATCAGGATTTGGATAACGAAATGGCAGATTACAGCTGCAAATACAGTATCTAGGTGGGGAGTTCTTAATGTGTGCTCTGTAGAGGTGACTGCCTAGAGGTGGCTGTGAAATGTCACTTAGTTTCATCTTTTTGTGTGACTGAAGAATTCTTCACGTGCAGCTATAGGGAGGCTTTCTGAGATGCAGCTTACGTTGCTTTGTTCAAGTAAGAATATGTGTATTGGAGGCTCCATTAATGATGGAGCAATGGGTTTGTTAAATTTCAGGGTTTTGAGGTAGTTAATTCTTTGCCTTTGAAAGAGTTATTTGTTCACCTACTGGTGATGGGAATATTTTAAAGATTCTTTGATTGTTTTCTGGTTCTTATATTCTTTGTGGAAGGCAGATTCATGTCTTGAAACCATACAAAAACCGCGCGATGCAACTACCGACAAATCATACAGGGATAAGGTATTAGAAAATGCACTTTTCCTCATGTGGTTGTTATATGTTGCAGTGCCTTGTGGTGGTCGCAGGTTTGAACTTGCTATATATACAGTTCTTTGTGGACTGTTACTGCTGTTGTGTTGCCTGCATTGATTTTTGCCTCCATTTATTCTTTATTGCAGTCTAAAAGTTGGTTTTAATTGGTTGCCCACAGGATTGGCTTGGCTTCTGCTACTTGTTAAGAAAAAAACATCTGTCTTTGCAGGTAAGAGCCTTTGAATTGAAGACTTCTTTATGTGCACATTGAGTATATCTTGCATATTTGAAGCTTTTTGAATCTGTGACTTGGTGTCAAATAATCTATAGCTAGTCTATTTACTTTGACTCCCACTGGTGATGGTGGTGCTGGCAATGTTGTTCTTGTAAACAGAAGTTTCTGCCAAACTAATGTTTTGTTGTTTCATCAGCATGTGGTAGTCTGGAACACTCTCCCAGTTATTTTGCACTGTTGGAAAGTGTAGCTACTTTACTGCAGGCCACAGGTCTGCATGTTTCTAACTATTGGAGCTTAGACATGTACAATAAGTGGTTCTAATTAGGTTTGACAGCATTTAAAGGGATCGTATAGGTTCAAATTAGCTCAGAGATTACTATCTTAATCTAAAAGGTTGATTTTTAGGCCTTTTTTTTTTTAAAAAAAAGAACTGTAGTCTGCATTTTTAGCTTTTGCTAGGCAGTCGCAGCCTGGATACTTAAAATTCCTCCTGTCATACCATTGTTAGTCCAGTTTTTAGTCTTCGTCCTAGAATTGCCAAATACGTTGTGTGTGGCTGTGTGTACTGCGTGGGTGTTGTACTTTAATATTCCCCAGGGACTATGCTGAATCTTCTGAACTTCTTAATTTGAAAAATGCATACATCTTAAAGCTAGTCTGGTGTTTTTATCAATATATGCATGTGACCCAAATTCTGCTTATTTTACTGACTAGCACATAGATAGAAGAAGTAATATTGTCATCTTGTATGCCTTTTTGTAGTGTAACACCAATGTTTTTAAAGATGTTACTGTCAAGACACATAAACGTGGTGTTAAGGCTCATCAAATGGGTTTAATCAGATTGTCACCATCCCTTTAATCTCCATTTTTGATGTTGAGTTGCTAGCGGGGCAGCTTGCCCATAATACAACTCTAGGGTTTGGGCTTCTGGTCTCTCCAAAAATATACCAAATGCACAAAATGACAACAAAACCCTCATTTGCCTTAAAGTACCTTTTTGTAAAGGGGGAAAAGCTGGCAGCATGAGAACGCCTCTAATGGTCCAACAAAAAGCCTTCAGTGCACCCTTAGCAGGCGCCTAGCCATTCTGTGTCTGAAGTTAACATTGCCTCTGCATGTATGCTGATCCTTACAAGTGAACAGTGAGATACTTGAGCAGGCTGTGTTTTTTCATTAGTTGGAGAATTTGAGTGAGTGGGTTATTGTCTCCTAAGTGCGTTTTGGAAAAAATTGGGCTTGTGAATGCTTAGAAATGTGAAATTTGGCCCTTTTGGTCCTTCTGACTTTTCTTTCAATCACAGAAGCAAAGCTAATACTTTGTTAAAGCACTGAAGCAGTTATGTTTTGAGTTGACAAAACGTTTTTTGCCAAAAACATTTGATGGAGTAAAGTCCTTAAAATTCTTTCCATTCATACCATGCTACTGTTAGCTCTTGCTTAATAGCAAGCATGTGGCTTAATATCATGCATGGAATTAACTGTGCTGAAGTCATTGCAGCTTGTTTTTCTAGCAACTATATGCAGCTGTTTGCGTTTTTTTTTTTTGGCAATAGTGTTTTCGTGGCCTAAATAGAATACATAGTAAATACGTAGTAAAACTTCATTATAAATGCTAAGAGGTATCTTGAAGTTTTGAATTTAGTGCAAGATTGAAACACTTGCATTATCCCGGAAGTATGTAAATCTTCAGATGCTTGAACTCTTAAGAACTTTTTGTGACCTTATCTGTTAATTTGTCTCCTGGGCTAGATTAATGGAATCATAAGTAAATGCAGTTAGCTAGCAGGTGTCTGTTCGGATAAAGAATACATGGTGTTCAACCAGCAGATCTGAGCAGAAAAATCTTCCCAAGATGCTGCTGTTTAACTGATAGCCATATCAGATTGTCATCCCTTTGGCGTTAGTAAGGAAATAACTAACACAAGAAACCTCAAATATCTAACTCCTGATGCATAAGAATTTCTGAAACTCATTTCTTTGTATAATAGGTAATAGAGAAAATGTAAACCTCCAAGCAAAATTCGCTGTTCGTAGTAGTATTTTAGTTTTCAAAGCATAGGTGCAAAATCAGGGATGCTTTTATGCCGCTTGCCTCAGGACCATCTAATTCAAAAGCAAACCCATAGTGTAATATAGTAAATTTTGGTTTTACAATCCCCTTTATGGCTTCCTTAAAGTAGGCAGAATTTTTATTTTAGCTTTAGTTTCAGAGATTGCTATTAATGACAGGCAAATTCAAAATCAAACTACAGGATCATTGAAAAATACTGCTGTTTTAAAACAGCACAAAAAGTCTTAATGCTTTCCTGGATGTGTACATAGCATAGATAGTTCTTACTTTGACCTGGTGGTTTTTTTCACATGAGGCAGTTATTTTGGTGTTGGAAAATGATTGGGCAATGAACTTTATTCTCAAGTTAAATAAGTGACTATAAGAGATAAATGCAAGATGTTGCTTTTGTTACCTCGATGTGGAGATGAGAGAGTTGCTTTAAAAAAAAATATGCCTGAGGCTTAGTGTATATATTCTCCTTCCTGTTGCTGCCACTCCCTTGGTGGAGTAGGGGTTTTCCTAGCAGTGTGTACAGCTAGATTTTTTTTTTTTTAGTCCTCGCATGTTCATCTTGCAAGTTCCAGTCTCTATTTCAAGATGGTGTAGTAAGGAATTGGACATTCATTCACAGCAGCTAGAGTAAGCAGCAGAACTCACTTTGTGCCAGTGGGGCTTGTCTGCTGTCGCCTTGAGGGAGAAGGGTACTCTGTACTTTTCTGGTGTCAACTGGATGTGGGCCAGTGCCCTTTAATACCCCAGTATGTTGCTTGAGCTCAGTAGTGTATGGAAGGGGTTAGTTCTCATTTAGTGGGCAACAAAACAAAATACTGAAGTACCCATTTGAGTATTCTGAAGTTTCATCATGAAAACAAAATAATAGCTTCTTTTTTTCCCTTGTAGAAGAATTGTTACTCTTGTTCTCATTAAGTACTGAATTCAGCCTTACTTGGCATGGCTAAATTGTTGGATAGTGGCTTTACGTAGTAGTTAAGGATGTATTCAAGGCGTGTCTACTCTAAAGTGGTTGGAAGACCTGGACAGGCAAAGGCAGCTGAGTTAAAGATTTGACTGTATGCTGGGACGTAATACTTGGCTGAATGTGAAACGATGGGAGGTAGTAACTGCTTGTAGTTGGTCATAGCTTTGGCATGTGGCCAAAAGTCTTTGGTGGTGCGCTGCCTCCTGGTGTTGCATTGTATCATCTGGTTCATCCTTGAACTCAAATGTTTAGTTAACACCATTTGTATGTGACTAATGGGAACCTTAGATGTCTTCCATATAGATACTGAACTGGCTTGTGCTTAGGAAGTCAAGAAGTTTCAGAGATTAAGTGGCTCAGGTGAAACAAGGTGCTACTGCTGTCTGTTTAGGATGAGAGGCTGGCTTCTGAACTGGTGAATTGTGCTAGTGTTAATATGATGCTTTCAGTCTTTACTGAAGGTTTGTCAAGTATAATTGAGAATTATCTAGTTACCTGTTCATCTTGACCTTCTGATATGACCTTAGGCTCTTCTGCACAATGTGTACAAGGTAACTGTCAAGACCTACCTGTTCAAAATTGATCTTAAGCTTCCACTAACCTCAGCTGCAGAGGTAAAAGTCATTTATTTTGTGCCTGAGATGGGACATCTGCAACTATTAAAAAATTATACCTTGTTTTTGAAAGCTGGGAAGGCCAAATAT
The DNA here is from genome assembly GCF_949628215.1 of Phalacrocorax aristotelis. NCBI lineage: Eukaryota > Metazoa > Chordata > Aves > Suliformes > Phalacrocoracidae > Phalacrocorax > Phalacrocorax aristotelis. Next base: position 1,022,314 of record NC_134288.1, on the reverse strand, counting down.
CTAGCTAGGATATGCATAGATGTTAATCTAGTTTAGGTGAGGTCTGTATAGTCACAGAATGTTTGGAGCTAGTTTATAATGGTTAGCTAGATTCATGGTCACCTAGACCTCTTGCCTTTGCTAGGAGAAAAATTTAAGATCAGTATAATCTAGATGGCCCCTGTCAGGTTGTCGTGTGACTCTCACTGTTGCTAGCTGGCTATAATGGGTTTTTGTTCATAACCAACCTGCTGCTATGTTCCTAGTCATCTTCACCTGGCAGAAGAGAAAATCCCTCCACAAATGAGAATTGTTTGTTTCCCATAGGTGTGCAGAATTTTTCTCAGTCACTTTGCCGGGTACAGTGGATACCATATCAGTGTATGGTAAATTAATTTTGTTTGGCTAGAATATTCATTTTGCTTATGTTCCATTAAGTATCCAACTACTGATATGATAGTTCTGATTTTTGCTGTTCCTTTAAGGGTTGTGGTTTTTACCCCTGACACTTGTAGGTCTTAGTTTAACAGTTATTTTGGAATTTCTAGTGCAACATGTATACTAATTGTATTGGTAAATGTTTAATACTTCAATCTGTATGAAGTAAACAACCACGACTAAGGAACTTGGAATATAAACATGCTTAATCTTTGCAAGATGTTGTTAGGTGTATGTAAACAAATATAGTAGATGGTGTCTGTAGGTAATTGCATGGTGTCATAAACAGTAGTCTGACATAGCCGTTGCCTTTTCTCATCTGCAGGTGTGTGTTGTTTCAGCGCAGCATGGCTGTGGTCATCCGCTTGCAAGGTCTCCCGATTGTGGCGGGGACCATGGACATTCGCCACTTCTTCTCTGGATTGACCATTCCTGATGGGGGCGTGCATATTGTAGGGGGTGAACTGGGTGAGGCTTTCATCGTTTTTGCCACTGATGAAGATGCAAGGCTTGGTATGATGCGCACAGGTGGTACAATTAAAGGGTCAAAAGTAACACTATTGCTGAGCAGTAAAACTGAAATGCAGAACATGATAGAACTCAGTCGTAGGCGTTTTGAAACTGCCAATCTAGATATGCCACCAGCAAATGCTAGCAGGTCGGGACCACCACCTAGTTCTGGAATGAGTGGAAGGGTTAACTTACCTACTACTGTACCTAACTTTAATAATCCTTCTCCTAGTGTAGTAACTGCTTCTACTACTGTGCATGAAAGCAATAAAAACATATCCACATTTTCTACTGCCAGTATGGGGACTGCACCTCCAAATCTTGGGAATACCTTTGGTAGCCCAACATTTAGCTCAACTATACCTAGCACAGCATCCCCAATGAACACAGTACCTCCTCCACCAATCCCTCCTATCCCAGCTATGCCATCTTTGCCACCAATGCCTTCTATTCCCCCGATACCTGTTCCACCTCCTGTACCCACACTGCCTCCTGTTCCTCCGGTTCCTCCGATACCCCCTGTGCCCCCCGTACCTCCAATGACACCTATGCCTCCCATATCAGGAATGCCTCCAATGAATCCTCCACCCGTAGCACCTTTACCCGCGGGAATGAATGGGTCTGGAGCAGCAGTGAATATGAACAGCGGCTTGAATCCATTGTTTATTGGTCCCATGAATCCTGTAAATCCTATCCAGATGAATTCTCAAAGTAGTGTCAAGCCAATTCCAATCAATCCAGATGATTTATATGTCAGCGTTCATGGAATGCCCTTTTCTGCAACAGAATCTGATGTGAAAGACTTTTTCCTTGGGCTCCGTGTGGATGCAGTCCATATGCTGAAGGATCATGTAGGTCGAAATAATGGAAATGGACTAGTTAAGTTTTTTTCTCCTCAAGATACATTTGAAGCACTGAAGCGAAACAGAATGCTGATGATTCAGCGCTATGTTGAAGTTAGTCCTGCAACAGAGAGACAGTGGGTGGCTGCTGGAGGCCACATTACTTTCAAGCAAACCATGGGTCCATCTGGGCAGTCGCACCCTCCTCCTCCCCAGGCTCATGCTAGGTCCAAATCTCCTAGTGGACAGAAAAGATCTCGGTCAAGATCTCCCCATGAGCAGGGTTTTTGTGTTTATTTAAAAGGTCTTCCCTTTGAATCGGAGAACAAACATGTGATAGATTTTTTTAAAAAGCTAGATATAGTTGAAGACAGCATTTATATAGCTTATGGACCCAATGGGAAGGCAATTGGAGAGGGTTTTGTTGAGTTCAGGAATGAAGCTGATTATAAAGCAGCTTTGTGTCATCATAAGCAGTACATAGGCAATCGCTTTATTCAAGTTCATCCAATTACTAAAAAGGCAATGCTAGAAAAGATAGATATAATTCGTAAAAGATTGCAGAACTTCAACTATGACCAGAGAGAAATCCTCATGAATGCTGAGGGAGAACCAGGCTTGCCAAAATTGTGCGCACATATATCTAATATTCCATACAATATAACAAAAATGGAAATCCTTCAGTTTCTAGAGGGACTGGCAGTAGAAGAAAACTCTGTACAAATTCTTGTTGATAATAACGGTCAAGGTTTAGGACAAGCACTGGTTCAGTTTAAAGCTGAAGAGGATGCTCGTAAGGCAGAGCGTTTGCACCGTAAAAAACTGAATGGAAGAGATGTGGTTTTGCGTTTGATAACTGTAGAAGAAATGAGAGATATTGAGAGAAACCCACCATCTCAAGGGAAAAAGATACTGAAAATACCGATACAAGGAAGTGTGCCTGTGCCAGGAGCACAGGGCGCTGCTGGGGATGAGCATGCCTTCTTGGGGGGAAATTCTAAAGATGCAAACAATGGTCCTCCATTTAATTTCCCTGGTAACTTCAGCGGGTCTGGCACATTTGGTCCCCCTCTGCCACCACCTGGAATAGGTGGATTTCCTGAATCTAGACCAGGAATACCTACAGTTGCAACTAGTGGTTTACCTGGTGCAGGTATTGAGGTCCCAGGTTTTGCAAGTGGTCCTGGTAATTTGAGTGGACCAGCAGGTTTTGCAGGGGGTCCTCAGAGTTTTGGTAATGGTCCTGGCAATTTAAGTGGACCCCCCACCTTTGGTGCTGGTCCTCCAGGAATTGCTAGTGGTCTTGGACATTTAAGTGGACCTCCAGGGTTTGGACCTGGACCAGGAAATATACATATTAGTGGACCCCCAGGTTTCGGAACAGGGTCTGGGAAGCCTGGACCAACTGTCATTAAGGTGCAAAATATGCCCTTTACTGTTTCGGTGGATGAAATTTTGGATTTCTTTTATGGTTACCAAGTGATCCCTGGTTCAGTGTGCTTAAAATACAATGAAAAAGGCATGCCCACTGGAGAAGCAATGGTTGCATTTGAGTCTCGTGATGAAGCTATGGCAGCTGTTGTTGATTTAAATGACAGGCCTATAGGCTCCAGAAAGGTAAAACTTGTTTTAGGGTAGCTGTTAATATGAAGTAGTTGTAGAATAGATATTCATAGTGCTGTGATAAATGCATCCGGATTGGTTTTTATAGTATTTCCAGGATAGAACCTGTGGATTGTTTAAATTGTAAAACAGATTGGTTTCAGTAAGACAGAGCACTGGGTTAGCCATTACATAAGAAACACTGCAAGGATAGATGTTCATTGGATTTTCCTGTACAAATACGTGGAGAAGCTAGACAGATTGTTATTCATCATAGAAGTTTGGTAAACTACTAGACACAGTGCTTATCAAGGAATCTAGATTGGTTTTACATAGTTTCGGATAATGGAAATAAATGAAGTCAGTGAAGCTCTTCAGTGGGTGCTCTTGCAAGCCATTGTAAAATAGATAGCTATTTCTAGATTTGGTTAAAAGCTGGCTGAATTTGCTTTGTTTACAGGTCAAAGCTTTGTTTAAAGTCCTGATTTTACTCTGCAACTGAACAAATTCTCAGTGTACACAGATTAATTGTTTTGTGTATGTATCTTTATTTTTTCCAAGACTCTCACTGTATGAACAGTTGAATTATGCCCGTTGCTGATGTGTCTACCAAACTAATTCTATAAGTATGAGCGGAATCATTCTGTAAAATTCAAGCTGTTCTTTGTGGAATAACCTTTAGTTATTTATATATTGCAAATTTAACTGTGCAGAATAAGACTTTTGCCACAAGTATAGCTAACCTCAAACATTATCATATGAGTTTTATAGTACACTTATAAACATTTGCAGTAGAAGTAACAACTTGAAAATACTCATTATTGTTTAAGTAGCTTGATTTGTTAGGATTACATGAATCAGTTGGGATAGGATCTTTGACACTAGTTGGATATTGATGTTGTACTTCTCATGTGTCTATTGAACTCCTTACATAGAGTCTCTGCTAAGAGAACCAAAGTGGTGATTATTAGTAAAAGATTGGAGTCCGGCTAAAGTTTTAAATTAGTTTATGTATGAAAGAAACTTATCTTCAGCAACTCTGTTGTGAATTATTGCTATGGGTGAATTCAGAGATAAAATTTATTTTTCTCCAAAACAATACTGAGTTTACTATATATTCTTGCAATAAAGTTGTGCTGTTGTTTTCAAAGTCTGTAAAGAGTTGCCATTTTCTTTGCTGTGTAGTAAAACCTTCCATGGAAAAACAGAGAATTGGAAAGGAAGTAATTACATAAGTTAAAAGTAGCATTTTTTTGGTTCATCCTTGCTTGGCTTATGATAAATTTTAAGGCTTGGGCATTGCCTGAAAAATCCTGCTGTTCCCTGCAAATCTTGTACTTAAACATAGTAAACTTTAAACCGTTTTGGTTTTTGTCAAAGAAAAACAGTGCCTTTTGGTGTTGCATATCATGGAACACTGAAGTGTATGGTCAGGCAAAATTGAGAGGTGCAAGTGGCAACAGTTTTATTCCTGTGGTGTGTAGGAGAGATTTGAAAACCTGTGCAGCGCTGCATCCTGAGAGGATTTCACAGTACAGGACTATGTGGAAGGATTGTGTAAAGGTGTACTTCAATAAAGAGGTGGTCGCATTACACAGATGCTTCTGTAATTCATTAGCATAATTCTGTTTTGACAGATTACTAGGTGGTCCCAACTTTGGAAAAGTCATGTGATTTGTATATACTGTTCAAAATTAAGCCTCCTGTTAATAAAACTGTCTGTCTCTGAAGCTTCATGTTATGCGTTTCAACAGTCTTTGGGAGTAATGTTTCAACAGCAGATCTTTGTTTTTTTTTTTTTTTTCTTTGAAAGTCTGAAAGTACTCTTGCTGATGTCAGAAAGATGTGTGATTAGGAGTCAAGCCTTTCAGTTTATTTTTTAAATTTTGCTCTTTGTTTTCTACACAACTTTTATTAAAGTTTCATACTATATTGGAGTTATTTGGGTGCTTGTTTCTTCATGTTTAACATTAGAATAAAATTAATGAAAAGGAAAACTTGGCTTCATTGTTCACAGAATTGATTTAAGATAGTGTGTGTTGACTTGCAGAAACTGGTGATACTTTTTAAAGTTCAAATGAATCACAACAATGCTTGCCTTGTTGTGAAATGTAATTACAACTACAGGTGTCTGGAATTAGATTCACAGTTCTGTGTTACTGTCTTTTGATTTCGTGTCTTGATCCTCTTGGTAATGGGTACAGTGTTATTAGTGTTTGTTGGACATGGCATATGCTGCGAAACAGGCTTGTGTGCCTGTTCCTTTGGACTTTCTAAAAGTGCAGGTTTGTTTTGGAAATCTTTCATTTTCTGATTCTTATTTTTTCTCTATGGTCTAAAGATGTTTAAATGCTTATTTTAAAAAAAGGGCAAACTAATGCAAAAAGCCTTTGGTGTTGGGAATACTGACATGGATGGAGTGTTTAAGTGGCAGATTTGGGGTGGGGAAGGAGCTCTTCATCTTGCCAAGCATTTGATGCTCCGTATCCTGTTAGAATAAATTAATAGTGAATTAGTTAGGAAATAACTCCTCTTCCTTGAGAGTAGGCTCAAGCCATAGCCTATTCAGAATTTCTGCATGACTATAAACAATGCAGCTGCTGTCCGAGATGGTTATGGTTGATCCTTTAAAGCATATATATAGAAAAGTTCATTACCGAGTGTCACTTAGAAATAAAAGAAGCTTTCTATAACAACTTGCTTTCATGTTAGAAGCAGCCTTAAACTGCATGTCATGCGAAATTATGATAGATATCCTTATGTTAACAGACTATATGGCTAGATTTGATTAAATTGCTTACTTTGCACATGTTTATATTTATGAAAAGCCTTAAAAATAAGGGGTAGGACCTTTGAGGTCCCGTCTCCAACGTGGAAGACATGTAACTGCCCTTGCATATACACTTCAAGGCTGGCTGCTAACAAGAGGTAGCAACAGAAAGAATCAGCTAATGGACACTGCTGAAATTTGCAGTTCTTGTGGCCTAGATGTTTTGAGTGTCAGGAACTGACATCCTGCTTAGCCTCGTTGGAGCAATAAAGTCTGTGACACGGATGTCCCAACTTCTTCAAGTTATGGAAAGAAGGTACTTGTGTTCACATAACTGGCTAAGTTGGTGTGTTTAGCAGTTCCTTAAGTTTTAGTGTCTAAGTGGTACTTGTGAAAAAAAAAAAAAAGTGGTAAAATGTTACATTCATGACATGATTTCTGTTAAACACACATTTTTGTTGTGCCATTCACAAGAGAAAGTACAAATATAATTATTCGATGATAAACTTGTGACCTACATGGAAGAACTGCAGTGGTTAGATGAAAGTGTGACTTTAAAGTTACCAAGTTTTCAAGCAATTAAACATAAATGTCACAGACTTTGTTTTTAACACAAGTGCAATTCTGTAATATCACAGACAACACTAAAGCTAGTTCTTTATTGATGAATGGTTGCCATATTCTAAATGTAGATTTATGAGAGGTTTGAGGCTTTGTAGGTTTAAGGAAAACTGAAGGGTACTTCGTTTTTATTCTAAGTAGTGTTCCTTTCATAGCATTTAACGTTTTCCTTGAATGTCTATGCTCTGAATTTGTTGTGAGTGGAGAGGAAGATTGATGCAAAAATGAAGATTATAGTCGTGCACCAGCTGACATTGAAGGTCTGCCCTCTAAAGAACATACGTTCTGCTCAGATCCGCTAAATTGCTCAGGCTGGCTGTAAAGAAGTTGTTGCCTATGCTGTGTGAAATTAGCAGCTTATTTTGCTGAGACTGCTTTGGTACTCTAAAGACTGCAGACTCTAGAAAAAAAATATTTTTTCAGTAACCTAGGCACACCAGTGGTAGGTTAACTGTAAATAATTTCAGTTTCTATATTTTGTTCTTCCTCAGTCTTCTGCTGTGCTGGTTCCAAAGCCGCTGCTTCCCGCAGCGGGTGCTGTCAGTCCTCAGCGTGTTGCTCAGCAGTGCGCGCCTCCGAACCGTGTTGGTCTTCTGATCTGCAAAGTTGAAACAACTACATTTTATGGACCTGGTTGGACAACGGACAACTCTTTCAGAGCAGTTGTTTTAGGATGATAATACAGATATATGGATTAGACACTGAATCGAAGGGTTGCAATTCCTGTTTAATACAGACTGTAGTGCAAGCAGACTAGGTTCTATCTTTGACAAGGTAATTGGTTGGAAGGGAGCAGTTTTGAAACTGGACTGGTATATTAGGAAACATTTAATCTGAGTCTAGGGACGTAAATTAGTTTCATTTCAGTTTGCTGCTTTAGATATTGTTGCAGGTCTTTGGAAAGAAAAAAAGAGCACTAAATTCTGTTGCTGTAAGAGGTTTCTCAGAAACGGTGCCTTGGACCTGGAAGCAGTGTAGCCAAATATATTTGCTTGCCTTTGCCCTTTTGCAGGTTTGCTGATGGTCCCTTCTGTTCTGTGCCTGTATGTTCTTTCATGGTTTTTGGAAAACTGAGCTAGAGTTTTCGTACAGAGCGAATGACTCTTCCTCCTGGTGGAAGAGGAAGTGAAACTGTTAAATGTTTCTGCAGGAAGAGTAGCCTCAAGGGATTCTCTTCCTATCTGTTTTTGGCAGTGAGAACGTGATTGTAGTTGAAAGATTTAGCTTTCCCACGGGATGAAAATGTGTTGGCTGGTAGTATGCGTTCGACTTAAGGGTTGTGGCTGTGTACTGAACTCGCTACTCTTCCCCTTATCTTATGATCAGGTAGGTATACTGTAGCTTATTTTCTATACAGATTACTTTGTCAGTGATTTTCTTGGAGCTTTGTTACTATATGGAATGTTTGTGTGTTTGTGCAGGGAGTGCTTCCCATCTTCCTGATGTCGATGCTTTTTACTCATGGGTATAAATACAATATGTAAGAAAACGAGTCCTGAAAGTGTTCCTTTTCCATAGCTCCAGACTGAACACAGGTGTCAGATGGTTTAGTTGTGACTCTTTCATGCACTGGCACTCACTTCAGTGCAGCTTTCTTTGTTATCATTCTTGTGTTTTTATAGATGTATTCACAGCATTGCAGCTTAAGAGAGAAGCAACCTGTTGAATTCTGACCTGAGTTCCTTTATTTCTTCTGTGGAGTCAAAACTTGCTCCTTTGTGGCTGTTTTTTTTCTTGTATGTTCCCATGTCTACAGTCAAGTTCAAATGGTCTTACCAGTTGCTTCCAAAGTATATTAAACTTTCAGAAACGGCGAATATGTTTCTTTTAATGTGAGTCTGATTTCCACAAAATCAATTTTGTAACTCTATTTACTTCACTGTTTTTCCCCAGCTTTTGGGAGGTCTTTTACAAGTTACCAGTGAACTAGACTGTAGTTCCTCATTCAGTTGATGATAGATCACAATCAGGATAACTTCAAGGGTTGGAATGGGGATTGCCTTTACAGTATATAGTCGAGGCAGTACAGTTTCCTTGTAGAGTTGAAACCTGAAAATTTAGGACTCGGAAGGCTTGCACAAGGGAAACAGGAATTGATCCTGCCTAAAACTCTCTTGGTTAGCATAGTCTGCCTTTTTGGACCTGTCACTGCTCCTGGAAGGCAGGTATCTTTTTGAAATCGTCACACTGTAGTTACAGTATTGTTAACCAAAGAATCGGTAGGATGGTATTGCACTTATTTCTGATCCATCTGAAGGTAGGTGGAACTTCCAGCTAGCTATTTCGTACTTTCAAACAATTAATTTCACTTCAGCCATTTCCAATTAAATGTGATCATGTGGATCTAGTGTTGGTTTTTGTGACGGTAGAAAGCTTATAAATGCTTTCTAGTCACTTAAAAATGAAGGCAGATTTTGGGAGGAAAATAGCAATGTAGTCAGAACCTAAACTATTTAAAGAATTCCTTTTAGGTAATTTTGACTGAGTGCCTTTAATGATAAAATTCATAGGCCTGCTGTCACTAAGATTTCAAGACTGTGTAGCACCTGTTTGCTTAGAGACCTGGCTGCCAGAGTGTGCTCCATAATGTGAGTTTTTAATGAAACTTTTGTTTTCAGCAGTATAACGAAAGTATTGCTGCTTGTTTTGACGGGAGGATGGCTGTAGCATGTGAAAAGTCCTTGCTTGTTTGAACAGGAAGCTCAGCTTGAATGTGAAAATTATGCTGATACCATTTCATTATTAGTTAAGTGTTTCTAATAAAAGGGCTGTATTTATAAAGCCCATTTTATTGAACACTAATGCAACCAGCTACAAAAGCAAAGAGGCTAATTAAAGTAAAATTAGGCACTGGTGGTTCATTGACTGAATGTAGGGGTAGCTCTCTTCTTCAAGGAGGGGAGGCAGAGTTGTTAACTTACTACTAATTCACTTGCCTAGGATTCCCCCACTGCATTCCAGCATTGCTGCAGAGCCAGTCCTCTGTGTTAGAGGTCCAGTCTCATACGAATAAATGGAGTGTTTTTTCTAGCACTTAGAGCTCTTTTCATCTATGGAGTTGAATGCTTTTAGGAGTGAGGTAAGTGTGTATGCAGGGTGGCAGTGTATAGCTAATTTGTCTGAGTAACCAGTAAAACAGTGTCAGAATGTTTTCATCCTCACATTAAAGGCACATCAGCATTAATGTCAGTAAAGTGACATTAGGGTTGAAGTTGAAAGGTTAAGGCCAAAGTTGCACTCTTAGCTTTAGTAAAAACAACAAAGTGATGCCCTAATCTAATTAAGAATGTTTGTGGTTCAGAAACTTCAGCACTGAGCTTATGTGAAAGAGTGAAACAGTGAGTAGACAGTTAAATTCTTAAACTAATGTGAAATTTAAATTCAGTTGTTAATGATAGAATGTATGAGGTGTAACTGATCTAAATGGTTTGCTGTTAAATAGTTAAACCTGAGCCCTTAAGTCTTCTGTATTCTTAGAATGTAAATCAGAATTGGTTTTGATGGTCAAGTCTGTTTTAAGGTTTTTAAACACAACTGTAGTCACTTAAGTCAATAATTATCTCTTAGTATGTAAGAGCATTCTGAGTAGACTGGATGCATCCTTTGAAGGAAACAGCCTTTCAAGTATATCTGAAAAATTGCATACACGTACCCTAATTAGTCCAGGAGCAGAAAGGAGAGTGCAGTGTTTTCCTTCTGCTGGATGACTTCTGCTCTTTTCATGTTAAAATTTGTCCTTGGTTGTGCCTGTGAATAGAAGATAAACAAGAGTAAGTTTTCTGAAACCAAAAATGCTTTGGTTTAAAGAAAACCAATAATAAATCAGTGTAATATAAATCCTAAAGAGTGTGCAGATAATGTTATATCTCTATTAAATATCAGCTATTTTCAGTGCAGTGACTTGACTGAATACAACCATATTATGATCTTTTAATTCTGTTACTGTGAAAGGTGAAAGGGATCCCTATAATCAAGTTCTGTGCCAGCTACTGTTGGTAGTGGTGGATGTAACCTTCCTTGTTTAGCCTTTAAAAGGTAGTAAAACCCTGTTGTTTTCAATGTTTTTGAGCAGCGCACACTCCAAGGTGCTTACACGTAAAACGTGAAAACAGATACTGTTTTAATCATTTTGTGATCTGCAAATCCCTCTGCCAGAGCATTAGGTACATCTAAAAGGCCTACTGGTGAAGGATCTGCGATGAACGGACTGCTGATGTGCGGAGCCTGTCCCATGTTTTGTCCTGGCTGCTGCCCGTCTTGGTTGTTCAACTGTTCTCATACTATGCAGATAGTGCTCTGCTGCCCAGAGAATGTGCAATGTGTAACCAGAGTCTGCAGGTTCCACCTAATGGCGATAACTCCAAGTCTCTGCTTAGAGTAAATGTAATTCAATTGATGCTTTTACAGCTGTTAAATTTACTCTAGGTTTTTCATCACAGAAGTTTTTGCTCAGAGAACTTCTCTCTGCCTTAGTTTGGTCATATGTATTAAAAAATTGTTGGAAATGCTCATTTCACTTTGAGAAAACAAAGATGCTCACATGTGGGAGAACCTAAGATTTACCAGTATTGGGTTATAGGGGTTTTCAGGCTCTTAACTTAGAGTCATGTTTTCTAAAGGGTGTGGAACAGAGTCATAGCAAGTTCAAACTTAATGAAAACAGATAGGTTTTTTAGTGTATAGGTTGAAAAGTATTGCAGTACATATACTATGGGTAGCAGACATGGAAGAAGCTTGAGGAAATACCAGTCTGTTTGCAGTTGCGGAATCCGTTCCTTCTTAATGCAGGGAGATTTTATGATCGTTTTGGCCTGCTTGGCACTGAGACAAGCAGAATAGCTTGAATCCATTGTCGTAATGGGTGAAGATACACTGACAGGAGAGGTTGGATCTGGAGGAGATCAAAAAAGGGACGCAAGGTCAGTGTGGTGTTTTGTGGCCTTTAAATACTTCTGTTGTGAGTCTGAATGGGGGAGAGACTTTTAAAATACCTTGCCAAATCCTTAATTTTATTCTGCTTCCTCAGTTTCAGGTTTTTGTGGTGGTGGGGATTTTTTTGTAGGTGTTTCTGCTTTGAAGCATCATTATTCTGCAGCAGATTAGGATGGAGAAGTGAAGATATTTATACACAGATGGTAATAATTAAGTGGCAGAAAAGTATTGTGGGGATGTGACTATCTTAAAAAGAAACCTACTCAAATGGAGAAAGAAGTAAAAGACAGTGTTGGCATAAGAAAGGCTTGACTTGCAATGAAAAAATTGAAGAAATAAATTAAAAGAAATCAATCAATTTCTTAGGAGCACTGCAGAAGCAATATTACAGGATTTTTTTTCCAGATCATATTTCATGAGGATCTAGATTAAAGATTAAAGTCCATAAAGAATAAAGCTCACAGTATATAGTGTGTGAGAAAGTGTGATTCTCTAATGTGTGAGAACTTGAAAGGTCGCTTCTGCTTTATGTCCCTACTCATTTCTTAGGTGGGAGTTGCACTGTGCAGTAATAACTCAAGGGCAACCGAGAATAGTCTAAAGAATTCATCTGGGTTATCTCAGTTGTTTTTGGTGATCATTCAGCAGTACAAAAGGAAAAATAGGGCAAACTTTTAACTGAGTTACTATTGGTTCTATGTGGTCACCCAAATTCTTCAGTAATGTGAGTTTGATAAAACAGCAGAGATTGGTAAAATGTATTGCTGGCACATTTCCTTTTAAAGTATTATTTTGAACTCATGCTGTTCATACAGTATGTACTAGTCTAAACAGATGGACCATAGTGAGCTTCTGCCTTGACATTGCCTGCATAATATCATGGCTGTGTCTGGGGGAATGGGTAAAATCATGCTGGCTCTAGAGTAAGCACAGGATGGTTTCAATTTCCAGCCTTTGGGAATGGTAGAGGCTGTTGAAGGGATCAGCAGAATGAATGCCAAGATGTTGCCTCAAAAATCACAGGTGCATGTAAGAAAGTAGTGGTGAAGCTACAGTGTAGTTGAAGAACCAAAGAGAAGGAATAGGGTGTAGTCTTCATCTCAGTTTAAGGAGTTTGGACTGAGAAGTGGAGGAGCCATAGCCGGGTTGATTTATGTGGGGCATGGTACAGAATGTTTAGCTGTTTGTACCTGAGCTGGGAATAGCTGGGGTTTTAAGGGCAAGAATGAGGCCTTACCTGAGAAAGGCAAAGATGTGCTATGTAAAATGGCATGTTTGGGGTTGTTACAAAGGTCAGTATATTTGAGCTTTTAAATCTGTTTTTCAATTCAGTTGTTCTTTACATTTCAGCAATAAATATTTGAGAATCAAGGGGGGGGGGGGTCTGAATAAAAGAATACGAAAGGAATGAAAAAAAAATTCTTACTTGGTGGGAGAAGTCAGTGGGCACTTCTAGGATTGCAGTTACTGTTCCAACTTCAGCCAAATGAATGGCTGACTCCAAAGCCCCAACCTGCTTTAAGTTAGTTTTTCAATGAAATGGTTTTCAATATTCTGCACCTAAATGCTCTGAAGATCTTTGAAATGTGGTTGGTTTGGGGTTTTTTTTGCATGAAGAGCTTGGAAAAGTAACTGAGATTTTGTTTAAGTTCAGGTATTAATTTGAACCCCATTGTAATTTAATGTATTACAAACTAATATTTGAAATAGAATCAGTGTTGACCTGTCAGTTTTACTTATTTCTCAGAAAAGCAGAGGGTGTATATATATAGTAAAGGCATGCACAGGCCTTTCAGCTTGTTGGTTGTAATTAAGGGGGATATTGGTGGTGCATAAGTTAAAAGTGAACACTGAACAGGGTATAGGTTAGCTTGGAGGAGAAGCTGTTGTTTCCCTAGAGTTGGGGCGTGGCTCTTGCTTGGTGTGGGGGGGAAGCTGCAGTAAAGATGATGATATGACTGAAGTTCGTTTGTGTTTTCTGCTGGAAATTACAATCCCATTTCTGACTCTTGTGCTTTATTTCAGCTCTTTTAAACTGTTGTAAACTTGTTACTTTTATTATTGCATAGATAATCTACAGATATATATATTATCATATGGATATCTTATTAATGTATAGATGTGGTGCTTAGGGACACGATGTAGTGGTGGTCTTGGCAGTGCTAGGTTAACGGTTGGACTCAATCTTAAAGGTCCTTTCCAACCTAATGATTCTATAAATGGGAGTGTTACTTTCTCAGTTGGTTTCCACGGGTGTCTCGGAGGTCGAGTTGCCACAGTATGTGCTCAGCACTCATACCTGTGGGCTGCCTTCAGATATAAAAAACCCAAATTCTTGTGGTGGTACTGGAGCTTCGGGGTTCATGTGGAGACCACTCAGTAAGTAGAATTAGGCCCTAATTTCTGTGCATATTCAGTAGTGCCTTAGGTGTGCAATAGTCAGTAACTTTGCGTAAGGCTTGTAGTCAAATTTGGAGCTCAGAAAGGCTTGTCTGGGCTGGTGGCCATGCTGCTGGTTACCTGCGGTCGTGGCTTGGAGTGGTTCAGTGTCAGCGCAGTCTCACTGCTTCACCACTGCACCCTGTCAGAAACATCTGTCAGCTTTCTGCTCTGTGTCTATCCTCCATGGGAGCTCTCATCCCTGAAATTAAGGCCAGACCTTAAGAATGAAATTAAGGATGGACCATGGATGCTCCTTATCAGGACTGAATCAAGCTTCCAGAGCAGTTTGGTTATAAAGGTGTTCTTAATAGTATTCAATATTCTGTTTATTTTTTAACAGTTAACACATGCCTTTTGTTTCACGTTTTATGTCAACTTTGTAATAACAGTTAATTAACCCCCTTCCCACAAAGTTTTGATTGATCAGTCAAAATGTATGGTGACACATACTGTGAAACACAGTATAGGGAATACTGATTGTCTGCCTGTAGTCATGCTGGTTTTAACCATCCTTGCTCCAAACCCCCAGGAATAATGAAATGGTAGAAAGAATTGTGGCCATTTATATTCTCTGCAGAGCTGCTGGGCTGTGGGGTGAGGCTCTGTGGCCCATGGAAGAGATGGTGTGCTGGGAAAAGGCTGTATTTACTAATTTTTGTGGACTCTGGTCTTTCTCGTGAGGCTCTCTTAATCTCATCTTAAAATGAAGATGCTTTTTAGTGCATGTAGTGATACAAACCTAGCTTTATGAAGTCTTTTAGAGCCTTATGGGGTTCAGGAAAGTAGGATTGCATTAGAATTTTTGTTTTGCTAATACATTTAGAAAGTGGTGATGACACTACCTTGGTACCAGCATTAGCTTAGTAATATCAAAAACTGAAATGTAAGAGGCTGCCCCATGAAAATTGAACCAGTAATCTGAGAAAGTGTTGGTTCCGGTGGTCTGGCTATTCAGGATCACAGCAGGAGAAGAGAGAAGCTGTTTTGAAGAAAGTGGGGTGATAACTGTGACATGTGGGACTAAACTAAGCAATGGAAAAGGAGGGGGACCATGTTAGGTTGTTGGGAAGTGGAAGTCTTATTAACAGGGATGGTCTGTTATATGTGTTGGGTGTATTTCTTGAGTTGTTGGGTGGCATAAGGCCAAGATGGTGAAGATCGCAGTTGGTACGTACCGGTGGCTGGATTGCTGGCATTTCTGTTGTGTTCGTAAGCAGAACGTAAGGCAGAAGCTGTGGTCAGCCCAGTACAAAACAAGGTCATTGGAAATCAGCTGTCCTTATGTATTAAATTAAATTATTAATTAAATTAAATTATGTCCTATATGTATTAAAGCCTCAAGCTTGAGTTAACCAAGTTCTTCAATCAATGTGTAATATTTGGTGTACACTGAAATAGAGCGTGCTGTATTCCTGTACAGAATGGTGTAGTTGATGAAAACTTATTAGTGTGATGAACTAGGAACCGACTGCAGGTTTTCTTGTGCTTAATCCTTGCTTATATTCCATTTTACGGGGAGCAGTGAAACCAAGATGAGCCACAAGTCTGGATCATTTAATAACGCTAACATTTTCTCTCCAGAAGAAATAATTCCTGGCACTGCTAAAAATACTGCTGGTGGTGTTTGCTGTGAAGTTATTAAATTTTTCTTGCCTTCCGGGTGACTCAGTGGGCTCTGTGAGCTGCCATAGTGGGGTGATCTGAGTAACAACCCCCTCTCGCCCTGTACTCCCCTTTACCCCATCCTCCCCAGCCTGAAGGGAAAGGGGAGCTTCTCACCTTCTGAGCCTGAAGTGTGGTATGGAGGTGTATAAAAACAAATACTGTAATTCAGTAATTCACACCTTATGCAGTTCAATACATGATCCTTAGTCGACTAAATGGTGGCACTCCTACTGCAGAGGGATAGGTACAGAAGAGTTTGTTTATGCTTCAAATATCCATATCTGGCATTTTGGGGAGATGTGAGACCCTCCAAAGCTCTTGAATTGGGACAATTAAAATCTTTCAGCACTCTTGTCTGGAGCTTTCTTCAAGCATATATGGACAGTGCTTTCTTCTCTTATAATTTATTTGCTTTTAAGCTTCGGTTAAGCTGAATTACTAGAAGAAATATTATAGATTAGTGTTAGACTTGTCTATGGAGTTGATTTTGTTTACATTGGAGAATGTTCTTTTCCATGTGAAAAGAAGTTGATTTTTCTGTAGAATCATGTGAAAAGGATTGGAAGTTCTGAAATGCTTATACAAAACTTCAGAAAGTAGCAGGTAACTCCTTATTCTTCTGAACGTGTAATATGGATCTCCTACGTAATTTTCCTAGAAGGCAGCATTTTTTTTGTCTCGGTTTGATTATTTAGCACCAACTTCTTTACTGAGGTGCTTCAAGTTCAGTGTAGAACAGCTTTGTTGGAGATACGGGATTTATTTTTCCATGTGTATTACACAGCTATTGGAGTCCATGATCTTTACAGGGAAGAGGTGGTATGCACAGTAAAAATAATTTTGACTTCTTAAACTGGACCTCAGTTTTGTTATCTGAGCACTTCTTAAAGCTTACTTAGTCCAGAGCCATTCTGTGTTTTACTTGAATAACTGGGAATCATGCCTGGTAGAGCAGTGAAAGACTTCTCTGGAGTATGTGCTCAGGAACTTACGGACTTCTGTGGATACTGTTTTGCTCTAGAGTTTCTAGGGATAACATGGGTGATGTATTATTTTTCCTCGAAGTGTGGTGTTATATCCTGAGCAATTCTAAGTAAAGGCAAAAAAATACAGATGCCTGATGGATCTGAAGAGAAGTGTTGGCAACTTTTTCCCTTGAGGAAGGAATATGCAGAATTCGGCTCAAGATGAAACTTCACAGGCAATGCTTATCAACACTGAGACCCACGAGTTGTGAGAACTTCAGATCAGATGTGTATGGCTATTGTCAATATAAATTGTTGATTGTGGGGGTATAATGTAATGTCAGTTGTGATTTTACAGACTATTTCTAACAGCAGCACTTATCCAGTGGCTTGCTTACGTTGCCTTTTCTTCTGAACCTGCTATGCTGGGGTGCACCCAGGGGCTCTGTTGTATGTATTTTAAATAGAGTTTGAATTTATTATCATGTTTGGAGTTCATTTTTACTCGGCAAACTGAACTCCTGCTGCTAGAATAGTTTTGTGACTTCCAGGCCATGCTGTACCTTATTCTGCCAGTGGCAGAGTGGGTTGGAGAGATTGTTACATTGTGATCGTTGCAAGCTGTTAAGGATCAATCTATAATAAATCCTTTATAAATTGAATGTGGTTTAATACCTTTATGGAAAGCCATTTGCTGCTATTTTTGCTTTGGAAACATCCATTGTCTTCTGTGAAGCAGAAGTTTCAAATAATAGACATCATATTAGTTAACAAGGGTGGTTGTGAGGGGGGGAAGTAAGGAATCAGTGAATTAGAATTTCTGGAACTGTTGGAAAACAGAAAAATTTGAGCGTTGCAACAAATATAAAAAATATTCTGTCATAGTAAAGATTAATTTTTACAAGTCTAAAAGCTAAATTTATTGTGTGTATGTATGTTTATAAGTGTGCTCTATGAAGACTCAGTGAAACAACATGAAATTTGTTTTTGAAATGTTGGATTGAATCTGCAAGCTGAATGAGATTGGTGTTCTTTGAGGGCATGCCAAGGAAAAAAGGAAAGCTATTAATAAAAATAATAAAACCCCAAGTTCTTTCAGCTTAATTGCATTAAACTGTATACTTAGCCTGGGTTCAGAGCCTTTGTGCACTGTTTGAGCGTAGTAACCACTAGAACCTTTCTCGTGTCATGTGTCCGTCACACAGCACTGCTAAGTGATGAAGCGTTACCGCTGGGTCTGTGTCGTTCACAGCCGTGCTGCCAGTGCAGCCCTCGCTCCTTGGGAGCGAGCTGGCGTGCGCCAGCTGGGTAGCTTTCAGAGTGATGAAATGCCAAGTTGTTGCAGGGTTGTGTGGGTGCTCAGAACACAGAAGCTTAAGAGAAAATAAAAAGCATTGCAGGCTTCTGCCTAAAGAGAATCAGGATGGGAGGTTGTATTAGGCACGGGGCTGTTCCTAAGTACAAGTGCTGATTGATGGCATTTTCAAAGCTTTCAGGATGGTCGTGCCTCAGAGGAAGTGAACAGAGCCTTTATGGAGGGAGGTGGAGATGAAAGTCAATGGATACGTTTTGCATAAACAATTCAGGTTTTTGTTGAGTTCAGGAAGAGAGATGCAATTACTGTAGAAAAATACAGTTTACTATGAAGAATGAATTCCAGAATTCTTGCTTTAGGGAGGAAAAGAATATTTGAGCCAATGCTTATAATCACTAAATCCTGTTTGAAAATAGCTGATAACAGAAGTTGGGGCTAGTTTTCCTTATTGCTGAGGAATTCCACTGTTGTCCCGCCCTTCAGTATTTTGTGTGTATGTGTTTGGGAATGAAAATATATTACGCTTTTGATCTTTTTAAGCTTTTCAGATGCAAGCAGGTTTCAAGGGATTTGCACTTCTCCCACTAGCTGCGCTGACAGGATAACTGGGTGAAGGTGCTTACCTAGAGGCTAAGCAGATCTTCAGGCTTGACTGAAATGGTTGTTGTGTCTTAACAGACCACCTGCTCCTTGCTCTTGCTGGGATACCCTGAGTAGTCTGTGATCAGGATTTTCTGCTGCTGTTATTCAAGGAATGGATTGAAACTGGAGAACACCGTACAGTGTATTTGGAAAGCTGTGAAGTGGAAAAAAACTTTGTGTGTGCTCTTCAAGGATGTCCGTAGGCAGCAATGTATAAACAATTTCTGGCTGAGGTTCAAACTGATATTTTCAGATTAAACATGAATCTATCTGAATCTGTTAAGGAGCTATTCTTCTTCCCATAAGGGTTCTGTCTAAAGTTGCTTGCTATCCCCCGAGTTGGCGAGGAGGGAGCACAGCCTGTTAGAAGAACAGTTCCTGCTCAGCTGCTCAGAACAACCAGCCTGGCTGTACTCCATTGCATCCTGGTTGTCACGTGTGTCAGCTGGTGCCCTGTGATCTCCAGGTGGAGCAGGAGGATGTAGTGGGAAAGGAACCCTTGTGGTTTGTAACTGCTCAGGGATTCGGCAGAACGTCTGGGACGTGTCTCCAGGGAAATCCTATGCCATTACTAAATCCAAAACAGTAGGATGAGGCAGCCTTGTGGGTATGAGTGTATTGAAAGATAAATCGTTGGAAATGGTGGAGTATTTTCATAACTGCATTGCTGCTGACCTGGAGAGAAGATCCAGATAGCAGATGGGAGGTGGTCAGGTTTGAGGACTTGTGTCACTTCACCTCCTGGCTTCATTGTGTGGTTTAACAGTTCCTATCTCAAACTTTTAACTTTTCCTCAGCAGTGTCTTTGTAACATGGAATAAATATGTATGGACTTGTTCTGTGTGCAGCTCGAGGCCTGTAGTGATGCTTTCCTCCTAGAAAGGCATTGCTGCTTTTTGGGGATGCTAAAGCTTACAGGCAGCAGTTTCTTTGAGGTTAATTTTACGCCTGATCCTTTGTGCTCTTGGTTCTGTCTCCTGTTGGTACAGAAATCTCTGTTGCGATAGAGAAAAACAGAGAAATGTTGGCACAGGAGTGAAGGCTGGCTGTCCTGATCTTCCTTGTCAAACAGCTGGTTTCATACAAACATGTACAGTTGTCTGCAGAACTGCAGGCTGTACAGATGTGCAAGAGTGAGATGTAAGCTGGTCTGGTGGGATGGTATGTGTAGGTAAAGAAAAAACCTGATACCTGTGACTTGTGATTTTAGGAGGAACGTATTTATTAAAGGCAATGGTTTCTTTTGTGCGTCTTACTTGGTGTTGAAAAGTGAATGAAGTGGAAGATGGGTGGCTCTAATTAGTAGATTGAACAGTTGACCAGACTACTTCAGACTAACCTCTCTGAAAATGCTGGTGTTAAAGCAGATGATGATGGTGACCATAGTAGAAAGCTGAACTATGATCCTTTTTGCCTAAAGCTTTGCTAATTCTATGGGACACCAGTTTTGTTCTGCCGCCATCACTGGAGCATCCGAGTGCTGTGGCAAAGTGTATTAAGTGATGTCATTAACATCTGTCCAGGGTAGGTGGCAGCCAGGAGGTCTAAGGAATTAAATGTTGTCTAATAAAAACTCATCTCTTTGAAAAATATTTACACCCTGCAACTATGAGAAAGCCATGTGGATACTCGGATACTAGAAAGAGCAAACAATTATTTCCTTATTTTCCAAACTCTGAAGGAACTTCTCTGAGATATTCACGTTTAAAGTACTTGGGCAGCTTGAGAGCTCCAACAATCTCTTGAATGCTTTGGTGCTTGAAGGTTTATCTTCTAAATTCAGTTTTGAGAATTATGGCTCTTCCTTAGACAGAAGCATCTGCAGTTTGATACGTAATAAAATTTAGTTATCACAAGGTTGTGAGATCGTAACAGCTGTCACCGCAAAGAACTGGGGCTCTGTGGCTCCCGTGGCTTCGAAAGCAGGCCTTGCAGCCGTGGGGGCTTTTCGGCTCTTTGGCCGCCCTGAGCAGATCGCCGCCCGCTCCGTCCGGGCTGGCGGCCGCGGCGCTGCCCGGGCGGGGCTGACGTGCCCTTCCCGGGGCGCTGCGGGGCTGGCGAGCGCCTGCACGGGCAGAGCTGCGGCTGCCCCGGCGACGCGGCAACGTTCGAGACGTTTTTGGGAATGCATTTCCCCCTGGGGCGCCGGGGTGGCGGGGAGGGGCCCCTGACCCAGCGCCTGTCACCCGGGCCCCCGCCGTCGGGAGCCGGAGCTGTCGGGCGCGGCGGGCAGCGTCCGATAACGGAGGCGGCCGCGCCGGGTGCCCGGCCGTGCGGAAGCCGGGCTCCTCCCTCCCGCCGGGGCCGCGGCCTCCCGCCGGTGCTCGCGCTCCCGTAGTCCTCCCGCCGTGGCGGCGCCGCGGGCGCGCGCTGCTCCCCGGAGCCCCGGCTCCGCCCCGCGGTCGCGCGCGCCGCCGGGAGCACCGGGTCGGGGGCGGGGCCGGCCTGACCCTCTGCTCTGCTCTACCCGCAGATGGCTGGGTGCGTGTCACGAGTGGAGCTGTCGGTGTCCTGCCGGGGCCTCCTCGACAGGGACCTGGGCTCCAAGTCGGATCCTCTCTGCGTCTTGCTGCAGGATGCAGGCGGCGGCCGGTGGGCTGAGGTAAGGGCAGCTGCACGCACTGCTGGCTTTCCTAGCGGGTGCTTCATGCATGTAATTCAGATGCATGTTCCACGAGTGGTCCCTGATGCCCGTGCTCAAACTCTGCTTGGAGTTTTACGTTCGTTAGTTTCATTAACTGCTTATATGTTTGCCTAGAGTTGCATTGGGATGTTTGTTTGCCTGTTACTGCATAACCTGTCCTCTTTCCTTTACCTCAGAGCACGCAGTCCAGACTGCAGCATTTCACCATACTTTCCTCTAATTTGCAGAATTTTCCTGTACGGTAACATTTATTGTTGGATGTAATTTCCTTTCTTGGCAAGCCGTCGGTCAGCCTGGCAGCAGTGGCCTGGTTCTGCACCGAGCATGGAGCATGGTCCAGGTTGCATAGCCTGGCTGGTGCCTGTGTTCGATCAGCGCAGAAGTCTGGGTCGCAGATTAAAAGCTGTGTTGGAGAAAGCATGGTTCTTACGCATCATCGACGGCTTTGCTTCTGCGTTTGTGCAGCTAGATCGCACGGAGAGGATCAAGAACTGCCAAAACCCTGAATTCTGCAAGAAACTGGTTGTGGACTACTATTTTGAGAAAGTGCAGAAGCTGAAATTCGGCATATATGATATTGATAACAAGTCCTTTGATTTGAATGACGATGACTACCTTGGCGGGATTGAGTGCACGCTGGGACAGGTATGCGTAGAGGCGTGTGAAGTGATCCGCAAAGCGTGGCAAGCGTTGGGTGTATTATGAAAAATGAGGTGAAAGACTGCTTTATCAAAGGCTTCAACATATAAAAATTTGAAAACATTTTGTTGAACAGGTTAGTTTGCATTACTGTTGAACATAGAAAAATCATTGTGCCAGTCACAAAGTGAAGGTTAGAAATATACAAGGTTTGCCATTAATTGCTTAGGAGGTGTGTGTAGCACTAAAGGCAGTCTGTGAGTAAGGAAGGTATGGTGCTTGGAGAGCTCTGATGGAGTTTCCTTTTTACAAAGTGATCATCAGTAAATTTGGGTAAATAAGGCCATTTGAGATTCTGTATTCATTTCCTGAGGAGAGGTCTGTATTGCTAGGTAGGAGAAGAAAAGTGGGGTTTGTGTTATTAAAGAAAGACTTGATAATTAAATAGCCTTTTCTGATTTTAATAGCTTCTTGGCTACATGTGATGAAAATGTCTCTTGTGTCTTGGGGGTAGAAAAAATAGGAGGCTAAAGTTACGTTTGGAGACGAGTTACTGGGTGCTGTTTTGTGGATAGTGAGAAGGCAATTTTCAGATTGTTGCGCCACTCAGGAGCGCAAACTGATGGCTGTCGCTGTTGGAAATGCGTTTATCTCTTAGATCTCTCAGGAGAGTTTGAGAATTTTGCTTCTGAATAGTAGTTCTTTGCTCTTTTTCTAATGACATTTATATTGTCTTTAAATCTTAGGTTGTGTCCAGCTCGGTGTTCACCCGACCGTTGGAACTGAAGCAAGGAAAGCCAGCAGGAAAGGGCACCATTACGGTAAAGAAGGTTTTTGGTGTGGAAAAAATGGTTTCTCATTTTTTCATATGTTGTCTGGGAGAAAGTAACGTTTCTAGTTTTCTTTCGGTATACCTTCAAAGGCTACATGTGTACAGGAAAGAGATATTTGTAACTGCAGTTTCTTTCATGGACAAAGTATGAGCAAAACTCTGTGGGGTTTCTTTTCTTTTTTCTTTTTTTTTTTTTTTTTTTTAATATCTGTGGCACAGATTTCAGCAGAGGAGATTAAAGATACCAGGGTTGTGTACATGGAAATTGAAGCCCAAAACTTGGACAAAAAGGTATTGATTCTTCTCAGTTGCATTGCATGCTTCTGCGATATTTACGGTTAGTGCCTTTTGGCCAGGAATCTCTCTGTATTTGCAGACATTCAACTAAGATGGGTAATTCACGCATGGAAAAAGGCTCCCTGTGTTTCATTACTTACAGTGAAGTAAACTGGAGACATAATTTCATGTTGAAAACCACAATGTAGAACCAGAAACTCAACTGCCAGGTTTAGGTATTAGGGGATTTTTTGGCATTGGATTCATTCTGTGTATATACAGTTCGGTATTGTCTCCAATGAATATTGTAGCTGTGAACTGAGCTTTCTGTAACGTTGTTAAGGAAGAAAAGGTGGAAATTCAGGGATGCTGCCTCGATGTTATTTTAAGCCAAAGACCAACCCAGGGATTTAGTGACCCTACTGCTCAGTCAGCAAAATGACATGATTTATAGTGACAAAAATGGTCTGAGGCGGTGGTCTTGGAATCAGAGCTGATAAATTCTGATGACTTAGAAAGTGCAGCAGTTTAAAAGAGAAAAGTAAAGTAAAAGAAAGGAAAACAAATTTATAGTTTGTTTGACTTTGTGCTTTGTTTGAAGTATTGTGTACTGATCAGCCAGCTCTTCTCTCATCTTAGTAAATTACAGGAGGCTGATTACTTCTGTTGGTTTTTGTTTGCAGGATTTCTTAGGTAAATCGGATCCGTTTTTGGAGTTCTACAAGCAGAGCGGTGCTGGAATGTGGCAGCTGGTGTACAGATCAGAGGTAGTATTTCTCTGCTGATGTTTTTCTTGGGTGGATCAGACACCTTACTCCTACCAAAAGTGGGAGTCCCACTCCTGGTCATACTTTGCACCAGTTCTGCAATGAAAGTTGTCTTGTACCCTAGAAAAGGGATTCTGCTCGCTGACCTGGCAGAACATTGTTTGTTTACTGCCTGGTGACTGGATTAAGCTGGCTCAGTGAAGGGTCCAACCATGCACCGAGGGAGAAGAGTGGCACAACTCTCCTCCCTTTCAGCGGTGATGAGCTGTTAGGTTGGCTTGGCTCCAAAATATAACTTTACCCAAACTTCAGCTTTTATTTCTTACAGAGCTTTTGCTTGGCTGCCCATGCATGGCAGGGTTGAACTGACTGCGGCTGTTCTTAGGTAGCTGTGCAGAACCCTTGCCTTATGTTTCTTAGTGACTTGCGTGCGGCATCCCTCACGTGACATTATGCTGTAATTTTTTTAAGGTGATTAAGAACAACTTAAATCCGTGCTGGAGGAAGTTCAGTGTTCCCTTGCAGACGTTCTGTGGCGGAGACTTTAATAAACCTGTCAAGGTACAGCCTTCAGAAATCCAATCTCTGTTGATATTAACTATGAGTTATTAGGTTGTCTAGCCATATTTAAATTTTTCAATTGCCTTTCTAGAACAGTAGTGTGGCAGATAACTGATTATATATCTATTAAGTATGAAGTCTGTATTAAAACATCATGAGTTGTCAAACTAAGAAGTCAGGAAATGCAGAAGTGACACACTTTGTAATGATCAGTCATAAGTATTAAAACTGATTTTTTCACTATTCTGGGCAGGTTTCAGTGAGTATTTTTGTTTTCGTTGGTTTTGGGGGGGTGTTTGGTTATTTTTATTTGTTTGGGTTGGTTGTTTTAAACTGTGGCTTTCTAGCACTCTTAAGTTAACTGAGAAGCTCATATATGTGGGACAAGCTTGAGTGCCTTAGGATACTGACACTGAGGGGACCGTAATGCATCTGTCAGATTCATCCGTTCATGAGACTGGCAGTCTTGCTTCCACTCTTTTTCAATATGTTCCAACTAGAAATTTGGTTTTGAGTCAGAACTGCAATTCCTTGTGGTCTTGTATATGATGACTAATTCTCTTTGGTCCTGGTTTATGGAGGTGGTAGCAGAGCAATTACATCTTCTATTAAGTTTCTACAAAAGACAATCTGATAGCAAATTAATTTATTTTCTTTTTCCAAGCAATGCATTGATAATGTAAAGGCATTTAAATCCATAGATAATTCTATGTGAGTGTAGTCTCTCTCTGCTTATCCAATTCCTAAACACTTTCCATTTGCAGAATTTTCCTGCCTCATTCTGTCTGTGAAGAAATCTGATGTTGGAAGTTTGATCTGAAAGGTTTAGCAAAAAGCATGTTTTTATTTGTGCTGCGTGGCAGGTCCAAAGAGTTACTGAGATTTTTAACCTGGAAGTAGATGTTCGGGTGTGCTGGGCTTGTCGATACATGGCAATGTTCTACGTGTGTTCGCGAGCTTTTATTGTTGGGGAATCAACAGCCTTGGGTCAGAAAGAAGTTCTCTTGGTCCAAAAGGGAGCAGCAAATGTGGAAAGGAGATGGCAAGGAGGTGCATGTTGCTATTTGTCAAAACTGACATGAGATGGCACAGTCCACACATTCTATTGCATGAGGCTGTATTTGCTATAGTCCAAAAAGATTTGTGTGGTTGGTTTTGTTGTTGTATGGGGTTTTTGATTTAGTTTTGGTTTTTTTGTTTGTTATGGGGTTTTTGTTTGTTTGTTTTCCAGAACTTTTCAGTGCTTTGGAATTCACTTTGGAATGACCTGCTTCTTAAAAAGGATAGATCTTTACTGACAGTTGTTTCAGTCAAAATTGTTGATGCATGTGCAAATAATCTATTTCACAGCACAGCTGTGAAAAAAGATCATACTGTTCTTGTACTTAACAGGTTAGGGAAGTCAGGCAGGAGTTTCACTAGCAGCGCTGAAGAATATAATATTGCACTGGTGTTTCATTTTTCATCTGGTATTTGCTGCTCTGAACCTTGTTTGAGGCTTCCAAAAATTTACTTAGGAACAATTACATGTGACATAATGGTAGTCAGTGAAGGGAGAACTCCTTGTACTTGAGCACAGTGGAAACAGCTATTTTAATGTGTCCCCTAAATATCAGCTTTGCCAGCTGTCTATGAGGATTATGTACTGACTATGTGCATGAATATAAATGTTTTGACCAAATTAACTGTGCTACCTAATACTTTGGTAGTTTTCTCTTAATTGTGATGAAAAGCGATGTTCTCCTTGTTCTGTATTAAGAACAGCTCAGGTTTGTGACACAGCGTAATCTTCATGACAGTTTCATTAAAAATAGGGGCAAATCAAAGTAGCAACTCTCCCCCATAGTTACTTAAATGAAAATAGCAAATGTGAAATTTGAGGGTGTTGGTATTGGAACGAAAGCTGCCAGTCCATGTGTTTGATGGTAAACCCATTTGCTGTGAATTCTTAAAGTTCCTCCTCAAGATGAAAGGGGCCTTTTTACCTGCTGACTGTGTTCCAAGGCTCGTAATGAATATTGGATAGTTCATTTGCAAAGGAACAATTCATCATTAAATAACTATATACAGAGTCCTGCAGTATTGCTAGCAGGATTTTGTTTGCAGTAGCACCACAGCAGCTTTGGGCTGCATACAGTGAATCTTGGCCAGTTTTAGAAAATGCTTGTAAAAAGAGGTTTGTTTTAAGCCATACCATGCTGCGAACCAATAATTTTATTGGTGTGGCTGAGAGGGGGAGCAGGAGCAAGCAGGAGGGGAGAGGAAGTGCATGGAGGTCGCAGCTGCTGGATTCTCTGCGGCTATCCAGGTGTGTTGGCATGAAGGAGGCCCTGCACTGGATGTCCGCACCCTGGCTTCTGCATGAGAGCCTCCTTCGTTGGACCCCCTGGCATAATCCAGTTGCTTTTGGGTGAAGAAATATCAGAATTGTTGAGAGAGGCAAAGTGGAGTTCAGGCAGGAAGGTGGGAGTTGCTTCATGGTGGAGCATGCAGAAGAGGGGAGTGGAAAGGTGTGGTGGGTTGGGAAGGGGAAAGGGGGAGAAAGGGGGCACAGTCTCTAAGGTGATCTTGTTTTCCAATTAAGAGACTGAAGGATGGCACATTTCATTTAGGTGGCTAGATTAGGCGATAATTAACCCAGCTTTTTGTACAAGTTTCCCACTCATACCAGTGGCAGACTGCTGGTGCATCAAAGTAGTCCTAAAAGAACCCTGTCTCAAATTCAAATACATAGCCATTGAATTTGACATCCTTATTGAGGTGTTACCCATGGGTTCATCTTGTCCCTTCATCCTGAGGAGGAAGCTGTCTCTGTGGTTTAGACTGGAGTAACATCAGTTTCTTTGTTATTAAAGACAGATCTCAGAGAGAGCTTTTGAGCCTGTGTAGCATGTGGACTTCAACGGGGGAGGAAGCAGCTGTTCACAAACTGTTTCTTGATTGACTGCTTCTGGAAATACTTGTGTCCTGTAGTCATGTGTGTTGTGCATATTATTAATGCTCCTCTTAGCTGATTTTATGGGGAGCTATTGACAATACACATCTTACTGTGTTTGCTCCAAGCCATAGTTCTTAGCATATTTTTATTTTTAAATGCATTGCTCTTTTGCATTTCCTGGTTCTGAAGCTGTCATGCTGATCTAAACATGACTGGTCGTTAATTAAGTATTTATACTTTGATTGGTATAAGATGCAGAAAAAGACAGACCTAGTGCCCTGTGGAAATTGCAGTTTCTTTGAAAATTGATGCTTTTGCTGGGCAGAAGAAAAGAGTATATTCAGAAAGTGTTTAAATAACAAACTGACAAACTTTTAATTGCTTCTTCCCATTACCCCAGTTGCATATCTTGTCCCGAATGATCTCACATTTACATATCTGGGCTGTGAAATGTTGGGTTGTTTGTTTTTTTTTTGTTTGTTTGGGTTGTTTTTTTTTTTTTAATCTCTTGTGTTTAAACTAGGGAAAGCTTTCAATTAAAACTTTCACTTAAATGGGTGGGCAACTGAACATCCTACTTTTTCTGAGATTCACTCTGGGTGTCTTTCTTACTATCAGGTTTCAGTTAGTGATATGGATGGCACCACCAGTTCAGATGTGATTGGGGAATTCACTAGCATTGCTGCAGAGCTGTCAGGAGCAGGAGATCAGGTGGTGAGCAGCTGGCACTCTCCCTAATGCAATACACTTGCCCATGGCTTGCTCTGTTCTCTTTCAGGTACAGTGTGCGGATCACGACAGTGATGGGTCGCATGACTTGATCGGCACTTTTGAAACTAACCTGACTCAGCTGCAGAAAGCAAGTGATGGCTCTCCGGTGAGCTTTCTCAATCCCCTGTAACTTCACCCCTAATTCAGTCTTTCACAATCCCTTTTTAATATTGACCTCGGAGATATACTTTCAGTGGTTGCCTCCAAAAGTGATTTTTTTCTGTCTGAATCTTTGTACTACTAAGCCAACATCTGGGAAGAATAAAACCTGGTGTGGGAATTATATTGCTCTGTTTTCCTTGGGTACTGTTACCATTCCTATTCCTAAAGACATCCTTGAGCCTGTTGTCTGCTAGCTGCCTGCCACTTTTCCCAGCGGTGCAGCTTGTTTTGGTCTCTGCTG
This sequence comes from Phalacrocorax aristotelis, assembly GCF_949628215.1. Lineage (NCBI taxonomy): Eukaryota > Metazoa > Chordata > Aves > Suliformes > Phalacrocoracidae > Phalacrocorax > Phalacrocorax aristotelis. The sequence continues at coordinate 993,760 of NC_134288.1, read as the reverse complement.
AGTCAAGTGGAAATAAAAGGGCTTGTTAATGCTTCAACAGATGAGCCCAGAGGTAGGGATTGTTTCAGATAACATTTGTGCTTGAGCTGGTCACCTTCACAAGCATTCTGGTCTCCTCTCTAGCTAAATGAGAGAAGCAGTGCTTCCAAGGGGCACACTTCTTAGAGACACGGAATCGTATAGGTTGGAAAAGATCTTTAAGATCAAGTCCAACTGTAAACCTAATGCTGCCAATTCGCCACTAAACCATGTCCCTAGGCACCACATCCAAATGTCTTTTAAATACTTCCAGGGATGGTGCCTCAACCACTTCCCTGGGCAGCCTGTTTCAATACCTGACAACCCTTTCAGTGAGGCAGTATTTCCTAATATTCAATCTAAACCTCCCCTGGCACAGCTTAAGGCCATTTCCTCTCATCCTATTGCTAGTTACTAGGGAGAAGAGACCAACCCCCACCTCGCTACAGCCCCTCTCAGGCAGTTGCAGAGAGTGATAAGGTCTCCCCTCAGCCTCCTCTTCTCCAGGCTAAACCCCCCCAGCTCCCTTAGCCGCCCCCCAGCACACTTGTGATCCAGACCCTGCCCCAGCCCTGCTGCCCTTCTCTGGACACGCTCCAGCCCCTCAAGGCCCTTCTTGTCCCGAGGGGCCCAAACCTGAGCCCAGCATTCGAGGAGGGGCCTCCCCAGGGCCGAGCACAGGGGCCCCATCCCTGCCCGGCTCCTGCTGGCCACACCAGGGCTGACACAAGCCCGGGGGCTGGTGGCCTCCTTGGCCACCCGGGCACTGCTGGCTCATGCCCAGCCGGCTGTCAGCCAGCACCCCCAGGGCCTGCTCCGCTGGGCACTTCCCAGCCCCTCTGCCCCAGGCCTGGAGCGTTGCCTGGGGTTGGTGTGACCCAAGTGCAGGACCCGGCACTTGGCCTTGTAAAACCTCATAAAGTTGGCCTCAGCTCAACAATCCAGCCTGTCCAGATCCCTCTGAAGAGCCTTCCCTCAAGCAGATCGGCACTCCCACCCAACTGGGTGTCATCTGCAAATTTACTGAGGGTGCACTTGGTCCCCTCATCTAGATAATTTATAAAGATATTAAATAGAACCAGCCCCAACACTGAACTCTGGGGAACACCACTTGTGACCAGCTGCCAATTGGATTTAGCTCTGTTCACTACAACTCTCTGGGCTTGGCCATCCAGTCAGTTTTTCACCCAGCAAAGAGTACCCCTGCCCAAGCCATGAGCAGCCAGTTTTTCCAGGAGAATGATGTGGGAAACAGTGTCAAAGGCTTTACTAAAGTCTAGGTAGACAACATCCCAGCCTTTCCCTCATCTACTAAGCAGGTCACCGTGTCATAGAAGGAGATCAGGTTAGTTAAGCAGGACCTGCTTTTCCTAAACCCATGCTGACTGGGCCTGATCACTTTGCTATCCTGTACGTGCTGTGTGATGGCACTCAGGATGATCTGCTCCTTAACCTTCCCTGGTACTGAGGTCCAGCTGACCAGTGTCTAGTTCTTCCTTCCAGCCCTTCTTGTATATGGGTGTCACATTTGCTCATCTCCAGTCAACTGGGACCCCTCCAGTTACCAGGACTGCTGATAAATGATGGAAAGCAGCTTGGTGAGCACATCCACTGGTTCCTCCAGTACCCTTGGTGGATTCCATCTGGCCCCATAGACTTGTGTGTGTTTAGGTCAGGTAGGAGGTCACTAACCATTTCCCCTTGGATTATGGGGCCTCATTCTGCTCCCTGTGTTCTGGCTCAGGGGGCCGAGTACCCAGAGAACAACTGGTTTTATATTAAAGACTGAGGCAAAGAAGGCATTAAGTACCTCGGTCTTTTCGTCAGCCTTTGTCACTCTTTCCTCCCATATCTAAAAAGTCTGGAGATTCTCCTTAGCCCTCCTTTTGCTCATAATATATTGATAGAAGTATTTTTTATTGTACTTTATGGCAGTAGCCAGATTAAGTTCTAGCTGCCTTGCCTTGGTCATCCAGTTTAGAAGTTGAATCATTTGCTTGTGGTGTCAGTTTCTCTCTCTTGATTGCAATGAAAACCTGAACTCTCGTTCTCATGGAGACGGATATCTAGATTAATATCTAGATATATCAGATGAATCTGCACACAGGACCTAGCCTAGGACTGCTTCCATTTGCCAGCCAACTTGATTTTTGTGGTTGTAATCCTAAAGCTGGTAGAAGATTCTTGCCTCTTTCCCTAGGCCATGTGAAATCAGAACTAATGCAAATGAAACAAAACAGTGAAACGCTGCCATTGGGAACCTGCGACCTAGGTTTTTTGGCCTCCCTCATCCAAAGGTTTCGCCGCCTCATTTTCTGTTTGAGTGCATTCCCTTCCCTTAACTGAAAAAGAACCTGATTATATTAAGAGAAATGCTTGTATTTGTGATAAACTTTTTTTTTCCTCTGATACAATGACCCTGTTCCATGATTGCATGCAGAATAACAGTTATGTTGTTGAGAGAGGGTTTTATGAGGTCTTCCCTCGTGTTTTGCCCAGTGCTGGTAGGAAAAGCATCCTGTTTAACTTGCCAGGTAGAAGCCAAAGTAGTTGAAAACTTTTTCTAAAATTAAGTTTCAGAATTCTGCCAGATATTTGTGTAACTCAGAAATTGTGTGATGTCTGACGCTGTTCTGTTTCATTAATTTGCCGTGCTGTAAATGCAGATGTTTTGGAACTTGCTTCCTGTATGCTTGCGTTCTGTAGGTGGAATTCGAATGCATTCATCCTGAGAAAAAACAAAAGAAAAAGAGCTACAAAAACTCTGGTATTATTAGAATAAAATCCTGCAAGGTAAGATGATTTTTGTTGGTTTTTTACTTTTTTAATTTTCTGATTGTAATGAAATCTGTTCTTATGGGGAGGAGGTATAACACTATCTACCTGTTCCTCTAGATTGAGACAGAATATTCGTTTCTGGACTACGTCATGGGAGGCTGCCAAATTAACTTTACAGTGAGTTGTTTTCCCACTGCACATCTTGGTAGATGACAGGACAAAGCAATGAAGTTATGATTAGTACTTCTATTTGCAGTGTGAATGACTGCGAATGCAGTGTGTATTTGCAGTGAAACTTCAAACTGGAAAAACCACGATATTATATTTTACTTTTTGTGATCAAGTAGCAACTTTAATGGAACCAGGGTTTCTTAAACTTCTTTTGAGAAATTGGTTCAGTCTATCAGTGGAAAGCTTTACTATTTCTTAAACATGCATGTACCCCAATGGGAAAAGGTATGCTGGCTTGTTTGCCTGTCCCTGTATAGGGCTGCCTGTGTGCCTGGGAGGAAGGGAGCTGTGTGGGCCTCGTCTAACCCTCTGTTTCTGGGTATGGTTAGTTCTTCTCATTTGCTTATGGTGATGTCTCAGTGACTTGCTGTCATCATCTTGACTGATTAGGTGGGTGTAGACTTCACTGGCTCCAACGGAGATCCCAAGTCACCAGATTCTCTTCACTACATCAGCCCAGACGGGATAAATGAGTACCTGATTGCTATCTGGAGTGTGGGAAGTGTAGTCCAGGATTATGACACGTATGTCATGATCTTAACTGATCTAGCCACTGCATCAAAAATGTGTCACAGCGGGTGTCAGTGATCAAGGCTGATAGCTTGTTCCAGAGCTGTAATGTTTGAATGACTGAGGTGCTACCTTTCCTCGGGAGATTCCTTCAGGAGCTGCTACCACTTCCTCCTGCTTCTGCACCAACAGGGAGGGCAGTGGCAGCCCTTCGTAATTTGGCATACTTGCTTGATTTGTCCCTGCACGTCTGCCCTATTATGGCCCTGGGTTACTCTCTAATGCTGCTTTAGCTGGTTACTAATCCCTTGTTGCTGATAATGCGTTTCAAACATGAATGCTCTGTTTGATTTAATGGGAGTATGTTTGTCAGCTCTATCCTTTAGCCAGGCTGTGGTTGGTTTGGCTTTGCTCCTGCAACTTGGAGATCTCCTGAGAGTCCTATGGGGTGCTACTCTGAAACTGTCAAGCCCAAGCCTGCAACCCTTAGGTGACTGGTGGCTGGCCAGGGGGAGCTAGATGGTGTACCCATTCCTCATGGCAGGAATTGAACCTTGGTCTCCAGCTGCTTTCTGGGAATAAAATGGAATAGTGAGTTATTAAAGAATTGCTCCTTCTCATTTCTTCTTGTTGCCCTTTCTCTCCAGGGACAAGCTGTTTCCTGCATTTGGGTTTGGAGCTCAGATTCCTCCTAGCTGGCAGGTAGGGCCTTCACAACACTGAGCAATTGCTCTGTCTGTGCCTCCATTCCCTAACTGTTTGTAATGTCCCCTTTCCTAGGTATCTCATGAGTTTGCTTTGAACTTCAACCCCAGCAACCCTTACTGTCAAGGTGAGGGTGCCTCTTTGTTAATATTTCACTGAGGGGGACAGGTGTTTAAAGTGGTGTATTTCTTCCATAACTGGTGCATAACTGCAGCAAACTAGATTTACACTCACCTGGATGCTGACAAGAATGGATGGGTGTTGATGCAGACTTCTGTGTGGTCTATGTAAGCTCTAGTGAAGGGGTCTAGATTTAATCTGATGTTAGTCTGTGCTGAAACTTTTGTTGCTGCAGCTTGGTTACTTCTGGTATGTTATAGGTGGCAGTGGACTCAGATCAGCAGTGTGCCTGTGCTTGTCATATTTCCAGAGTAACCATCTGCTAAGGCTGTGAGAGATCATGGTTACTTCATTGGGAATGTGTATATGTTTGAATATTATCTTTTAAAGAGTTGACTTAAAAGCTTGTTTTCTTTATAGCCACCTTCTTTAGTGGAGGTTGTTTCAGCTGTTTGCGATGGCAGCTCTCTAAGACGGATTATGACCTCTAAGGACTAAGAACTCTCTCAGCATACAGTGACACAGAATTGTTCGTGAACAAGCATTTTTAACTCATTTCAGTTCTTCTCTCTGGTATAAGGCCAACAAAAAATGGAATCTGAGATTCAGTGTTAAAATCCAGGCATTACTGTTGTCAGTTCAGCATTGTCTGCCTCACTGGGATGTGTGTCTTTGACCTTTAAGGGTCCCTGTGCAGTAGTTTTGAGAGTTGCTGCACTAAAACCTGCATGGTGGACAGCGCAAGCAGCAGTATCAAATGAGGCTACATTGATACAAGCCAAGAATAGGCCAATTTAGGTGAATTAGAAGAATATGCTCAATTTAAAAATCAGACTTTAAAATTTTTTTTTCTTTTTAATTTGTTTAGTTAATCTGAGAAAAGCTTCTTGCATAGGAAAAACATTAAGGGTGCTGTTTCTGTTACAGAAATGTTTGAATCCTGAATCGGGATTATTGTCTAACTTTCATACAAGGAAAATACAGTTCTAGAGAGCTTCTAACCTTGTTGTCTAATTAGACTATAAGCAATTAAACAAGACAAAGTAGATGAAAAGGTAGAAAGAACAAGGTAAACGTAGTCATCAGCATGCCTTCACCAGATTATTCTTCCCACAACTTCCATGAGCTTTGTGATGTTAGAGGTGCAAAGAGTAATGTGAAGTCTGTAGAACGGGGGAGAAACCTGCAAACCTTGTCTCTGCAGATGTCCACTGGTTTCAGCCCTGTGCTTTGTATATTTGCTGTTATCCTGCTGCTTATTTGTCCTTTAGGAATTCACAGCTGTATGAGAGTTACTACACTTTTGCCGTACTATTTTAGTAATGTTATAAAAAAAATTACTGGAGAATTTGTGAAGCTCTTGTGGCAGCTTGCCTTCCTTGTGTTACAGGGATCCAAGGAATAGTAGAAGCCTACCGCCAGATCCTTCCTCACATCCGACTCTATGGGCCAACCAATTTCTCTCCTATTATAAACCATGTGGCAAGGTTTGCAGCACACTCGGCACAACAAGCAACTGCTTCAGTGAGTGCACGTCCTTTACTGGGGATCTGCATTGGGTTGATATTTCAGTTTTCCATGTTTATGATGGCATAGAACGGAATGGTAAAGTGGTATTGTCTTCCTTCCTTCGGATCCCAAGTTTGGTCCTCTCCTACCACCTACAGGGAGGCTGTTGGTGCTCTCTTGGTACATATTGATATGAACTGTGTAGTGGTTCAGCCCCAGTCGGCAGCTAAACACCACGCAGCCGCTTGGTCACTCCCCCCACCCCTGTGGGACAGGGGAGAGAATCGGAAGGACAAAAGCAAGAAAAAAAACTTTTAGGCTGAGATAAGAACAGTTTAACAATTAGAATAAAGTAATAATAAAAAGGGACGGGGAAAAAAGGGAAAAAACCAGAAACACAAACGATACAACAGCTCACCACCCGCTGACCGACACTGCCTGTCCCTAAGCCGTGAAATGCTGCCTCCCTCCCCCAGCCAGCCCCTCCCAGTAACATACTGGGCATGATGTTACATGATATGGAATATCCCTCTGGCCAGTGGGAATCCGCTCTCTTGGCTGTGCCCCCTCCCCCTCCCGGCTGCTTGTGCCCCCGGCAGCGTGTGGGAAGCTGGAAAAGCCCTTGACTATTCTAGTATAGAATGCATGGCAGAGCATCCATGCTACCATACAGTTGTGTTGCACATCTCATTTCTATGCTTGCGTGGCCATGGCTGCTGTTAAAATTCAACTCTGTTTCTTTAAACTTCATTCCTTTTGCTTAAGGACAAAGGACTCTCATACTGTGATAGATTTAACTGATTCCATTTTGACAGACCAGTCAGAGGAATTTCACTGTACACTCTGATACTTGCTTTATGGTCTAGCTGTGTCAGTATTTTTGGTTCTACATACATTTGTGTGTACGTCGAATAAATTTCCCAGACTGTGAGGTGCTTGGTCCAGGGACATCCATTTCTTATATTTCTGAGGGTATTTTTTCAGCCTTCCCAACACTTGGGAGAATCTTATTTCTCTTTATATGTTAAATATCTCTACTACTTCTTATAGATTAAAGCCTAACTACTTAAAGATTCTGCCAGTAATGGGGTACAACCATAGTAACACTTGTTTTAACTGGATTTTAGAATTGGAAATTCAGTTTTATTTTTATTGTGTGTGTCTCATTTTTTATTTTAATTTTAAGTCTGTAGGTAGCTGCCAAAAAACAGTGGTTGCTCATTTCAGAACCAGCTACTAAACCTTAAGCCTCTGGAAAAGGAAGGATATGTTAAACACTTTAGCATACTGATGTGTTGGTTTGAGGTATTTTTTTCTTTCTAGAAAAGCTCCTGTATCCCCTCTTGTTATCTCTAGAGCATCTTTGTGTCATGGCATTCGTCATGGCCATGTTTTGAGATTTCTAATACTTAAAATTTAAATTATTGGTAACTAAAAAAGAAGGCTTTTTGAGTTACACTCCAGGGATATTAAACTTTAGCCTTTTTGAGATATCAGTGAATAAAGCAGCATCCATCAGTGATTTTTGTATGCGGCTTTGTTGATTTAGGAGTACTTTGCTCATCTCTAGTGCTTTCTGCCACTTGATGTAACTGTTCTTTATAAATTGAATTTAAGCCTCTATCTTTTTTGTAGTACAAAGGAAATTTGAAGTGCACAGAGAAAGGTGTTATACATGTGAAAAAATGGGAATAAACATAAGTTTCTTTAACGTTCTGTGGGTAAGACAAAACCAGAACCATATGATCTCTTTCTTAGAGTAAGAAATTGCTCCATTTGCCTTCAGTTATGTGAGCTTTGGTGTTGATCTCCCTAACTGGGTGCTTTCTAATATTTTTCAGCAATATTTTATCTTGCTGATCATCACAGATGGAGAGATCACTGATCTGGACCAAACCAGGCAAGCAATTGTTAATGCCTCTAAGCTGCCAATGTCCATCATTATTGTTGGAGTGGGTGAAGCTGATTTCAAGGCAATGGAGTTCCTTGACGGAGACAACGGTGTCCTGAAATCCCTGACAGGAGAGCCAGCTGCACGAGACATTGTCCAGTTTGTTCCTTTCCGACAATTCAAAAATGTAAGTTGTCTTTAACTTCAGAACAGTCCTGCTGCCAGTATATATGCAGTTACTACATCTGAAAAATGAGCATGGGTCTAGACAAGGCAGCAAGCTGCATGCTCAAAGTGCTGGCCAAACTGTTCGCTCCCAGTGGGAGTTGAGATGTTTGCTTTTGTGTTTGAGACTGTGTGCCTTGTCACAGCTCTCTTGCAACTTCTCCTAAAGAGCTCTCGTCGTATCATTGATTCGGTGTAATACCTCTTGGCTATTGCAGAGTTAAAGGAGTAAAGAAGATGTTTTCTCTCCTGGGATGCAAACATATAGGCAAGGAACTGAGATCATGGTGTTGGTCTCTAATATTGAGACCCATGAGTGATGTAGTCTGAGATGTGTCTTCCCTGCTGTTAAAAGCAGTCCTTTCGTTCCCAAGCTCCTCCCTACTTCCACTGTTGGCGCTAGCATTCATGCATACTGCACAGGGAATTGGGTTGAAGAGTGTAGTCAAATGAAAATCCAAAATAAGAGAAACTGCTAGTGACTGGGGCAGTTTCCCACCCAGATCAGGGCCATATAAAGGCTGTGTGAGCCAAGGCTTGAGGTGGGAGCAGTGCAGGGGTGGGAACGAGTGCTTTTCATCAGCAGTCCTCACTGAGACTGACTGGAAGTGCTCCTAACACTACAGCAAGGAACTCTTGAAACAGGGTGTGAGATGTGGCAGGTGGTGGTCTGCACTCTGAATTCTGTAAGAGAGTTTGTAATGGGGCTGATAAATCCTTTCTCTGCAGTATTTCTGATTTATTCTCCCTGTTCTCCTTGCAGGCTCCCTGGGAAGCTCTTTCCCAGATGGTTCTGGCTGAAGTGCCTAAGCAGCTGGTGTCGTACTACAAAGGGCAAGGATGGCCACCTGTGAAACCACCAGAAACAAAGATGATGTAGATTGCAGCCTGACCCTGGCCGCCTGTATCACTGGGGTGAAGAGAGCTGTCTGCACCCATGCTTTCCCTTGCACGCTGTGGGTGCTCAGTGCCTTGAGGCTGTACCGTTCACGCTAATTCTGTTACCTACCTGTGCTCTGTATCTTTGACCTGTCCTGTTCCTAACTGGAAGAAATACAACTACAGGAAAACCAAAACTGCTGGCAGTATTTGTCACAGAAAAATAGACCTCGTTGGTTTTCCACCTTGCAGTGGTGACTCATCATACCACGCATCATTGCTTGACACGACCCATCCACTGCTTGGTATCGTTGTGGGCACATGCACTGAGCTGCTCACGCAGCACTGCTTCTGTGCTGAATGTGGCAGCAGAAGTATTGCAGTCGTGTTTACTGTAATGATACTTATCGTGTGTTCCTCGATAGGTTGGGGTTTTTTTTCTTCTATCAAGCTGCCTTGGGAATGGGGACCCTCCTGTACTGGTTGGTACCAAAGTCTGTTGGTTGGATGCCTGAGGTGGTTCCTGTTGCACCTTTCTAAAGTGCCAGTATATTTTTATACTTAGAGGTTTATTTTTAAATTTGAGTGACCATACTTCGCAATCTTTTTTTAATAACATTTTTCTATTAGCAAAAATTGCTTCTGTGACGGCCTCTTGCTTGGAGTAATTGTTGCAATTTAAGAACACTGCACTTTGTTTATTTGTGGGGGATTAAGGAGTATTAATAATTAATTGGGGGTTGGGATTAATGAGTCACATTAATATGACTTTTAAAATCCAGCAACGGGAAACATTGAAATAAAGATGCTTTGAGTGATTTCTTTGTGTCACAGAAATTAGAAAATGAAGAAGTAACTATCTGTGGAACTCCAAAGAGATGCTTCCTTGTCCTCAGAAGTGTAACGTGTGTATTATGTGGTGTGGGGACTGTAGAACAGGCACCTGATAGCAAAGCACAGTTGTTTTCAGAGGCGAGAGTTAATAGTTCATTTCAAAATAGACATAAAGAATCTTGGGCTTGTTATTGCACTACAAGTGATCATCACTTTCAGTTTCATAAATAAATAATCTTTGATCTACACAACATACCTGGACTCTTTATTTCCTTTCTGGGCTTTTCCTTTTGTTTTCCAGCAATGTGGATGTTTTGGTTTATGGAAGATCTTTGCTTTAGTATAGCCTGTTGGTGATTCAGCATCTGAGTTAGCCTAGGCTGAGTGTGATCAGCTGTAAAAAGCAGAGCAAGTTGTCCATCATAATCATGGTTACGTGGCTGGTGTCTACGTGAGGGTTTTGGCTTTTATGACAACAGGACGTTCTTCAACAACCATAGGCTGCTAGGGAGGGACGGACTCCACCTGTTGGGAGGGGGCAAGGGAATCTTTGGCAGCAGGCTGGCAAACTTGGTGAGGTGGGCTTTAAACTGAGGAACCTCGGGGGAGGGGGACAAACTGGCTATGCTAATGCCACACAGACAGTGGGGGAATAAGACAGGACAACCTGAGCAGCGATAAAGGTGCCATAGTGGCCTCATGTGATGGTTGGTCTCCTGGTTGCCATCTCAAGGGTGTGCATGGCTATAGTGGGTCCTTGTACACCCCTGCGGGGAAACCTGTGTGCTCAAGCACCTTTCTGACATGCCTGTACACCAACGCACGCAGCATGGGGAATAAACAGGAGGAACCAGAGGTCTCTGTGCAGTTGCAGGGCCATGATCTCATTGCAGTCACAGAGATGTGGTGGGATAGCTCTCATGACTGGAATGTGGTCATGGATGGCTACGGGCTTTTCAGGAGAGGTGGGGGAGTTGCTCTTTATGTGAGGGAGCAACTGGAATCCATCGAGCTCTGCTTAGGAGTGGAAGGAGAACACGTTGAGAGTTTGTGGGTAAAAATTAAGGGACGGCCAAATATGGGTGACGCTGTTGTGGGCATTTGCTACAGGCACCTCATCGAGAAGAGGTAGTTGATGAACCACCTACAGACAGCTGCAGGTAGCCTCACAGTCATAGGTCCTGGTCCTCATGGGGGACTTCAACCACCCTGATATTGCTGGAAAAGCAACACGGCGAGCCATGCATGATCCAGAAGGTTCCTGCAGAGTGTTGAGGACAACTTTTTGATGCAAGTGGTGAAGGAGCCAATGAGGTGAAATGTGCTGCTCGAGCTTTCTTAACAAACAAGGAAGGGCTGGTTGAGGATGTGAGAGCTGGGGGTAGTCTTGGCTGCAGTGACCATGAGATGGTCGAGTTTAGGATACTGCATGGTAGAAGCAGGGCAACAGGTCAGATCACAATCTTGGACTTCAAGAGGGCCAACTTTGGCCTCTTCAAAGGCCTGCTTGGAGGAATCCCATGGGCTAGGGCTCTAGAAGGCATGGGGGTCAGAGGAGCCAGGAGCCCCGCATGGATGAGCAAAGGAGATTCTAGAGAAACTCAGATGGAAGAGGGAGATCTTCAGTGTGTGGAAAAAAGGACTGGCCACTTGGGAGGAATATAGGAATGTTGTCAAGGTATGCAGAGATGCGATGAGGAAGGCCAAAGCCCACTTGGAACAAGATATGGCTGGGCTGCTCGAACAAATCCAGCAGAGAGCTACCAAGATGATCAGGGACTGGAGCATCTCACTGATGAGGAAAGGCTGAGAGACCTGGGTTTGTTCAGCCTGGAGAGGAAAAGACTGAGGGGGGCTCTTAACAGTGCTTATAAGTATCTGAAATGTGGGTGTCAAAAAGATGGGGCCAGACTCTTTCCAGTGGTGCCCAACGCCAGGCCAAGGGGCCACGGGCACAAGCTGGAACACGGGAAGTTCCACCTGAACATGAGGACAAACCCCTTCCCTGTGCAGGTGCCAGAGCAGGGGCACAGGCTGCCCAGAGAGGCTGTGGGGTCCCTTCCCTGGAGACATTCACCCCCCGCCTGGATGTGGTCCTGTGCCCCCTACTCTGGGTGTGCCTGCTCAAGCAGGGGGTGGGACGGGATGATCTCCCAGATGTCCCTTCCAACCCCCACCATTCTGTGATTAGTTTTGTTACCTGCTAATCACTGACACTGCTGAATGTATATCCTGCAGCCCTGTCCTTCAGTAAGATAAGCTGTTTCTTTACTGCGAAATTATGAAAGAACTTGTCTGTTCTAACAGGTAAACCAGGAAATGTGAGTATACATTGGAAGACTACCCTTGTGATTAAGGCTACGAAACTGTCGTGGTTTGGCCGGCAGCTCAGTCCCACACAGCTGCTCGCTCACTCCCCACCAGTAGATGGCGGAGGGAATCAGAAGGGTAACGCTCGTGGGTTGGGATAAGAACAGTTTAATAATTAAAATTAAAAGAAACAACAACAGAAATGCAACGTAAAGGAGAACAACGAGAGGCGCAAAGCCCCGGGGGAGGGGGGGAGGGGAGAGGGGGAACGAACCGCCAGAACAAACCGCACGCGCCGCAGCCGCCCGCCGACCCGACGCCGCGCCGCTCCCGAGCTGCCACTGCCCCCCCTCAACATACTGGTCATGGTGTCACGTGGTATGGAATGAACCTGCCATTGGCCAGTGGGGGTCAGCCGCCCCCACCAACCCTGCCCCTCCCAGCCCCACCCCCGCCACGCGGCAGAGCGCGGGAAGCTGGAAAGGTAGCCGACCCCCACAGTGAGGAGAATTAACCCCTTCTCAGCCAAAACCAGCACATTCTCCACCCCTTATTCCATACCATTTACACCATGCCCAGGTCCCATATGATGCAATACAACTGTACCAACCACCACCCCTCCCCTTCCCATCCTTTAACATAATACACAGACATCATTCCCTTAGTTCATGGACCTTCCCTGTAAAATATCCATTAAAATGTCCATTGAGTTCACGCAGTCCATGACTCTGGGCTCCATCTGTTGTATCAGTCTTTCCGGGTGGGAGAGATGGTGTGTGGCGTTGGGGTGCTGCATACCGAGTCAGTCATCGTTCCATCACTGCTGCACGGCTTGTTTCATAGTTGATCTTCCATGGGTTGGGAGGCTCGTACTCTGATATCATTGATACAACACAGAGGTGACGCACAGTATTATATAGCAGTTCACATTGTGCCATTCAGTTCATTGACTGTTTTTGCCCAAAATCAAATCCCCTTGAGGCACACATCGGATTTCTCCATCCTCCCGCATCACCCACCAAGTGCACCCAGGTCCTCGAGCAAAAGCAATCCCACGAATGGGTTTGCCTTTGCCGAAGGCAGGAAGAACCCAGACTGTGTTGCCCAGCGTACTTTTTGTGTGCACTACAGGGACTCCATCCCCTTCCACAGTATGTAGGATTTCTGACTGGGCAGGGCCAGCTCAGTTGGCAGATCCCCTCGTGTTGACTAACCACGTGGCTTTTGCTAAATGTGTATCCCAGTGCTCGAATGTTCCACCCCCCATTGCTCTCAGTGTAGTTTTTAACAGTCCATTGTACCATTCAATTTTCCCAGAGGCTGGTGCATGACAGGGGGTGTGATACACCCACTCAACGCCGCGCTCTTTGGCCCAGGTGTCTATGAGGCTATTTCGGAAATGAGTCCCGTTGTCTGACTCAATCCTCTCTGGGGTGCCATGTCGCCCCAGGACTTGTTTTTCCAGACCCAGGATAGTGTTCCGGGCAGCGGCGTGGGGGATGGGATATGTTTCCAGCCAGCCGGTCGTTGTTTCTACCATTGTAAGCACATGGCGCTTGCCTTGGCGGGTCTGTGGGAGTGTGATATAGTCAATTTGCCAGGCCTCCCCATATTTATGTTTCAGCCATCGTCCCCCATACCACAGAGGCTTTACCCGCTTCGCTTGCTTGATTGCAGCGCATGTGTCACATTCGTGGATAACCTGTGCAATAACATCTGTGGTCAAGTCCACCCCTCGATCACGAGCCCACTGTATGTTGCATCTCTCCCTTGATGGCCTGAGGTGTCATGGGCCCACCGAGCTAGAAATAGTTCACCCTTATATTGCCAGTCCCGATCCACCTCAGACACTTCAATCTTGGCAGCCTGATCCACCTGCTGGTTGTTTCGATGCTCTTCAGTGGCCCGACTCTTGGGGACGTGAGCATCCACATGCCGTACCTTTACAACCAGTTTCTCTACCCGGGCAGCAATATCTTGCCACAATGTGGCAGCCCAGATGGGTTTGCCTCTGCACTGCAGTTGCTTTGCTTCCACTGCTGCAGCCAGCCCCACAGGGCATTTGCCACCGTCCAGGAGTCAGTAGAGAGATAGAGCACTGGCCACTTTTCCCGTTCAGCGATGTCTAAGGCCAGCTGGATGGCCTTTACCTCTGCAAACTGGCTCGATTCACCTTCTCCTTCAGCAGTTTCTGCTACTTGTCGTGTAGGACTCCATACAGCAGCCTTCCATCTCCGGTGCTTTCCCACAAGGCGACAGGACCCATCAGTGAACAGGGCATATTGCTTCTCATCTTCTGGCAGTTTGTTATACAGTGAGGCTTCTTCAGCACGTGTCACCTCCTCCTCTGGTGATAATCCGAAATCTTTGCCTTCTGGCCAGTCCATAATCACTTCCAAGATTCCTGGGTGACTGGGGTTTCCTACTCGAGCCCGCTGGGTGATCAGTGCAACCCATTTACTCCACGTAGCATCAGTTGCATGGTGTGTAGAGGGGAGGTTTCCTTTGAACATCCAGCCCAGCACTGGCAGTCGGGGTGCCAGGAGCAACTGTGCCTCAGTACCAACCACTTCTGAAGCAGCTCGGACCCCTTCATATGCTGCCAATATCTCTTTTTCAGTTGGAGTATAGCGGGCTTCAGACCCTCTGTATCCCCGACTCCAAAACCCTAGGGGTCGACCCCGGGTCTCCCCTGGTGTTTTCTGCCAGAGGCTCCAGGTAGGGCCATTCTCCCCGGCTGCAGTGTAGAGCACATTTTTTACATCTTGTCCTGCCCGGACTGGCCCAAGAGCTACTGCATGGACTATTTCTCGTTTAATCTGTTCAAAGGCTTGTCGTTGCTCAGGGCCCCATTTGAAATCATTCTTTTTCCGGGTCACTTGCTAGAGAGGGCTCATGATCATACTGTAATTTGGAATATGCATTCTCCCAAAACCCACAACGCCCAAGAAAGCTTGTGTTTCCTTTTTGCTAGCTGGTGGAGACATGGCTGCTATTTTGTTGATCACATCCATTGGAATCTGACGACAACCATCTTGCCATTTGATTCCCAAGAACTGGATTTCTCGTGCAGGTCCCTTCACCTTACTTTGTTTTATGGCAAAACCAGCTTTCAGAAGGATTTGGACTATTTTCTCTCCTTTCTCAAAAACTTCTTCCGCTGTGTTGCCCCACACAATGATGTCATCAATGTATTGAAGGTGTTCTGGAGCTTCTCCCTGTTCCAGTACAGTCTGAATCAGTCCATGGCAAATGGTAGGACTGTGTTTCCACCCCTGGGGCAGTCGATTCCAGGTGTACTGGACGCCCCTCCATGTGAAAGCAAACTGTGGCCTGCACTCTGCTGCCAGAGGGATTGAGAAGAATGCATTAGCAATATCAATTGTGGCATACCACTTGGCCGCCTTTGACTCCAGTTCGTATTGAAGTTCTAGCATGTCTGGCACAGCAGCACTCAACGGTGGAGTGACTTCATTCAGGCCACGATAGTCTACTGTTAGTCTCCATTCTCCATCAGACTTCCGCACTGGCCATATGGGACTGTTAAAGGGTGAGTGGGCCTTACTGATGACTCCTTGGCTCCTCAGTTGGTGAATGAGTTTATGGATGGGGATCAGAGAGTCTCTGTTGGTGCGATATTGCCGCCGGTGCACTGTTGTGGTGGCGATTGGCACCTGTTGTTCTTTGACCTTCAGCAACCCCACCACAGAAGGGTCCTTTGAGAGACCGGGCAAGGTAGACAGCTGTTCAGTTTCCTCCGTCTCCAAGGCAGCTACACCAAAAGCCCACTTGTAACCTTTTGGGTCCTTGAAATACCCTCTCCTGAGGTAGTCTATACCAAGGATGCACGGAGCCTCTGGGCCAGTCACAATGGGGTGCTTCTGCCACTCATTGCCAGTTAGGCTCACTTCGGCCTCCAATACAGTTAGCTCTTGGGATCCCCCTGTCACTCCAGCAACGCTGATGGGTTCTGCCCCTATATAGTTTGATGGCATTAAGGTGCACTGTGCGCCGGTGTCCACTAAAGCTTTATACTCCTGTGGGTCGGACATGCCAGGCCATCGCATCCACACAGTCCAGTAAGCCTGGTTATTATCCCTTTCCTCCACCCGGCTGGAGGCAGGGCCCCTCTAGTCCTGATCATGGCAGTCACAACTCACTTCCTGTAAATGTGAATCAGGAGTCCCTCTATTACGCTTAGAAATAAAATCTGCGCTTCTACTCCTCTGTCTGGGGAGTTGCTCGCTGGAAACTGGAGCAGCAGCTTTCCTGGAAGAGCCTCCCTGAGTGACTGTTCTTCCTTGCAGTTCACGCACTCGTGCCTGTAGGGTCGAGGTAGGCTTGCCATCCCACCTCATCATGTCCTCTCCGTGGTCACGCAGGTAGAACCATAGGGTGGCCCGTGGTGTGTATCCTCTCCTTTGAGCCAAAGGACGCTTATTCCTAACAGCTGAGACACTGCTCTGTCGAGGTGGGGAGTAGGACAGATCTTCTTTGAGTTGCTGGACCTCTTGGGATAGTTTCTCCACAGCAGAGACGAGCAAGGAAAAGATATTTGTGTCGTAATCCCGGAGTCTATCAATCACCTCCGCCACCGTTGGTGTCTCGTCATCTTTCCAGGACATTACTGCCAATGACTTTGCATGCGAAGATGGTGCGCTCCGTACAAACTTCCGCCACATGGGTCGTGTGCACTCGGCTTCATCTGGATCTTTGGATGACCGTTGATCGTCCAGGTCACCATAAATCACCTCAAACACAGCTAATTCCCTGAGATACTGGATGCCTTTCTCCATAGTTGTCCATTTTCCTGGGTGATATGTAACATCTTCTTTAAAGGGATACCTTTCCTTCACTCCAGACAGGAGTCGCCTCCAGAGGCTGAGGGCTTGGGTCCCTTTTCCAATTGCTTTGTCAACGCCCCCTTCCCCAGAAAGGGATCCCAATTGTTTGGCTTCTTTTCCCTCTAGTTCCAGGCTACTGGCCCCATTATCCCAGCATGGGAGCAGCCAGGTGACAATGTGCTCACCTGAACGACGGCTATAATCTTTTCGCATATCTCGCAACTCGCTTAAGGACAGGGATCGGGTGGTCTCTATTTCATTTATTACTTCTCCCTCCTCTCCCCGCGATGGCCCTGGTTCTTCATCATCCCGTTCTAAATGAGTTGATGTCCGCTTCCAATATTTCGTCTTGTGTATAGGGGCAACTGATTCTGGTACGGGTTTATTTTCTGAGCTAGCTCCGGTACTTGTTGTAGGGGTTTGAGTGGCTGCAGTGCCTGTTGTCAGGGCTGGATTGTCTACAGTGCCAGTCACTTTGCATTTCAATCCAGAGACATTCTCTTCCCCCTGGGGGCACTGAATACTGTTGGGCAGGGCTCGGTATGCATGGGCCAGACCCCAGCATGTTGCAGTTATCTGTGTCTCTCTGGAGTTCCCAGCGTAACAACATACTTTCTCCAAATATTCTACTAGTTTTTTAGGATTCTGCACTTGTTCGGGGGTGAAACTCCAAAACACTGGGGGTACCCACTGCCCTAGGTATTTGCCCATGCTATCCCACATGCCCTGCCACTCGTAACTATCAAGCCTCGGGGCAGATTTCTGGGTGATATTCTTAAGTTGCTTAGTCAAAACCAAAACAACATGCCCAAAAACTAACAATAAGTGCACCTTAACCACCCAAGGATGTTCAAGATACAAAAAGGTTGTTGTAACAAAGGCACAGACATCATAGAACAAAGTTGCAAAGGTACTATTCTGTATTTCCTCCATATAAAATCTCTCAGAGGAGGAGGTATAATTGCTAATTGCCTCAACAAGGTGGTATCCGAAGTACAGTAACGGTTTCAGCAAAAACCCCAAATACCAGATAAAGCTGAAAACGAGTGTTTGTATAACAAATCTTGTAGGCAAAACACTACTAATCACAGCAGAACACAGCAGACTCAAACAACCAACACCGATTTTTAACACCAGCTGCAAAA
Organism: Phalacrocorax aristotelis; assembly: GCF_949628215.1. Lineage (NCBI taxonomy): Eukaryota > Metazoa > Chordata > Aves > Suliformes > Phalacrocoracidae > Phalacrocorax > Phalacrocorax aristotelis. The sequence continues at coordinate 975,761 of NC_134288.1, read as the reverse complement.
AGGACAACATGGTGCTGTGACCAGCAGCTGTTGTTATCTCCAACCCTTGAGCCCCACGCTGGGTGCCAAAAAGACTGTCGTGGTTTAGCGGCAGCTCAGCCCCACACAGTCGCTCGCTCACTCCCCCACCGGTAGATGGCGGAGGGAATCAGAAGGGTAACGCTCGTGGGTTGGGATAAGAACAGTTTAATAATTAAAATTAAAAGAAACAACAACAGAAATGTGAGAAACTGAACTAAGGTATTGTTTATTAAGACTTATGTTAAAGCTCAATGTAAAGCATGCGAAGAATACCTCCCAGGCGTGCTTATGCAAGATAACCATCAGAGGTCCAAACTTATCGACAGAGATAAGACAAGCAACCCCATATCACCAGGAAGCAGGAAACGACCCCCTAACAACAACTGAAGCATGCGAAAAGTACCTCCACTATCTCATTGAACATGGAAGTAAAGATGTATAAAGAGAGACTGTTTGAACTGCTCAGTACGGCAGTTGGCGGAGCGCAGACTCCCCTGCCGTCCAGCGCTGTATTTGCTCATATTCTACTTGCTACAATTAATAAAATTCTAATTGGATTATGATCCATTGTGGTCTCAATTTATGACAATTTGGTGCCGTGACTCGGATAAGGAACGGTGAGCTTCTGTCCTCCGGGGAGGCGCCCCGCGGCAATCCGCGGCCCCGCGACCGACAGCTTACCTCAACCTTACCGACGAACCTAAATTCTAGAATGATGAGCAAAGGAGAAACCGGTAAAATCCCATAAAAATTCTGTGCACGGGAGTCCGGACGAAGACGCAGGGCGCGTAAGTATATGGCGAATTTGTTCGCGGGTTTACCGTTCGGGCGGGATTGGGTTTCCTGGAATATAACGAGTGAGAGGTTCGCTATATTGAACCAGGCGAGTGCGGACCCTTAAGTACTGCGTTTCCCATCTCCCGCGAGGGACTGGGCCAGGAACAAGGGGAACGAGTGAGTGCGCGCTTGTGGATATTCCAGAAGATGGGGGCGAAGGGCAGCAAGCCTTCGACTCCCATGGGAAAGGTACCCACTGTACCTAAGAATACCCCTCTGGCATATATCCTAGACAATTGGAGATATTTCCCTGGAACCCTAGGGAAAGATAAACAGAAAATGATAAAATATTGTACTAGGATATGGGGAGGGAAGAAGATTTCTAAAGATGACGTTTGGCCAGTCTATGGGTCAGAAGAGGATTGGGTCAGACAACAATTAAACCTCTGGGTTAACAATAAAAAACCCCTTAACCCAGAAGAGAGTCAGTATGCGGAAGTATGGCTAGAAAGACCGAGAGCTAGACTTTATCCACTGAATGAAGTAAAAACTGAACAAAAGAAAAAGAAGGAAGAGTTAGACGAAACCCTTCTAAGCCCCCCTCCCTATATTTCTCCTCCTGCCCCCGCAGCCCCTTCAGAGGTCCCCAGAGCACCCACTCCCCCACCAGAATCGGAACAAGGGTCTCCCCCTCCTCCTAGACGCGTAACTAGGAGTCAAAAAGGGGCAGCTCAGATGTATCCTTTAAGGGAAATGCCCATGGGGGGACCCCAACCTGTGATTGGATATATTTTTGTGCCCCTAAGTTCGGCTGACCTACGAGATTTTAAAAGAACCGAGATAGGAAACTTAATTGAAGACCCACTCGGAGTGGCAGAAAGATTAGATCAATTTTTGGGACCAAATCTTTATACTTGAGATGAGATGCAATCTATCCTTGGTCAATTATTTACTACCGAGGAAAGAGATATGATCAGGCGAGCAGGAATGAGACTGTGGGATGCTCAGCATGCCCAGGGACCCCAAGCAGATATTAAATGGCCACTCCAAAGACCTAATTGGGATAATCAGGATCCGGTGCATAGAACTCATATGCAGGACCTGAGAACTATAGTAATTCAAGGGATTAGAGAAGCAGTACCCCGTGGCCAGAATATCAATAAAGCATTTAATGAAATACAAAAGAAAGATGAGAGCCCTACTGAGTGGCTGGAACGACTGAGGAAAGCCCTTCAGCTGTATTCTGGGGTAAATCCAGACAACCCTTTAGGGCAAGCGCTCCTCAAAACTCAGTTTGTGGCAAAATCATGGGAAGATATCAGAAAGAAGATTGAAAAGTTAGAGGACTGGCAGAATAGAGGGTTGGATGAATTATTGAGGGAAGCTCAGAAAGTCTACGTAAGGCGGGAAGAAGAGAGCAGCAAGCGACAAGTAAAAATGATGGTAGCAGCAGTCAGAGAGGATCGCAAAGGGCGGACTGGTGAACACAGATCTGCTGGAACGAAACAAGGGAACGTGGTAGTAAAGAAGGAACAGAGATGTTGTTTTTACTGTGGAAAGAAGGGACATATAAAGACGAATTGCAGAGAAAGGATCAGGGATGAGGAAATATTAAAAACGGAATAGGAGAGTCAGGGGCTCTATATCTTAGGGGACCGGAGTCATCATGAACCCTTGATAAAATTAAAAATAGGTCCCCATAAACAAGAGTTCACCTTTTTAGTAGACACTGGGGCTGAGAAATCGACTATTAGGCAAATACCTGAGGGATGTAAAGTTTCCCCTGAAAAGGTACAAGTAATTGGGGCAAAAGGAGAACCCTTTAAAGTAAGCAAAATCAAAAATGTGGTATTCGAAACTGAAAATAAATTTGGAATGGGTGAACTCTTGCTCGTCCCTGAAGCAGAATTTAATCTGTTAGGACGAGATTTAATTGTTGAATTGCAATTAGAAATTAAAGTAAAAAATCAAGAGCTAACGGTGTCTGCTTATCCTTTGACCGTAGATGATCAAAAACAAATTAACCCCGATGTCTGGTACTCTCCGGATACAATAAGTAAACTGGAAATCCCACCGATTAAAATTCAAATTTCCGAACCCCACATACCTGTGAGGATAAGGCAATATCCCATATCCCTAGAAGGACGGAGAGGATTGAAACCAGAAATTGATCGATTATTAGCACAAGGAATCTTAGAGCCTTGTATGTCACCCTTTAACACTCCCATTTTGCCTGTAAGGAAGCCAAATGGGAAATATCGGCTCGTACATGATTTAAGGGAAATAAACAAAAGAACTATCACCCGGTTCCCTGTAGTAGCAAATCCATACACACTGCTAAGCAAGCTAGGACCCCATAACTCCTGGTATAGTGTGGTTGATTTAAAGGATGCCTTTTGGGCCTGTCCACTGGCAGAAGAATGCCGTGATTATTTTGCCTTTGAATGGGAAGACATAGAGACAGGCCGCAGACAGCAATTGAGATGGACCGTGCTCCCCCAAGGGTTCACTGAGTCCCCTAACCTGTTTGGACAGGCCCTGGAAGAGATCTTAAAAGAATACCAGGTACAAACGGGAAATGTGCTGTTACAGTATGTAGATGATCTACTCATAGCAGGGAATAATAAGAAGGATATAAGAAAAGAAACCATTCGACTTCTAAACTTTTTTGCACAACAGGGACTACGGGTATCACAAGAAAAGTTACAATTTGTGGAGGAAAAAGTGAAATATTTGGGGCATTATTTGTTTAACGGCAAGAAGATATTGGATCCGGAGCGCATTAAGGGAATTCTGGAATTACCTATGCCTGTCACTAAGAGGCAAATTCGACAAGCATTAGGGCTATTTGGGTATTGTAGACAATGGATAGAGAATTACAGCTTTAAAGTTAAATTCTTGTATGAACAACTGTCTAAAGACAAAATACCCAAGTGGACCCCTCAGGATCAAGATCAGTTTATCAGCCTCAAAAGGGAGTTAAGTCAAGCACCGGTTTTAAGCCTCCCAGATCTAAAGCGGCCATTCCATTTATTCGTTAACATACATGAAGGAACAGCATTCGGAGTATTAACTCAGGAATGGGCGGGACAAAAGAAACCAGTAGCATACTTATCAAAGCTGTTGGATCCTGTGAGCAGGGGTTGGCCAAGTTGTTTACAAATCGTTGTTGCTGCTGCCTTATTACTTGAAGAAACGAATCGTATTACCTTCAATGGGGAAGTTGTCCTATATGCGCCTCATAACATAAGGGGGGTGCTTCAACAAAAAGCAGAAAAATGGCTTACAGATAGCCGACTACTAAAGTATGAAGGAATACTCATAGAATCTCCAAAACTGTCCCTAAGGACTGTCGAAGCGGTTAACCCTGCAGAATTTTTATACCCAGGGGAAAGTACTGAGTTAATACACGATTGTCTTCAAACGATTGAACAACAAACACGAATTCGACCAGATCTAGAAGAAGAGGAATTACAACATGGAGAAATAATTTTTATAGATGGGTCATCTCGAATAGTGGAAGGTAAACGATTGTCAGGGTATGCCATCATTAAGTTGGATAAAGGAGAATTTAAGACAATAGAATCGGGCCCCCTGAGTGCCAGCTGGTCGGCTCAAGCCTGTGAGCTGTACGCATTGTGGAAAGCCTTAGTGTCACTGAAGGGAAAGGATGGAACTATATATACAGACTCACGCTATGCGTTCGGAGTAGTACATACCTTTGGGAAAATATGGGAGGAGAGAGGATTTGTTAACTCACAGGGAAAAGAACTGATACACCCAGAATTAATTCGGCGAGTTCTGGGGGCATTGAAAATACCAAATAAAATAGCAGTTGTACATATAAAGGGACACCAGCGAGGCACGAGTTATCAAGTTAGAAGAAATAATGCAGCTGATACAGAAGCAAAACGAGTAGCAGGCAATTATAGTACGATTTTGACTATGCAGCAAGTACCTGTTAGTAATAATTTGAGTTTTGAGTCTGCAGAAAAGGAAAAACTAGAACAAATGGGAGCTAAGGAACAAGATGGTAAGTACATATTGCCAGATGGGAGAGAAGTCTTGCCGAAGGGCATAGCACTCGAAATCTTTTCAAAAATACACAGTAAAACACACTGGGGAACCCAGGCGTTAGTTGATCATTTCAATCAACAGTTTGCCTGTATAAGCGTATATAACATAGCAAAGGCAGTCACTGCAGCCTGCGAGACCTGTCAAAAGGTTAATCGAAACAACATGAGACGAAAACCTCTTGGAGGACGTTCCCCAGCATACAGACCTTTCTCACACATACAAGTGGATTTTACTGAACTACCCAGGGTAGGGCGTTACAAATATTTATTAGTGATGGTGGATCATTTAACACATTATGTTGAGGCTTTTCCTACCTCTAAAGCAACTGCTAACCAAGTTACTAAGGTATTACTTGAACATATTATATCTCGATATGGAGTACCCGATGTAATCGATTCAGACAGAAGAACACACTTTGTGTCAAAAATTGTTAGAAATCTAACAGGAAGTTTAGGTATTAAGTGGGAATATCATACGCCATGGCATCCACAAAGTTCGGGAAAAGTTGAAAGGATGAACGGAGAAATCAAAACTATTTTGACTAAATTAATGATAGAAACCAAATTATCATGGGTTAAGTGCCTACCCATGGCACTATTAATTCTCAGAACCAGGCCCCGAGCAGATGTAGGGATATCAGCGTTTGAACTGGTGTATGGAATGCCCTATAGAATCGAAAGTCCACAAACAAATGTTTTAATTCGAGATCATGTGATTAATGAATATGTTTCACAATTAGCAGAACATCGTAACAAGCTTTGAGAACATGGACTAATTGTGCAACGACCCCCATTGGACTTAAAAATTCACAATTTTAAACCTGGGGACTGGATATTGGTTAAAACGTGGAAAGAAGAAACCCTAAAACCCAATTGGGAGGGACCTTATCTTGTTTTGCTTACAACAGAAACAGCTGTCCGGACTGCTGAGCGTGGATGGACTCATGCCAGTCGCATTAAAGGCCCAGTGACGAGACCCCACTGGAAAGTAATCAGTACTCCAGGTGACACCAAGATAACTCTGAAAAGATAACGTAATGATAAGAACTTTAGTTGATTATTTTGCCGCATTACCTTTTGGTATAAAGTGTATATTGCTGTTTATATTTGCTATAATTATCTTTTTTAATCTATTATATATGGAAGCGTACGAAGTGTGTTGAAGGAAATTGCTAAACTTATGTAGTAACACAATATTGAATATAGAGGAAAAGCTAATAAGCACTTTAGATACACAAATTAGATGCAATCATTTGAACTGCGATTGTTATCCATTTGCTCGTTGCAAGTGTAAGGTATGCCAGGATAAATGGTGGACACACTGTGAATATGGATACCCTCCGATAGGAGTTTGCACACAGTGTTGGAAAATCCAAAGAACTCTCACTGAGTAGAAATTAAAAACAATTAGAGTCGGAACAAGAAATTATTCGAGGATCCCATGAATGGTGGAAAGTTTTGCCAAAGGAATAAACCCTTAGTATTATTGTTACCATTCCAACGAATCAATCCCCTTTGTGGTTGAAATTTTGGCTACAAAGTGCAGAAGGGAAGTACTAGCTGTGTCTTGCTTAGTCTCATTAGTTAAAGCTGCAAAGTGGGAAGCCTATATAAACAGGCAGAAAGCCTGAAACAGCTGTTCTCCTGAAGATTTCCCTTGCTGCCAAGAAGATGGTACACCCCGTGGCTCGAAGCAACCGAGTCGACGGGCGAGGCAGAGGAGGAACAAACTGTGGAGAAGAGAACCAGAACAATGAGGCGCAAGAGCAGCTATGGTCGAACTTCCCCAAGACTGGTAAAAGTGTACTTAAATTGGAAAATTGACAGACACCCTTTTTCCTGGTATATCGTTAGTTTTATTATCGATAATAGCCCAAACAAATGGAAAAGGAAACCCTCATGAACCCATGAATTGGACAATAATAAACATACAATATCCAAATAAGCCAATCCAAGCACAAATTATGGAGGGGGGAACAGTTAGTTTCAATATAAGTTTGCGTTACTTAATCGATGGAGAAATAGATAAGAATTGCAAGCCAATTTATATATGCCCAGCATCGAACCCTGGTAAATCATATTGTAATCGTCCAAACCATTATTATTGTGCATACTAGGGATGCGAAACATGGGCCTCTGAATGGTCTGCATCTGGAGATCAAAATCTAGAAATCAAATGGTCACCACAAATATGTCAAAAGAGAAATTGGAGCTACACAGATAGTTACTATAATGGTACATGTAATCATAAAGATATTAGATGTACAGGCATTAATATAACCATAAAAGATCCTAGTCAGGACTTCTGGCTTGTAGGAAAATTTTGGGGAATTAGATATTACGAACAAGGTGTAGATAGAGGGGGTATTTTTCAAATTATGAAGAAACCGATGCCCCACGATCCTTTGCCAATAGGACCAAATCTGGTCCTGAATCCGCTCACTTCCTCTGAAGAAAAGATGGCCCCCGTAATTGTCATAACCCCTTCCTCAGGCTCTCCTTCGAAAACAACTAATGATGCTGTGACTGAATTCTCTTTATCCAGAGATCTAGAGTTGTCAGAACCCAAGGACCCCTTATGGAATCTAATGCAAGCCTCTTATCGTGCCCTTAATGAAAGCAAACCAAATTTAACTGAAGAATGCTAGTTATGTTATAATATTAGACCACCATATTTTGAGGCAGTTGGAAAACCAGGTATGATTCGATGGTCTAATGGTTTAAACCCACAAGAATGTCAATGGGATGACCAGAAGAATCATACGCAAGGAATTACTATTCAATTAGTAACGGGTCAGGGAAAATGTATAGGCACAGTGCCCGAAAAGTATCAGCCTTTGTGCAGCCGAATAGTCACTAACACCAATATAGAGAAACACAAAAATAAAAAGGACAAATGGGCTATCCCGACACCAGGAGCTAAATGGGTTTGTTCAGACATCGGAATAACGCCTTGCCTATCCTTGAACGTGTTTAATGAATCTCAGTTTTGCATACAGGTGATTATTGTTCCTCGCCTAATCTATCACACCTCTGAGGAGGTGCTACGCCACTTTGAAGGAAACCTGAATAGACAGAAACGAGAGCCAATTACGGCAGTAACCCTAGCTACACTGCTGATAGCGGGTGGAGTTGGAGCAAGTACAGGCATAGCCTCCCTGGTAAAAGGTCAGGAGTTGCAAAATTTGCAGATGGCTGTAGATGAGGATTTAGCAAAAATAGAGCAATCTATTCAAAATTTAGCCACTTCAGTAAAATCTTTATCAGAAGTGGTGCTGCAAAATAGGAGAGGATTAGACCTATTGTTCTTAAAGGAAGGAGGGTTATGCGTAGCTCTCAATGAAGAATGTTGTTCGTTTGCTGACCATACGGGAGTAGTCCAAGACACCATGTCTGAACTCCGGAAAAGGTTAGAACAACGTAAAAAAGATCGTGAAGCGGGCAAGTTATGGTATGAAAGCTGGTTTAATGTTTCACCTTGGCTAACCACTTTGTTGTCTGCTTTAGCAGGACCGCTTATTATGTTGATTCTGGGACTTATATTTGGACCTTGTATATTACGCTGTATTTTACATTTTATTAAAGAACGGTTTGACCCAGCTAAATTGCTTATTTTGACTACAAGGTCTGAAGCAAAATATAAGAGTGTATCTATTAATGAAGATGACGATTGTTGTGAATGCATTATGCCACATAAGAACTATGATTGTAATTGTGAGATATTACCTTGTGAGTGTTATGATAAATGTCGGAATTGTGGAAGAAGATTTGCCTGCAGTGCCGAAAATGAAAGTAGTGTCTAATAAACAATAATAGGATAAAAAGAAAAAGGGGGGATTGTGAGAAACTGAACTAAGGTATTGTTTATTAAGACTTATGTTAAAGCTCAATGTAAAGCATGCGAAGAATACCTCCCAGGCGTGCTTATGCAAGATAACCATCAGAGGTCCAAACTTATCGACAGAGATAAGACAAGCAACCCCATATCACCAGGAAGCAGGAAACGACCCCCTAACAACAACTGAAGCATGCGAAAAGTACCTCCACTATCTCATTGAACATGGAAGTAAAGATGTATAAAGAGAGACTGTTTGAACTGCTCAGTACGGCAGTTGGCGGAGCGCAGACTCCCCTGCCGTCCAGCGCTGTATTTGCTCATATTCTACTTGCTACAATTAATAAAATTCTAATTGGATTATGATCCATTGTGGTCTCAATTTATGACAGAAATGCAACGTAAAGGAGAACAACGAGAGGCGCAAAGCCCCGGGGGAGGGGGGGAGGGGAGAGGGGGAACGAACCGCCAGAACAAACCGCACGCGCCGCAGCCGCTCGCCACCCGCCGACCCGACGCCGCGCTGCCTCCGCGCTGCCACTGCCCCCCCTCAACATACTGGTCACGGTGTCACGTGGTATGGAATGAACCTGCCATTGGCCAGTGGGGGTCAGCCGCCCCCACCATGGCCCTGCCCCTCCCAGCCCCCCCTGCCACGCCACGCGGCAGAGCGCGGGAAGCTGGAAAGGCAGCCACCCCCCCACAGTGAGGAGAATTAACCCCTTCTCAGCCAAAACCAGCACAAACTGATAGGTTACAAACCTGTGTGAAAGCAGAACCTGGGTTTGAATCGACATCCTCAGCTAGACTGGTCGTTTTCTGCCACCAAACTAGTAACTAGCTTGCATTTGAAGGGCTGGGGGTCTAAGACCACTGCTGAGAAAAGGTGAATTTGTGCTGGTTTTCAATTCAAACCTAGTTTTGACCACTACGTGTTCTCCAGGTTCCACCAACAGCAGATAGCTTTCTCTAGAGAAAGCTGGGCTGTCTCCTTTGAAATACTCCATCATCTAGCCTGCCACACTCAATTTCCTTGCACTGACTTAGATTCTTGAAGGAAACCAAGCAACCTCTCGTGAGTGGCTGCCTAAACTAAAATGCATTACAGGCGTGGAAGAGAGGAGGAAAACTGCCAAGTGTTCTCTGAGAATGTGGTTGAGAGCATTCTTTACTCATGTTTTCAGCCGCCTACAACCTGTAGACAGCGCTCTCCTTCCCTGCATTATGTGTACAAGCAAATCTAAGGCTGGTTTTTTGTGCATGTGTGTGGGTTGGGTTTTTTTGTTTGGTTGATTCGTTGGTTTTTCCCCCCCTTTTTAATAAAGTGTTCTTTCAATTATATTTACAGCAGTAGTTCTGAAGGCTCACCAATCCCTTGTTTGGACCAAGAAGTACCAGTGGTCATGTGTAGTGCTTAGCTTCAGTGAATGGTTTTTTTTGACAAGACATTGGAAGCATGTTGAGTCTTTGCTCCAGCTTTGAGAAGCAGAAGATGAGCTCTGACACAGCAGAATGTATAGTGGGAAATCTATTTCACCTCTCTTTTTAAAACTCTGCCAGTTCCCACTCAAAAGAGAGTGAATCCTCTGTCTCCCTGCACTGGCTATGAGGAGTAGAGTCACTGTTCTGTATCTAGTTGAGATGTCTGCAGGTGCTAAGACTCATTGATGGTAGGAGAAACCTTCCCTCTTGGGGACGAAGAGGCCAAGATGTGGTAGAAGCAGATCTGAGGAAGTTCTTCCCCCTGCAGGAGCAGGGGAGGATTAGGAGGACATGCTGTTTACCTGCAGGTAAGTGGTGGAAGTGTGAACAAGCAAAGGGACACTAGTCCCATGGTTGTTACTTGAGAACAAGATCTGCATGGGTGTTGGCCCAGATGAAAAGCCATGGAACGGTCAAGCCTGGAGGTTGTTGAACTGGGATGGCAGTTTTGCCTGTTTTCTTTCATTCTTGACTCTCCAGGGCTCCTGGTTTTAGAAGCAGTGAAGATGGATGCTGGGTGCTTTGGTGAGAGTCTGGGAGGTGCATCTCCTGCCTTGTGCCACCCTGGTTGTAGCTGGAATGCAGATTTATGACATGGTTGTCATGTTAGGTAGATGAGAGCTCAGGTTTGAACTCAGGTTTTCTTCCCCAGGAGAATGTGCTGTTCTCACCCAGTGCTGGTGTGCACTCTCTGTCATCTCAGATAGCTCTCTCACTTTATCTCCATGGTAAGCATAGGGAACTCCCCGAAAGTCTCTTTACCCTGGCTTTAGCTGAGATTGAGCAAGCACTCTTATACTTGCGTACAACCGAAGGTATTTCAGCCTCGGGGCTTTGTATAAATCAAGGAAGGGCTCCTCTTGCTTCTAGGACACCTGGCAATAAATACCAGTGACATTTCATGCCAGACTATGCCATGCTACCTGACGGAGTTCCATCCCCCTTTGCCAGGCAGCTTGTTGGGCTAAGGGCCCTACATGGGATCTAAAATGTTTGGTTCCTCCAGAGACTGTTTCACCAAAACTGAGGCACTGTCTTGAGGTGAATGCAGGTGAGAGGACTGCTCCAGGTGTTTGAGGAAGCCATGCAAACTCCACTGGGAGATGATGGCTTTTGATCACCTTTGAGCAAATACTGGATCTGTCCATCAGCAGCACACTTTGGTGGCCTGAATGTCTCAGTAAACAGCCTAAATTGCACCCCTTGCCCCTCTCCAGTCATGACTGGGTGTGGGGTCAGCATACTGAGATTTCTGTGCTACCCTAAACTGATCAGCTCCCTCATTTGGGTCACAAAAGTGGTGCCTAATGCTGCCGGCCTGCTATGTTTTGTTACTGCATTGTGGAGTGGCATCCTCCCCACGGCAGCTTGTTTCCACCAGCACAGCTTCCCTGGCGCTCCAGGAAGCTCTCGTGTAAGAGGGACATAGAGGGAGTAACTGCAGGGCTTGCTTCAAAGCAGCCTGGCATTGAACAGGCATGATTCACTCCTTGGTGTTGGCAGAGCTGGATTAGCCACCCTGGCCTGCCGCAGGGAGCCCTGTATGGTGTGCATTGATGCAGGTGTTTGGTGCTGAGTGGGACAGCCATACCCCCCAGGGCGAAGAAATGCTTTCCAAATCCTGCTGAGCTCATGATTGTACAATTGCTTTAACGTGGCCTAAATCTGTGCTCCAGAAGGGGTCCAACATCTCTCATTTACCAGGTGAGATGAGCTGGTTCAGGCCAAGCCAGCGGGTACAGCTGTGAGCACAGCCCAGCATGATGTGCCCCGGGTCTTCCTCCCTGCTGTAAGGGGCTGCTGGTGCTCCTACCCCACCGTCTGTGGGTTTCAATGCTTGTCTCTATCCTGCAGAGAGCTGGCACGTAGGCTGCAGCCTCTGTCCCCCAGAAAGTGCTCTGGCATCCCACCTACACCAGCTTACCTCTGGTCCCTTGCACGCTCCTGTGCAGGGTTGGTGGGAGGTGATGGGGCAGCCGAGCACACCCTGGTCCCAGTGCAGCGTCCTTGTGGCAGGGGAGCCCAACCCTCCTAATCAGAGGGCCACGGGCCAGCCAGGGCAGCCTCCCTTCCCCACCCTCCCTCTGTTTGCTTTGGATGGTTTTTAACCACAGAAGCCCATGATTTCGTGCTGGAGAAGCCTCAGGGCTGGGAGAAAGCAGAGGCGGGGTCATGTCCTCTCTCCTTGTCCTCCTTGCTCAGACTCCTCTGGAAGCCCGTGTCCCCCAGGCGTCAGACCTGCCTTGCAACCTGGCCGTGTGATGACCTCTGCTGGGGCATCTCCCGTTCTCCTTCCACTCCCACCACTGTGCTCCCCGGCTCCGGCAGGCCTATGCCTCAGTGCCGCCAAACGGCAGAGGGGATGGTGCCACCGGGCCCTGGCTGCTCCAGGGCCCCGGGCGGGCACCTGCGAAGGGCCTCCCCGAGACCCCGTGGGTGAGCACTCTCCTCTGCCTGGCCGGGCTGTGGCCCCGGGGACTCAGGCCGGTCACCCCGCGGGGGAATCTCCTGCCCAGAGCCGCCCTGCAGTCCCGGGGTGTAGGAACGCGGAGCAGGCGGGGCTGCTCCCCTGTGTCCTGCCCTTCAGCAGGGGCCGCCGGGCCCGTGGGGCACCCGGGCGGGGAGCGGGTGGCCCAACCGGCCGGGCGAGTCGGGGCTGAGTCAGGTCGGGCGGAGCGGGACGGAGCGGGACTGAGTGGGGCAGCGCCGTCCGCCAGAGGCTCCATGGCGCTCAGCGTCGGCATCCGGCGCCTTTCCTGCCTGCCGGGCCGCGGCGAGCGGCAGGTGCAGCTCAGCTTCCGAGGTGGGCCCTGGGCGGGAGCGACGGGCTTCGCCTTCCCGCGGCGGCCAGGCCGCGCTGCGCCGCTGGCACCTCATGCCTCCCCTCTATCTCCCAAGGTTTCACTCAGAAGACGAGGAAGATCCGCTGCGGTTCTGAGGCCGTCGTCAGGGAGGTGAGGGGAAACTGGCAGGGCATGCGGGGCAGCAGGACTCCGCCGCAGGGGTCGTCCGTGGGACAGTGATGGGGCATAGCAGCACCTCAGTCGATGCCTCGTGGGGCAGAAGTGGGTAACGCGCGTGGCCGGGAAGCCTTCCTCCTAGTGCCCATCTTCATCGTCACGTCCCTGAAGGCTGTGAAGGCCTGGCTGTGCCGGCTGGCGGGGTGGTTGCCTTGGCTCGTCTCCCCTCCCATCTGGATTCCTCTGTGCTGCCTGGGGAAAGGAGGGAAGGGCTGGGGGCCAGGAGGGGCTCTTCCCTCTTGCCAGCCACAAGGCCAGTTGGGGCGTCAGGTGAACTGCGGCCTCGGGTGCCCAATGGCTCCCAGCCCTGGGCGATCTCCTTTCCCAAAGTACCGCTGGACATTCCCACGCCGCATCTCACCCCACAACCAGCACAACAGCCGGCTCAGGGACCACTGCAGGCATGAGCGTTCTCTTCTTTCTAAGGTGATGACGCTCTGGCTTCTTCAGCAGACAACCTGCAGCTTTGGGCTGCTGGAGGGGTTCTCATTCTCCTCCCCATCCTTCCTTCATTCTCAGCCGCAGGGTCTGCCCCAGCCAGCAGGAAAGTAACATCCCACCACAGCAGCTTTTTGTCATGCTCATCAGTTCATGCACCTTGCAGAGGAGACCAACCAGCCACCAAACATGGGGAAGTGCGGCTGGGAGTAAATTGTTGTCTCTTCCTGCCCTGTTTGTAGCTCTTTCGCTGGCCTCACTACGGAAAGCTCGTCATGGGAGAGATGCTATCCATTAACGTTTACAACTGCAGTAAGGTTTTCAGTAACAGGTAGGTCCTTTGGTTGTTGGGGTGACCAGCAGCAGTGGGGGAAGAGATGTACTGAGCTTTACATTTTCTATTGGGAGTAGAAAATATATATTGGAAATTTGATGGAAGGAAGATGAGCAGGATACAAGTTACAGAAGAGGGATGGAGCTGGCTGTTCTGGTGGGGCAGCAGTGCTGTGCATATATTAAGTTAAATAAAGGGAACGATTTAGTTGTGCCAGTAGTAACAAAGACTACTTAAGGATCCAGATCACATCCTCAGGTGGGACAAAGTTGAAATAGGACCCTAAAAAACAGAGCTACAAGGGCAGGACTTGCAGCAGAGTGGGAACGTGCTCTCACCCTGTAGATCCACATGATGACTTTGACCATGCTGCACCAAAATTCAACATGCCTATCAGTGGGGAAAAATCCCAAGCCCATGGTAGTATGGTTTGACCTTTAAAAAAACCAGCAATTTAAATTTAAAGGATCAGCCAGAGTTTAAAATACTTCTAGGTGGCACAGATACAATACTGTGAATTTAGCAGCAGTTCCAGCAGATGTAAAACTCTTCAGGGAAACCCAAAAGTAGAGGTGACAGATTGAGTAGTGGTGGTGCAGCAAGCATGGCAGCAGAGGCATGTCCTTCCAGGATGTGTGAAACATGAGGATGCAGGGAAGAGTGCCAGCTCTGATAAGCAAAATGTAAGAACTAAAGGAAAATCAACAGGAACAACTTTCTAGAGGCAGCTAATAACACAAACTTTTTCAAAGCCATCACAAGCCTGCCAGAGAGGGTGTGGAGGAAACAGATGAGTACAGTACATATGAGACACTTAAAAGATAAAGCCGAAGCAGAAAATGTGGCTGAACGTTGTGTCACTGTTTACTGGATGCTTTCCTTGTAGGAGCTGGATCAGAGGAATCGTCTCTGACTGAAATGTCAATAGAAATGGCTATAGGACAAATAGATAAAACAAACAGTAATAAATCATCAGGAACAAATGGTGCTGAGCGAAGAAGTCCAATGGGAAATGGCAGGACTAGCACTAGCAACATCTATCCACACACTTCCACTGCTGGGGAGCAGAGTGATGGCAGGTGACAGACATAGTTTAAAAGCAGTTGGTCAGTGCACTGGGATGATCAAAAATAGAGTGAGTGTGGAAAGACAGAGGAGAAAAAGCTGTACACTGTTGTATCAATCTGTGGTCTCTGGACTGCTGCATGTGCAGCCTTTCTGTGGCAGCAGCACCAAACTGGAAAAGCTGGAGAGGAAGGGGGTGAGTGGAGAGACTTGTCCCTCAGGGGTAGGAGACTAGACAGGCTGTGTCTTAGAGAAGAGGGAGGTGAGAGGGGATATGAGAGATCAGCAGCTCACAGCTGAAATGGAGGTGACAGCAATGATTCCTCCTGGCTTCGTCCCGGGTGGGCAGTGAAATGCTCTGGTGCTGGTTTCCAGCAGGCAGCAGGAAGCTCTACTTCATGTGAGGCTTAGCTCAGCTGCCGGCAGAGTTGCCACAGGGAGGTGGAGGCCAACGTACGAACAGGCTCCAGACAGCAGTAACCCAAGGTGAGGTTAGGAGCAGCTGAATGCAATCCCACATGTGTTACTGCTACTTGCAGGGAGCCAGATGACTCTTCTGCAGGAAGAAGCCCCTTTGGAGTAGGTAAATTTTGGCCCAACTTGCTGCAGACATCCCTGTGGCCGTGGCTTTATACCTATTTCTGTATTTCCTTGTGTGGAGCCTCTGCTTCCCTGTTTTGTCTGGGGAGAGTCATCCCAGCTCTGCTGGGTGCCCAAACACAGGCTGGCTCCTGTGAAGCCCTGCTCTGCTGAAGGGGAGAGCTCCACTTGGTGGGACTGGATCTGCACAAGCCTCTAACGATCGATGGCAGCTCAGTTGCAAGCAGCTGCCTCAGCGTGACTGGGAGGGAGGCACAACCTGCTGCAAGGTCAGCATGTCTCAGGTATTTTGGCTGCCAGACTCCCTAGGGAAAGCCCTGCAGCAGTTTGCTACCTTCACTGCAGCTCAGAGGGCCTGTGAGCAGGAGAGTGGTGATCCTGGTACTCTTCTCCTGCAGGAGGTAGGCATTGATGCCATGTACAGTACTGCTGCAGTCTCTGGTTTTGTTCCAGGCTTATTGGTACACTTGTCCTCAGCCTTCAGCATCTGATGACATCCGGGAGGCTGATCCTCCGGGAGGCCCTTGTTGACAGGAACCACAGAGTCACTGGTGTAAGTCCTCCATGGGCGGCCTGGCCATCAGCAATCAGGAAGGCTTTGTGGGAAACCTTGTGTGGCGCTTCCCAGGTGGATTTGGGGCTGAGGGGGAGTCCAAGGTGCTGTTTGGAGCCTGGGAACGCTGTGGCATTTGTGCCCTGTCTGTGCAGGAGTGCAGCCGCTTCACACCCATCTAGTAGTTCTAGGAACATCCAGAAGTACGTGGGGTGGGTTGGGGGCCCTAGAGACCTGCCGAGGTCTCCAAGTAGAGGGAGGCTTAGTAAAACCTCCCTGGGTCTAGGTGATGGATGTAGGAGGTGGTGTTTCATCTGCTTCCTGCACCATGCAGTGTGTGGGCATGGGATGCTGCAGGGTGCAAAGCAGAGGGGAGCTGATGGGTTGAGGCTGAAAGTGGCAGGGTGCTTTGGGAGCCCCAGTGAACTTTTGGGTTAAATACCAGTGCTAACCATATTGCTTACGGTGGTCTGGGGCAATGTGAGCAACTCTGATGTCTGGTTGCCCCTCTGCTCTGCACTGTGGGTGCCGCTCCCTTCCCGCCCCGGTGCCAGAGCTCATTGGGCCCTTTGTGCCAGTGGAAAATGAACGCAACCCAAAAATGTACTGTTTTCTGCCAGCTGGATGTGCAGGCACAGTTCAGCGACTGCTGGACAACAGGGCTCGGTGCCAGGGCTGCGGGCAAGGCTGGGAGGAGGAGAGGTGGAGGCTGACAGCCCTGTGATGTGCTGCGCCCCTGTTTGCCCTTCCTGTGGGCAGCCTGACTCACCCCTGCAGTGGCATGTGGGATGTAGCTCTGTGGCCACCAGACCATGAGCCTGAGAGGCACAGGCACAGCTTTTCCGTGTTGCTGAGCTGGCTGCATCACAAAGCAGATCCTGGTAGAAACTGAGCATTTCTGGGATGATTTTTAGCCCAATGCAGCTCACAGCATAAACATTCATGCAAGCAAAGAGACAGGGACTGACTCTTGGGCAGCACTCCATGCTGGCACTGGTTGAGGGCACCAAGCTAGGGGCACTTACACTGCTGTAAGATCAGAGCTGCTCTGTGGCCCAACCCTTTGTCCCTAGCTACCTCTTCCCTTGTGCTAACAGCAGCACTCATGCTGGTGAGTCACTCCAACCAAAAGCCAAACACATTTTCTTTTGCCAGGTTAGTTTTTGATTGTGCAGCCCTGGCTGCAACAAGGGCTGCAGGGGACAGAAATAGGGCAGACAAGACCAGACGCCCATCCAAGAGCAGCCTGAGACCCTCTCCCTCAGCTCAGCTGGGAAGAGACATCCCCAAGGGAGAGAGGGTGTTTCAACCGCTGCTCCTTTAGCAAAGTGGGAATAAAGCCCTTCCTGCTATTCCAAGTCCTGTTCTTCTCTGGGACTTGAGTTATTTGCACCCATTTTTTTCTCCTGGTGGTTTGAAGGTTTTTTTTTCAGAGCCTCAGCTATTCACCCAGCTTTATCTCAGTCTTCTGCATCCATCTAGCCTTTGCTGCTGCCTTTCCTAGCCACTGTACTATTGCTTTCTTGGGCTGTACTTCTCCTCCCAGAAACATGTGTTTTCCAGGGACTGAGCTATGAGCCCAGCTTGTAGCCCCCCTTCAGCCTGCTGAGATGTGACCTCCTCCATAGATGCAATTTTGGCCTCTGCTGGGAAGTTCTTGTGCGTTTGTTTGGTTTGAGATCAGGCTAGTCACCCACAGACCAAGTGTTTTCAGGCCGATGCTGGCTGTGCTGGTACCCAACATGCCCCATACTTCTCTGGCCATCCTTCACCACTAACGCTAAGTCAATGTCTCTTGTGATGCAGACTCTGGGTATGCTCATGCCTTCCACAGAGAGACCACTTCAAACCCCTGCACGTTAGTTTGCCCTGCTGCAGGCCTCTCCCCACTTTCGGTGTCAAAAGTGCCTCAAGACAGCTATCAGGAGCCTCTCTGTGGTATATTTTAGATTTGGGAACTTGAGTCAGCCTGTATTCAGTGAACCCTGGAGTTTGGGAAGTTGTAGGGGAGGGAGTCTGGTTAATTCTAGCTTGTTGATGGAGGCAGATGAGGAGAGTCTGGTATAAATAGGCTTCTTGTTGGGTTGTGACCCCCCTTCCTTCCCCTGCTTTCCACCAGAATCTCACTTCTTTTTTTCTTCCATGCTTTCCTTTCCCTTTTCTGTGGCATTTCTGCAGTTGTTTTGTGGCTGCCAAGCTCTCAGGCAGTTTTGTTTTCTGTTTGTAGATCTACATTGAGTTGGATTTGCGCTACGAGCCTCCACATGGCTCAGCTGGGACCTGGGCTGAAGAGGACTTTGTCTATCAGATGAAAGACAGGTACTGAAATTCTGGGAGGAGCAAATTTCCAGGCAGCTTGTACAGTCTTTGGGATGCAATCCAGCCTCATTTACTTGCCACGTCTGGCCAGGCTAACGCATCTCTGCTCTACAGCAGCGGCAAGTGAGCAGGGCTCTTGGAAAGAAAACACCTGTCCTTACAAAGAGCCTGTGACTGCAACAACCCACTGCACCCTGGGAGTTCTTCCAGACTCGAGAGCATTTCTGCAGCCTTCCTGGCTGACGGGAGCAAGACATCATGGTTGTAAAGTTGCACAGAGCATGGCTTTGGACCGTAGGTGTCCTGCACAGGGGTTGTGCCCAAAGCCAGGGGTAGATGTGGGTGTCTGGATGGACAGGATGACAGGCAGCAGCAACGTCTGGGGAGTGTAATTTGAGTGCCAGAGTCAAAGCAGCAGTCACACAGATTGGAGAGTAGAAAAGCATCGCTTGGGAGTATGCGTCTGTCCCTGCCAGGAGCCAAGGAGGAGCATGGCTGTGGCACTGTTACTTAAACACATCAGTGAACAGCCGCAACAAATTTGTTTTTTTCAGCAGAGCATCTGTTTTTCTTACAGTTCCGAGTTAATCATCCGCAATCCTGGATTTGAGGAGCTGGAGTAAGTAGCTGTAGAGTGTATCAGCTCACCTTCCTGGGTGGAGGGGAGTGCACAACCTGCTCGTCAGGGCTGATGATGTGGCGTGTAACATGAAGGGGGGATTGCAGGGCAGCTGAGGGGTCAAGAGCGAGTGAACTGGACAGGAGGGCTGCTGCACTGGGCAGGAAGCTGGTGAAAGGCCTGGACACCGATGAGGAAGAGGAGGAAGAAGATTTCTATGATGTGTCTGAGATGGAAGTCTCGGGCATTGTCTTCAGCCCTGTGAAGAGGTATCCATGGCATTCTCTTCTCTCTTGCCCCTGCTTGGGCCCTGGGGTGGAAAGTGCCAGTTCATGGGGTGATTTCTGGGGGAATCCTGCATCCCTTGACATTCTGCTTCTGCAAAATGTCAGAAACCTTCAATCTCCAATAGCCCCAAACAGGGATTCTTGGGGATTTGCTTGTTTCCAGGGCAAGGTGCCATTATTTGCCAGGGTTTCCATTGCTTCCCTTGGCGGGGTCTTGCTCAGGTCTGTGTAGATGAAGAGACTACTCACCTGGGTTGTTTTTCTGTGCAGCCGCTCCAGACTTTGCTCCGCAAGGGACCTCTCTGCCACCCCAACCCCGCAGAGCTTCCAGGTACTGCAGCATTGTGCACATGTCCCTGCAGCTTCTTCTGGCCCCGTAGCTGGTCCCTCACTGCCTTGCTGTGGGCCTGGGCTTCTCCAGTTACCACATACCCCAGTGAGGCCTCTAGCATGAAGACGCCTTCTTGCTTTGAGTGGCTTCCCTGGACAAGGTGTGAGATTCCCTGAACGAACAGCATCCATGAGCTCCAACATCAGCCAGCTCAGAGCAGAGTTTCTTTTTGGGCTGTGTAGTTAGCTATGGAAGTACAGGAGAAGGGAATCAACCTGACAGCCACATGGGCCGCTGCAAAACACTGCTGGCCAAGCTTTAGAGAGCACCCAGGCAGGGCTGATGCCTGCCAGCTTCTCCAGGGCCTTGCCTGGGCCCACAGGGAAGTCTGTGGGACATGGCTGTGTATGAAGGGCTGCTGTGGGGACTTTCTTGGAGATGCCAGGAAGCTGGTATGAAGCTGTGGCTCTGGCTGATGCTCTGATATCAGGTTTATTTGCAGCCACTGTGAAGTTTGGAAATGGACTGGAGTCCCATCTTTTGCCCTGCAGCTTTCAGGGCAGGTCTCCCAGCCTGGCTATGGATTTAAATCCTTTCCTGGTTCTAAGTAAATGGGGGCTCACATTTGGGTCTCTGGCTTTTCAGGGCTGGGTCCTTTCCACCAAGCAGGAAGCTTTAGAGGGGTGGAATTTCCTACCTTCTCTTCCTGAAGCTATGATACTTCACCTTAACAACTGCCTAGTAGCTTGTACTGAGAGCAAAAGATGGAACATTTCTCCTCTGTCTTAGACCCGTAACTAGTTGCAGCAAAGGAGACAGCTACATTCCAGTCTTGCCAATGGTGTCCATCTCAGTAGGATTCAAAGAGAAATATTGACAGAAGATACCAAGACCATCTTCTCCAAGATGCTCTGTGGTCTCCACCATGTGGGAGCAGTGGGTTTGCATCCCCTTGGGATCAGAAACTGAGTGGGGGCGGTGCTTCTGGGGAGGCTGCTCTTGTCAAAGGTGCTAGGGATTTAACACTTCATTTCCTTGCTTGTCTGAAAGAAACAAATACCTGAAATACCACTTTGGTTTGTCCTGGCTATAGCAGATTTCAGCAGCCTTGGCAGGCCTTCTTGCCTGCCCCAAGCATCCACCTCTGCGGTGAGAGGGCCCTGCACATTTGCATACTGGTATTGCTGAAATAAGCTCAAAATGGAGCTGGAAACAAGGAGAGTGCTAATCTGAGGGTTTTCTCCCACATTTTCTTAGGTTGGGATTAATATAATTGAAGCGCAGAAGCTGGTTGGGGTGAACATTAACCCTTTTGTGGTAGTCAAGATTGGAGAGGTGGAGAGGCGCACAGTGACACAGAAGTCAACAAACTGCCCCTTCTACAATGAAGTATGTGATATGGACAGAGGCTCTGTCCTTGCCCCACTGGTGTCCCAAGTGGCTGGGGCCGTCCTTGCAGGCGATGCTTGGGATGCAGCTGCTCTCAGGCAGAGGTGCTTGTGGGGCCATGTTGGGAGCCTCAGGCTCAGCTATCTTGCTCTTCTTTTTCAGTATTTTTTGTTTGAATTCCATGAGCAAAGGGACATTTTATTCGACAGACTCATAGAGATCTCGGTAAGCATGTCCTCCTCTGTATCCTTTGTCAGTAACTGGTACAGCCCAATGCTTCTGCATGTGGATGCTGGGAGTGCTGGGCAAAGCAAGGGTACCAGCACCAGGCAGGTTTTCCAGCCAGAGGCATCTGCCCTGTGGAGAGACCATGGGACCCACCTGCGACCACAGTGGGGCAGAGACCTGGCCCTGCTCTGAGCCAGTGCTGGGCAGTGCTGCCTTCCCAACTCCTCCATGTCAGGTTTTCTCTGCATCCAGTGACTGAAGTGGGGCCTCTGGGACAGTTTCTTGCCTGTTGCCTTGCTGCCCCACTGTTTTGGGGTGATTTCCTGCCGCCACTTACCCTGGAGCCTCATGCTGCAGGTTGTGGAGGCAAATGACTGGTGTGAAGGGAGCTGAGCAGTGACTTGTGCTTGTAGAAAAGCCCAAGCAGGCAGAGAGTGGTCTTCAAAAATCCCCTGTCCCAAAGCACAGGGGCTTCTCCAAAGCACATGCGCTTCTCCAAAGCACATGGTCTTCTCCAAGGCATGGGGCTTTTCTGAAGATAGCTGACGCCAGCCAGCACCACCTTTGCCACATGATCTCCAGTGCTTTCCCTGTGAAAGGCTGCGTGTCTCTTCTGCTGGTGTGGGTTCAGCAAGCCCTGAACAAGGCTTGGGTTTTGGGAGAGACTAGCCTGGTAGAGGTGTGGCTCTGCCCTCACCCAGCAGGATATGGACATAGGACTCCGTGCAGGAAAGCAAGTCTGCCCTTGGTCCATCATAGGGGTTTGACTTATCTGGGGCTGGCAGAAGAAGCTGAATTGGTTGCACGTGAATTTGCCTTGGCCCAGGTTTAACTGAGGGCTCTGGGCTGGTGGGCTTTGTGGGAATGGCTGGGCAGGAATGGGTTTGTCCCAAGGCTAACTCAGATGGGTCAATGTGCATGAGGAGCTTGCAACTGCTGCCTGAGCTGTGTGTTAGAATGGGCATCTCTGAGCAGTCCTGTCCTCCTCAGAGATGTCGGAATGTGTCAGCTGGTTGCCCACATCTCTTGGTGCTCAGTGGAATTTGTGTTGTCTGCAGGTTTTTCACTCAAAGAAGATACCATTCCTGGGAATGTGCATAGGAACATTTAAGATGGATGTTGGGACAGTGTACAGCCAGCCAGGTATGACCAACTGCACAGTGTACCTGCTCCCTTTGTCTCAAACTGATGTCTCCTTTGTGCTCTGCTTGGTCTGGTGAGGGACCTGCCTTTAAAGCACTTAGTACACAGGAGGACCAGCACTTGGTTCTCCTCCTGGCTGTCTGAGGGCTGGTGACACATCCTGCACCTTCAGAGGCAGGGTCCAGGCAATATTTGTGCACAGGTAGTTGGGTTGTGAAATGGTAACCTGGGCTCTCCACAGGGAACTCCTTCCCTTCCCTCTCAGATCACAGGTTTTTCCAGAAGTGGGCTGTTATCAGTGACCCCACGGACACCCGGGCAGGTGTGAAAGGCTTTGTGAAGTGCAATATCTCTGTCACTGCACGCGGGGACGTTGTGGGATCCCTTCCCACCTCCTCCAGCAGTCAGGATGAGGACATTGAAAGGTAGGTGCAGCGCAGTCTTGCATGACCCTGGGGAAAACAGTCACGTCTCTCTTCACACTACCTTTTTTGCCCCATTTTTCCCTCTTTTGACGGGGAAAGACCCAGGGAAAGAGGCCTGTGGTGGGACAGGATCCAAACTTCCTGCCAGTCAGGGCGTTTCCCAGCATTGTGTTTCCTAGGCTCTGTGAGAGAGCCAGAACATGAATTTGTCTTTCAGGAACCTGCTGCTGCCTAAGAGAGTGCCTGCAGAGAGACCCTGGGCCAGAGT
Source organism: Phalacrocorax aristotelis (assembly GCF_949628215.1). Lineage (NCBI taxonomy): Eukaryota > Metazoa > Chordata > Aves > Suliformes > Phalacrocoracidae > Phalacrocorax > Phalacrocorax aristotelis. The sequence continues at coordinate 952,551 of NC_134288.1, read as the reverse complement.
CTGCATCAAGCTGTATCGTGCCGAGGGCCTGCCCAGCATGAGTGCAGGCATCATGGGTGGTTTCTCCAAGATCATAGTGGACAAAAAAGTCTTTATTGACCCGTATGTGCAGGTCTCGTTCTGTGGGCAGCAGGTGAGTCTGCCAGGGGGGGTCTGTGTGGGGCTATGCTGATCCTCCCTTGGCTGTGTGGCAGCGTGTGCTGGGCTGCTGCCAGGAGCCTCCATGGAACACAGCAATCCCACCAGAGATGGGCTGGGGGAGCTCAAGTTTTGCTGTCTTTGGCAGTGGCCTGAGCCATGTGGCTGTGGATGCACAGTGTCTGGATAAGAAGGGTTTTATAGAATTTTGTCTCTGCAGAAAGCTGCACAGCCCCAGCCCTGAGCACAGCCACTGGCTGAACTACTGGCTCTGCGGGCAGAGATTTCATATCCCAAAACACAGGGAGAAGGTCAAATAAGTCCTGGAGCAGAAGTCCTCTGTGGCAAGGTGGACTCAGCCTGACACCCTTGGGAAAGTTTACTGAGCTAATGGTCCTTTTCTTGCATCCAAGGCCAGGGTTTCTGGTCCTGTGATATCCGTTAAGATGAGAATCAGTCCCTGGGCAGTCTGGTGTGCCTGGGGGTACGGGTACCCAGGTGACCCTTTGACACCTCTGGCTCTGGTGGTGCTGCCTGTTTCATAGAATCATTAAGGTTGGAAAAGACCTCTAAGATCATCAAGTCCAACCGTCAACCCAACACTACCATGCCTCTTAAACCATGTCCTGAAGTGCCACATCTATATGTTTTTTAAACATCCAGGGATGGTGACTCCACCACCTCTCTGGTGGTGTTTGACCACCAGATGCTTCCAAAGCTTCGCTACTCTTTCAGTGAAGAAATTTTTCCTAATATCCAGTCTAAACCTCCCCTGATGCAACTTGAGGCCATTTCCTTTTGTCTTATGGCTTGCTTCCAGTGTTCCCCTTGCCTGTGCAGGGCACAGCCAGGACCTTGGGACAGCCCTCCTTGATGACTCACAGAGAGCAATTGCTGGGACGGGGGAAGGAGCAGGGACACTGCCACCTCCAGAGCCTACCCAGCGCCATCTGCAGGCAGGACAGGAGGATATGCCATTCCCAGAAAGTCTCAGGCATGCCTTACTCTGGCCGCTGGCTGGGACTGCGTGGCTTTCACACTTTCTCCTACCCAGGGGGAAACGTCAGTGGACACCAACACCACTGAGCCCGAGTGGAATGAGCAGATCAGCTTCATTGAGATGTTCCCACCTCTGGCCAGGAAGATAAAAGTCCAAGTGCTGGATGATGCCAATGTTGGTGACGTGGCCATTGCTACACACTACATTGACCTGCAGCAGATCTCGGATGCTGGCAGGAATGGTGAGGCCTGGCGTGGCTGCCCCCGGGGCTTTGTGTCCTAGGCAGCCAACATGCCATGCACCCTTTGCTTGTCCGTGGTGGTCCCCTGGAGGTGGGAGGCAGGAGTGACTGAAGCATGCTCACATCCCTGTGTCCTGGGCTGTCTTCTTTGGGGAAGGTCTCTGCAGCAGCACCCTGTGGTGTAATTAGACCCTGTCCCTGTCACTGCAGGCTTTAACCCCACATTCGGCCCAGCCTGGGTGAACCTCTATGGCTCTCCCCAGAACTCGGCTCTGCGGGACATCCACAAGGACCTCAATGAGGGCATGGGCGAGGGGATCTTCTACCGTGGGCGCATCCTTTTGGCCATCGTGGTGGAGATCTTCAGCAGCCCCAGCATGGCAGAGAGGAAGCCTGGAGACAAGACAAAAGGTGCTTTAAGCAAACTGAAGCTGAAGAAGAAAAGTAAGAAATCCAAGGAGAAAGCCAAAGAACTGAGCGAACTGCAGGGAGGTGAGGAGCCTGGGGGCTCTCAGGAGGCTGAGCAGCCTGGGGAGGTCACTGTGGAGGTGGAAGAGCTTCATCCACTCCCCAAGGTGAGTCCTGCCATGCTGGTGTGGCTGACCCACACTGGCCTGTGGCATGCATAGGCCTCATGGGGAGGAGGCAGCAGGATCACTTGCTGGTATAACAGTGCTGGAGCAAAACCAGCCTGCCTATTGCCGGACCACCCTGGGCTCTCTTAGCCTCTGCAAGTGTTGAGGCCACACCTGCAGCCCAAAACTGCCCCCCACAGTAAGGCTTCAGCATCCCTACATATGCTGTCTTCCTGGTGAAGGGAGGACTCTCACATGGGTGTTCTTCCCAGGGCAGAGCTGCCTTTGAGCATGTACCTTTTCTCCCCTAGAGCCAGGGACCTGTAGGCTGGCTCTGGGTCTCCACTTGGCCCTGGGAAAGGCAGACCAGATGCAGTTGTGTTGGTACAATGGCCATCCCTTAGCCTACAAACCTGCTCAGTGCTTCACACAAACACCAGCCAGAGCCATGGCTCTGCACCAATGCCCTGGGATTGCCAAGAAAACTTGTGCTGTGTCTGGCAGTCCAGCAGTGGTGACCTCAGTGGCATCCCACTGATGTCACTTGGGAGGGCTGGCAGGCACTGGCCATGCCCTGGTACTCTCTGAATTTCTTCTGAGGCAGTGTTTTGGCACACAAGGTTCGTTGGGCTGATTTCTGTCTCCTTGCTCAGAATGCGTTGGGGAGGAAGGAGGAATTCCTCCTCTTTGCTGCCTTCTTTGAAGCCACTATGATGGACTCCTCTCTCAGCTCCAAGCCTGTCAGCTTTGAAGTATCTATAGGTGGGTATTCCTTGGGTCCCCGTGTCTGGAAACTATGCGAACAGTGCGAATCTCCCAGTGCCTAGGTCAGCACTGCACTCCTAAGGTGCCAGCCCTTGCACAGCTCGCGTCTCCAAAACAGAAACTCGGGAAGGATAAGAGATAAGGCGAGGGCGTGCACACAGTGCTTAAATTGCCTTAAAAGCCTTGGATGCTCTCCTATGGGGTGGGAGATTTGCAGTATTTGACTGAACTGCCTGTCTGGGGGAAGTGGTTGAAGCTGTCCAGGGAAGTGGGGGTGAGAAGAGGTAGAAGGGTTTGGGAGCAAGCAAGTGAAGCAAAGGGGAATCTGGGATACTGGGGTTGGCCATGTGGTGCTGAGGAGATGTGACAGTGGGTGATGGGGAAACAATGGTAGGAGAGCAGGTCCAAGTCCCCACCTGCTAAGCTGGATGGATGGAGACACCTCCTGCTGAGAAGTCTTCCTGAGTGACTGCTGCTGACCCCAGTGTAGGGGTGTAGATGGCGGTTATCTGGCATTTAGTGGAGCTGGCGGAACTTGAAGGCATACACAAGGACTTCCTTGCAGTTGTCCAGCTCCCTCACAGACCTCCTGGTTGTCCATGTGATGCTCTGGTGGTTGGGTGCTACTGAACTGCTAGTTCCAAAGGCACTGCATGCCCATGCACTTCACTTGGCAGGATGATTGCACTGTGATTTTTGCAAACTAGCAAACATGTTTAACAGTGATTCCACTTATCTGTTTACTGTTTAATGCTTAACTTCAAGGAAACTATGGCAAAGCTGAAGAGGTTGTGACAAAAGTATGGAGAAAAGTGGAAAAGGAAGAAGTGAAAGAAGAAAACCAGTCTTTGCTAGACCCTGGTTCAGATGGTGAACTGGATGTTGAAGTCCTGGCCCCAGCTTCAGCAGCACTGAACAAATCGGTGACGAAGAGCCAGAGACCAGAGCCCATGGAGTATGACAGGTGAGTCCTCTTCGTCCTTCTTCCCCACCTGCTCCGGTCCTGCCCCAGCTTCCCAGGTTGGTTATTCCAGATGTTATTAGAGGTCTGCTCAGCAATGCGACTCCAGTGTAGGTGTTTCTCCTCTTTGCATCCCTGCTGGCTGCTACTGCCTGTTAACCCTAGAGACCATCTGGTGTCTGCCTGATGTGTGCAGGTGGCCACGGACAGGGTTCCGGGAAAACTTTGACCCATCAATAACAGCAGTCCCTTTTCTGATTATCAAGCAGCAGCCCAAGGACTTTATCCCAGTGAGGAGGAAGAGGAGGAGTACTCTGGAAAATTCTGTCTTATGTTGGGCAGGCAAGGCGCATTCACAAGCTTTTCTGATGATATGTTTGCTCTGGGAATACTGCCTGGTTTGTCCTACAGGCCTGACAATGTCTTGGTGTTTGCGTTGTGAGCCCTCTGCCTGTTACTACTCAGTCCCATAGCAGCAAGAAATCTCAGCAGCATCCCGTGCTCCCATCAGCCTCATTCATCTGGGCATGTGCTGCTCTCTTGGCTAGAAGCCCTGTATGCTGTTTTGGGATGGTGAAGGGCAGATCGAGCAGTTTGCATCCATATCCGTGGTGCAGGGCCCAAAACAGCCAGTTTTGTGTAAGGAGTACAGAGCCCAGACACGGATCCCTGCGCTGGTTGTGCAAGCACAGCATTGTGACATGGCACATGCTTTCTACAGACAGCAGCCATAACCTCCTGTGCCTGCTGCCCTTAGGTCATACAGCTGCCTGCCCTTGAAGCATGAGAAACCCTGCGTGTATGTGTGGAGCTACTGGGAGGATCACACCTGGAGACTCTGCATTTCCAACTGGATTGTCAAGCTGGCAGAGCGCCTGGTAGCGTGTTCAGGGTGTCTGTCTGTGGCATGGTCCTTCCTGGTGTGCTTTCCTTGTAGCACATGCTGTTGCTCTGTGAGACGTTTGCCTTAAACATACACGTTTGCCTTAAACATACCCTCCATGTGAGTCTGTCTCTCTCACAGGGCTCAGTCCCACCTGCCCTTTAGACATGTGGGGTAGGGCAGTGAGTGCAGAGCCACTGCCTGTGCTGTGCAAGCAGCCTGGCAGTGTCTTCTGGAGGTGTGAGTGATGCAATGTCTGTGACAAAAAGCTTCTCTGCTGCCAATCCTGAGCTGCCTGTGCACTGGGGAGAAGCTGCTGCAAGCAGACTCTCAGCCTTGGGCTGTCATCAGCGGGGTGCAGTCTCTTCCCAGGGCCTTGTCTTTCCCTTTTGGGCTTAGAAATCCAAAAGTGGAGCTTGCCAGTGTGTTTCAGTGGCTGCTCAAGGACTGAGGCACAAGGTGCTGTAACAACCAGTGTTAAGGTTATGCCCAGGCTCCAGAGAGTCCCTGGCAGCACAGCAGTGACCTGGAGCACTCTCGCAATTCCCAGCTCCGCAGAAGGGCACATTTGTGGCAAATGCATCCTTGCAGTGTTTCACTCTGACCCTGCAGACAGGCACAAGCTCCCTGAACGCTGTGGTTTCCCCACAGGAGCAGGGGCTGGACGACGTGGAGAAGCTGATGAGAAGGCCAAAGGCTAAACCAGAAGAGCGACTCAGAGAGGTGCTGGAGGAATTTGTAGCTGGATGCAGGTTAGCGTGTCCCTGATCTCTTAAGGTTTCTTGTTTTCAGGTTAGGAGGTCGTATCATGTTCTGGCTGGGCTGTGCACAGCCTGGTCTCTTGTCCTCTTGAGAAAGATGAGTGGAAGGAAATCAGGATGACCTGGGGCTCTTCAGGCTTGGAGAGGAGACCCCAGTCCTGGGAAGCAAAGGGGTAACAGACTTCAGCCTGAATGTTCCTGGACTCCTGGGTGTTTCCTAAATGTTAGGACATTTCCTTCACTCTCTTCAGCCACGCAGACAAGAGACTAGTGTTTCAATCACTATGACTGCCCAGTGGGTTCCGATACACACTTCAGTCCCCAGCCTTAGGATGGCAACAGTAGAGAGGGAGCTTCAGGTTCTGAGCAATCCCCAGCGTACCTTCTGAATCAAAAAGCTTGCAGAAGAGAGGGCATTGCAGAGGGGGACAGTTTCTGATGCATCCAGATTAATACCAGGGATTTGGAGCTTGTGCCCCTGCAGTGTGAGCTGAGCTCTGCCTGCTGGGCACAGGGGATGCAGAGCCTGTGCTGCTTTTCTCATTGCAGGCAATATTCACTCAGCACAGAGAAAAAAACAATGGCACATCCAAACAACCTTGACAGATGTCGGATGAAATACCTGATGCGCAATATTGTAAGCTGTGGGGCTTGTTGTTGGTGGTGGTAACCCATGTGATCCCCGGTCTGGGGGATGCTTCTGGAGGACCAGCTAGAATTGATGCTAAGAAGAAAACTTGGGGCTAAGACCCATGGTGTCAGTCATAGGCATTTACTGCAGCATCTCCTACTCAGAGAAATACAGCTTCCAGCACAGAGAACAGAGCCAGAGACTGGTCATGGCTGCCTCCAGTCTTATGCAGATGCTGTGCCCTGATGCCATCCTTCCTCTCCTGTGGGGCATGTGTGGCTGAGCACATGCATGTTGCTGCCCAGTGGGTTGCTGGAGGCCTTTTGGGGCAGGTTGTTCCTGCAGGCAGTTTTGGGGAGCTCACTGAGACCCACTGCCCCTGGAAACTCAGCCCATAGGCTGGGTACCCATCCAGCAGATCTACACCAGCCATCCATCTGCCTGTCCCCAGAGAGAGCAACATCTAGGCACTAATAATCCTGCAGACAAGGCCATCTAGCTGAATGAGAGCACAGTTACATACCCTCCATCACAGCACAGCAGAGCATGGCTGTAGTCATATCCCCATCAGACTACAAAGCTTTGAAAGGCTGACCAAAATGCTATGACAGCAGCAGGAAATAAAATTTATGCATGTCTGGGTCCCAGCTCCCTTTCCTCTACCTCCCTGCACATTGTCACTTGACCTATGGTGAAGGTACTCTAGTAAGTCTGAGAATTTCTGAGAGGGTCAGCCAAAGAGGTTCGTTTTCTGGCCTTGTTAGCCCACACTGGGTTTGCACCCTGAATTCCTTCTGGATTTCATTATTAGTTCTGGTTCATCACAAAGTCTCTCCTTAGTTGTGTACACTGTCGACTAATGGACGTGAAAGCCCAAACCCATCTTCTAGTTTCTTGCATCTTCATATTCCCATACTTCTGTTGCCCCAAGTTGGTCTTTGTGCAAATCCTCCCTCAGGCACTATCTGGAGTCTTAGACTGCCAGCTTCTGAAATGTTTATTTCGTATACATCTTTCTGCCCAAAATGATGCTCATGGACTTCTGTTACTGGCTGATATTGGCAGAGCTGATGAGTTACTGGAGCCTCTAGTTCTTGACACCCTTCACTAAATGGCTCATGACGGGTTCGTGGAGGTTTGCGCTTAGCAGCTGGGGAGTGAGCTGTGGTGGAGGCCAGGGCACGATGGGGTGGGATGGACTTGATCAGCACACGGTGCTTCCCTGCAGACCTCCTGCGAGGGGGGCTGTCGTGGCATGCCTGGGTCACAGCTGGGCATGTGACGGTCATGCTGTCTGTTCAGATCCTGTATGCAAAGCAGGGGCTCCGCGTGAGGCGGCAGCTGACTCGAGCCAACATTACGGAGAAGGTTAAGGAGACAAGGAGGGTCCTGACAAAACTACGCTTCATGGCTAAAGAGGTACAGATGCTCCCAGGGCACGCCGTTTCCAAGCAGGAGAGATCATGGGCAAGGAGAGGGTGCTGGGCTGGCTGCTTGGTCCCTTGCTAGCCTCAGATAGGGCTTTTCCTCTGCTGTCTTTCCTTGCTGTGTAAAATCCCAAGTTCCAGCCACTGGGAGTTACCATATTTCATGTAATGGCTCTGATGAGGGATGAGGCTTGGTAGCTTTGCCGGGCTGTTGGTGACAGAGTAGGGGTCCAAGCAGCTCAGTGGTAGATTGGAGGCAGAAATGGGACAGCTCTAGGCCACCTGGGCCTCTCAGCCCTCTCTGCCCACCCAGCCCAGGGCCGTGCCTGCGGCAGGGCTGCGGGCAGTCTGCCTGGGAAAACAGCCTCACCTGTGCTGCGTGCAGTCCCACCAGGAACTGGCCCTGGACACCTGCAAATTCAAACTTGCATTGAAATGAGGTCTGTCATCTGTAGCAGAGACTCCATTATCAGAGTTTCACTGGCTCTGTTTTAAGTAACTCTGGAAAACCAGCGCATTCCTGTAGTGTAAACCAGACTGCAGTGTTTGCTGGAACTAGGTGGACAGATGTTGTTGCAGTTTGAAGAAGTCTTTCACTAAGTGAAGTAAAGTAATTTTCATACCTTTAACTGTGTGAGGGTAGACTTTAGTATGACCAAGATGTCACCCCTCACACCACCAGAAGGAGACACTGTCTGCCGGCTCCAGCCTCACAGGCTGGCTGCAGCTGATCGATCCCCCAGACAGAGAGGAGCCTCCCATTTTGCTCCCCGTGATTGGGTGGGAATGTTGCTGTCTCTGTAGGGTCAGCCCTGCACATAAACTTGCCAGTTTTAGTCCCTGCTTGGGGGCTGGTGGGCTTGGTTTGGATCACCAATAATTTGTGTCATCCCCTTGTGTACTGAAAAATTGCAAGTACAAGTACCAAGTAGCAGTGCAAACACTAATGGCAGGGAAACTGAGATGGGGAAGAGAACTTAAGTTAGAGTTTAAAAGAAGTCATTGCTTCCACCTCTTCATTCTCTTTATTGCCACTCCTGCTCTCAGCCTGAACCACAGCTTTATGCTGGGCACGCATGTTTCTGGGATGCCAGCTAATGTGGTTCCTTCTGATGGGTCAGCACTCAGGCTCCTGTCAAAGGTGTGGGGTAAAATGACACTTCTCCAGTTCCACGGGGACTCCCTTTTCCCAACAGGGCATGGGCTTGAGTACATTCTGCTGGTGTTCACAGAGAAAAACAAGGCACACCACAGATCCCTCCAGGAAACCTGCAGAGCCATATTGCAGGACTGAGACTTTCAGAAGCATGTGGACAACATTAGGCCTTTAATTTCCTGCTGGATCTCCAAAGTGCTGTGCAGCCAGCAGTCCCTCCTGTGAGGAGACAAAGCTTTTGCCATGTCAGTGGAGGGAGGACAAAATATGTGCTGTTCCTCTGCTGTGACATTACTCTTTCCTCCCTCCAGCCCCAGTGCACCCTCCCTGATGTCTTTGTCTGGATGCTCAGTAACAACAGGCGTGTGGCATATGCAAGAGTTCCTGCACAGAACATCCTCTACTCGGTAGTCGAAGAGGAGAAAGGCAAGGACTGTGCAAAGATCCAGACTGTCCTTATGAAGGTAGTGTTTATACCAAAACAGTGTGCTCTTGCTTGCTTCATGCTGCTTCACCCTCCTTGCTTCCAGCCTCCCTTCCTGAAATCCTGGAGTTCAGAAGGAAACATAGCTCTGGCTCCACCAGTGCCTTTTGCATCTGCCAACATGGTACTCCATCGCCTGTGCTCTTTGGTTGGTCACTGGCCGATGGTGATCATCTTGGTCTGAAGGGGGCATGGCTGAGACAGGAAACCGGCTAAATAAACCTCCTGTGATTTCAGGTCCCTCACTTACACAACGGTGAGATCTCTGCCAAACTGGAAATCTACATGTGGCTTGGGGTAACCAAATATGCAAAGAACTGTTTGGCAGACCTGCCTGAGGAGTTCAAGTATCTCTCTGAGAGTGGACAGGAGATAGTCCAGCTCTCCGCGTACAATCCTCCCAGCTGGCTCAGCAGGGGTGGTGAGTGCAGATGCCACTTCTCCATGCCTTAACTGTGAGCAGGAGAGCAGAGAGGTGGGAGGTCCTGCCCCAGGGTCAGTGTCTGAGGATTAGGACCTGATCTCTCATCTCCATGTCATCTCCAAGGCATGACTGGAACAGACAGGACCAGTTTGCTCTTATGATGTGTTTGCACACTCACAGCTGGAGCAGCAGGCAGGACAGGTGCTTTGTAGGCACTGAATGTGCTGCCAAACTGGCAGTGGGCATGAGGCCTGCCCCTTTGCTGGGGCCTGATGGTGTTCCTCCACAGCAGATCACTGCACATTTCACATGTCGTGTCCTTCCCAGAGGTGTCTGGGGACCTGCTGAGCTTGTCTGTCTTGGCCAAACCTTTTGAGATATGCTGGCCTTCTGAGAACCAGAGTGAATGCCCCTAGAAGTAGTACCCATTCCTTGTAGGATGTGCCCACTCCTACCTGGCTGACCCTCTTCTTCATGCATTTTTGGCCTCGCACAAGGCTGGATTGAGGAACTGTGACCTCTCTTTGCTTTTTCTTACCAGATTTCAGCTACTTCCAGCTCCGAGCCCATCTGTATCAGGCTCGAGGGATCCTCCCTGCAGATGACAATGGCCTTTCAGATCCATTTGCGAGAATAGTGTTTTCAACTCATTGCCAGGCCACCAGGGTGAGACCACCTAAATTCTTGCCTCTGCCTTCTTGGGGACTTGGGGAGAGAAAAATCTTCATGTCCTCACTGACCTGTTGAAGGCCAGTGCTGTGGCAGTCCTCCTGGAAATTTTGTAACTCCAGGGTCGAGGTATTTGTGCGCTCTGGGTGGTGTGACTGCATTCAGAGAACATTTGACAAAACATATATATCACTGAGCATGGTCTCAAAGGTTGATTGCCATATGCTAGTTGGCCCCAAGTGCTGATTTCACACTTCAACCATCTCCCCTTCTGCCAGGCACCAGCTGTGTGCAGCTGTGTGGGAGAGGGGATCACCCCACGCTTCCTCATTCTCTTTACAAAGTGCATGTGCTTTGTTTCCACTGTCTGTGGTACACTCAGGCCTCCTGTCTCTGTCTGCAGATGCTGGAGGAGACGCTAAGCCCCATGTGGAATGAGCTACTCCTGTTTGACCAGCTCATTATTGATGGAAAAAAAGAAGAGTTGAAAACAGAGACCCCCATCGTTATAATCAACCTTTTCAGCCATAATAAATTTGTAAGTATGGCCATGCTGCCCTCCTGCTAACATTTCCAGGACAGGGAAGGCAGAGGAGCTCTGTGCAGGCGCTGTGAGTGGGCACTTAGAAGCCATATCTCTGGTTTCCATGACCCAGCTCAATCTTGGTCCATTGGTGGTGAGACCTGGGGCCTGTGGCCGAGGTTGAGACTTTCTGCAGGCTTCTGCAATGAGCTGGGGTGAAGCTACTGGCTGCAACATGCAAATGGCTCAGGGATGTCCTGAGCCAGGGCCTGACGAGTGCTCAGTGGATCTGGGATCTCTCCTCCTTGGAGAAGCACTGTGCCTCTCTCAGCTGCCTGCCCTGCTTCCTCGGAAGGGCCATGTTGCAGAGGGCTCGTAGCCTGGGGGAGACAATTTAGCTCTTAGGGCTGTTCCTTCCCCTCTGTCCCCCAGGTGTCATCTTCCATCCCTCCTCAGTCCTCCCTTTTATCTTTTCATTAGTACTTTGAAGTCTCACTCCTCTCCTGGGGCCTCTTTGTTATTGTAAGGGCAATGGCATAACTTGCACCAGATTCTCCTGTGTAGCTCAGCAGCTTTCTGGGGTCCGTTTCCTGGGTCCCAGTACAAGACAGACACTGACATATTGGAGTGAGTCCATAGGAGGCCACCAAGGTAGTTGGGGTTGGAGCACAGGACAGAGTGAGGAGAGATGGAGAGCTGGGTATATTCAGCCTGGAGAAGGTGAGGAAAAGGCAGTGCCTTATTGCTGCCTGCAGCTGCCTGATGGGAGAGGGTAGAAAAGGTGGAGTCCAACTTCTCTTGGAGATAGTCAGGGGCAGGCAATGGACACAACTTAGAACAAGAAAAAAAGTCCAATTTGATATAAGGAAGCAATTTTCACCCAGAGGGAGTTCAGATGCTGGGCCTGGAACTCAGAGAGCTTGTGGGATCTCCATCCTTGGAGACATTCACATCCTGGCTGGAGGAGGCTCTGAGCAACCTGATGTAGCTCTGGTGTCCTCTGGTGCATGGCCCCAGGCCTCTTGTCCAGTTCTTCATGGAGATGGGTTGGGCATTAAGAGGAGCTGCTGCAGGCACGTCCCATCTGTTCCTAGCTCTGGATGGAGCAGAGGAAATCAAAGCAGTGGATGGCAAGGGTGGAAGGGTGGTCTTGTGCTGTGCAAGATTGGCTGGAATTGATGGTCTTTTCTCTGAGGTGGTAAGGTAACACAGGGGTGCTTTGACCCATTCTCCCCTTTCCTGCAGGGCTCCCCCAGGTTTCTTGGCCAGGCCTTTGCCGTTCCACAGGTGAAGCTGGTCGATGAGCCGTACAAGAAACCTGCCCTGCAGTTCTTCAATTTCTACAAAGGCACCAAAGCAGCAGGAGAGCTCATTGCCAGTTTTGAGCTGATTGAGCTGGATTATAGTGGCTATTTGGAGGTAATGGAGCTAGTAGGAAGCTGTACATGGTTGCCAGCTCACTGGGGAGAGCTGTGTGGTTGAGGAGCTGGTTGCATGGGGCCCACCAGAGGATTCCCTGCTGAAAGCCACACCTGGTTTTCAGTTGAAGGGAGGCTGCAGGTACAGAGCCTGTGTGTGAGCACAGATCAAGATGGGAGGGAGAGGGGGCTTGGCATGGAGTAGAAATGGATTTCATCATTTGCTGTGCCCTGGTTCCACCTGTTCAGCCATCAGTGCCTGAGGATGTGGAGCCTAAGGAGCCCAACTACCTGGGAGACCCCCGTGCTGGACGATTCATCATCCCTGAGGGCATCCGCCCAGTGCTGAAGGAGTTTCGCATAGAGGTGCACTGCCTTCTACTCAGCTGGCTCCCCACTGGGCTACTCCAAGCAGACACACAGCTGGTCTGCAGAGGGCAGGGCTTGGGGAGGGAGTTGGGGTTGGAGCTCAAATGTGCTTTTGAGGCCTGAGCAGGTGCCAGAAATGGAGGTGCTTGATGTGAGGGAGAAACCGTCTCAGCATTTTAACAGCCAGAGCTGTTGGGTAGCTGGGTTGGGAGAGTGGCCTCATGCCTCTCGGGGTCTCTGTCCTGTGGGGTGAGGATGGTGGCAGCACTGGGCAGGGCTGCAGGCTGCATGGCTATGCCATGCCTGGCATGTCTCGAGCAGCTCAGTGGCTTCATGTTGTGCTTCAGATCCTGTTCTGGGGCCTGCGGGACCTGAAGCGGGTGAACTTGTTTGAAGTGGATCGGCCCCAGGTGATCATTGAATGTGCAGGCAAGAAGGTGGAGTCGGAGGTGATTGTGGCCTACAAACAGAACCCCAACTTCACCGAGCTGGTCAGATACATGGATGTGGTGAGTGGGAAAGGGAGGTCCTGCCATGCCAGGATGCACCATTGCTGTTCTGCACTTCCGCACTGCCTGCCTGCATGGGGCAAGGTAACAGGAGGGGAGCTGCCCCTATGGTTTTGCTCTCCTGTGGCCACATGGTTCAGCTGCAGATCAAAGCCTTTGTGAAACTGCCCACCAAGAGTAGTCTCAGCCATCACCTGTCACTTCCAGGCTTCGGTGTTTGGGCAGAGCTGCAAGGCACCATCAGACCTCCCCATGTGTGGTGGGGCTGCCATGGGCATTGCCCTTGCTACTGCAAACCCTGTGTGCGGTTCTTTTGCAGGAGCTCCCAGAGCAGGTCTACCTGCACCCTCCCCTCAGCATCTTCGTGGTGGAAAAGCGGGCGTTTGGGCATACTGTGCTCGTGGGTACCCACGTTGTGTCCGACGTGATGAAATTCTCTCCCAGAGAGCTGGAGGAGGAACCAGAAGATGTGCCAAAAGGTGAGCTGCTTGACAAGGTTCCCATGCAGGCAGCAGGCAGGTTCTGCCATTGGCAGAGATCCCTGGTCCTTCAGTGCCCTCCTAGCTAGGCAGCAAAGTCCTCTCCTGAGACCCATAAGGTGCCCAGCAAAGGCACAGCGTGGGGCAGGTTAGGGTTGGAGGCAGGTTGTGATCCTGGTCTGTAGCACTTGGCTCCAGACCGGTGTTCAGGAAGCAGCAGCAGCCAAGTGATGGAGTACTGTGTAAGGGCTTGGCATCCGTCTTTGGGAATACCAAAGGGCAATTTACAGACTCTTTTCTCCAAGGTTAGCTTAATGTTTGCCTCCCCATGCCACCAGCAGGACTGTTCACCTGTGGATGTGGCATCTCCTTGGGGTCTCTTTCCCAGGCACTGTTTGCCTTACATTTGTAGAAACTAGAGGAGGGAGAATGGCTCATGAATACATCTTAGTTCAGCAGGACATTTAGCAGGGGCTAGATACTAGACTGTAACTTATCTGTGGAAAGCTTGTGCCTAGAATCAGAGATGTTTAGCCTGGGAAGGACTATTGTAGCCCTCTGTGTAGTCAGGCTGGAGAGCTGTCCCCAGTGAGACCTCCATCAAGCTTTAGGGAGCTGGTCCACTAGGGGCAAAGATTGAAACATTTACACTTCTCTCACATTGTTGGGTCAAGGTTTGTTCATTTGGTAATGGATTCATTAGATAGCTCTGTGATATCAACAGCCAGAGCTCCTGATCTGGAACTGTGTAAACAAATATAGGGGAAGAAGCAAAGAATTGATCGATCTGTGTAGGGAAGGCATATCTCGTAAGCCTGAATTCCTGTAGTCAGCACCAAACATGTTGATGGTGGCGGCCAGTCTCAGCACTGTACTTGGATTTCCAATAATGTTTTTGCAGGGTCTGCTATCAAAAGCTTTAAAAGTAAACACACTATAGTGGGGTAACAGGGAGGGTTTTCCTGTGGAATAACAACTGGCCAAAATGTAGGAAGCAATGGGCAGAAATAAATGTATGGAAACATGAAGCTCTTTCTCTTCACCTCAGCTCGGAAAGTCTCATCCCAGCATCTTCCCTCTCAGACTGTGGTAAACATTGGCCCAGCAGCTGGTGACTCTGGTCCCAGCTCTTACCCCCTGAGTCTTGTGAAGGTAAGTGATGTGTTGGGCCCAGCAAATTTTGAAGTTTGGAAAGCCAAACCTAAGGTTACAAACAAAAAAGAAAGTTCAGAAGTTCAGAGTTATGTTTCAACCACCAGTTTTTGATCTGGATCCAGATGCTCCTCTCCCCTGCCTGTTCTTCAGCACGGCTGTGTGTCTGGGCTCTGGCACAGGGAGGGGACCTGTGTTGCCTTGTCCCTTGAAAACTGCTGCTTTTGTAGCAAAGCACAAACCTGGGGCTACCGGTAGCTTTGCGCCTCCTGTGCTCTTTCTGAAAGCTGAGACTGCCACAGGCCCCCAGGGCACTGGAATAGGGTACATGGGTGTTCTGGGTGGACATTTCCTCCCTCTGAACCCTTTCCTCTGTTCTTTTAAGGCTCCTTTGAAAAAAATTCCTATCAATAAGCTTGTAAAGAAGGAGGATGAATATGAAGAGGAGAAACCAGAGCTGGAAGAACTGGATTGGTGGTCCAAGTACTACGAGTCCCTGAAGGAGCTGTATAACCAGGTAATCTTCTGTGACAGCAGCCAGCAGAGGGGACAAGTGGCTGCACTGGCTTGAGGAAGATGTTTTCAACAGCACTGAGTGTCATAGGAGCAGTCCTGGCATGGATCTGCAGGAAGATGTGGGCTTTTGTGTGTTAAGCACACTTAAGGTAGCCAAGTATCAAGCATCCACCAGGTGGACTGATTTCAGTAGGCCACAGATGTTGAAACACCCGTGAGTCTAGGTGCCCAAGTGGTTTGAGAATGTGACTGGGCTTTTGTTGAGGCACTCCTGAAAATGTGACATTGCTGCATTTAGCTGCAATGCAGGGGCTTTCATGCTGCTTGCTCTCTGTCCTGGCCATCTTCCCAGGATGTGCTATGGGAGCAGGTCTGCCCCAAATTTCCTTCCTTGCCCTGTGTCCCTTAAATTCCAATCAAAAAAGCCAGCAGGAAGATCTGGGGAAAAGAAAATGTCATTAAGATACTCATTGGATACCCTTTTGCAATGATGTTAATGCTAAATTATCTCAGGCTAGGTATTACTGACTCTGCTGGCAGGAAAGCTTTGACAGTGCCCTATGCTTGGATGGAGAAGCCTTTGCTGTCAGGGCTGTTTTTGTGTGTTTCAGACACGGCGTGATGAGGAAGATGCTGAGAATGATGATCTGAATGATGCAGGTGAGTCCTCTAGCAACACCCAGCTCTTCTGTGGGGGGAGCCAGGACTTACACCATTCCAGAGGGTGCTGGGCTTGTGAGAATGTGGTCTGATCAGGCAACAACTTTGTAATGTTCAGCAAAAACAACACAAAAGTGAGCAGAGAGACCGGAAACATTGGCAAAGGCTAACAAGGGCTATTTCAAGTTGAAAACATCAAACTTGCCTCAGAAAAGTTTGCAAAATTGTGTTTAAGCAAGAACCTTCCTGAGTGAGCAAAAACCTGCAGAAACCTGGAGTCAGCTGCAGGGATCATGGGATTGTCAGGGTGAGAGCAGAAAGCAAAGGTGGGATGGAGAGAGGATGGTGAAGAGGCAAAACTCAAGGAGCTGGTCATCACTGTGCACATGGGATACTCATCTGGGGTACAGAATTCACTACAGGGTAACAGAAGGACAGTAATAATAAACAAATGATCTGAGAACAGTGTTACAGCTGTAGGCTCAGGTTTGTGGAGGTATAAGCAGTGACTTGCCTAGCAATGACCTGGGGAGGTGAGACAGTAAGTATAGAAATTATGTAAATCCTATTTAAGGAGAGAGCTGGAGGGTACCTGCATGCCATTAGTGCTCAAGGGATCCGGGGTGTTTGGGAAATGGGGCAAAGACACAGGCTGTCTGTCCTTGGGTTGCTGGTGCCCCAGATAAAGTTCTAGCTATGCTCTCTCTATGCACAGCTGCCTGTGCCCAAAGTGGTAGTGATGCTTCAGTTAAGACATCCACCCAAACTAGCAGTCCATCAAATAAGCATCTATCCAGAGAAGAGGGTTAGCTCTCATTTGTGCCTTCCCTGACAGCACCTGTGGGCTGGTCTGGCCACCTGCCTCCTTTTGGTCTCTGCCCACTTTCTTCCTAAACAGTAGCCATGCAGGCAGGCAAGTCTGTGCCAATTTTTGTCCGCTCACCCATTCAGCCATGCCTTCCTGGGAAACCTGAGATGCCATAAGACACCTGTCAGACAGCAATAGTTCCATTACTGTGACATCGGTCAAAGCCCTGGGTGAAAGTGAAAGCTGTTGCTGGGGTCATTTCATGGACTTGAGATGATGGGTGAGATTAAAGCATTTCTTAATCTCCTACTGCCGTTTCTAGATGGAGGGAATTTAAATGCATCCTCCATTGACATGGAAGCAGAAGATGAGGCAGTAATTGAAGCTGAACCTGCTCGACCCAAGAGGAAGCTAATTGCCACCCTTCAGGTGATTTTTGGGGTGACAGATCTGGCCTCTTTCAACTGCAGCCCTTTGTCCATGTCTTCCTCACCTCCCTGCAGTGGAGATTAGACTGGGAGGAGAACCTGCAGTGTGTACTGGGTCCCCATCGTTGCTGGCCTTTGAAACATCTAGTGAGACCTTGGAGCCAAGCTGGAATATGTGTGTGCACATCAGAGGATGGACCTGGGGGTATAAAGGAAAACTATAACACCCTGCACTGACTAATTACTTAATCACTTACCTTACAGGGGTAAGACAGGACCAGGTGAAATGGTTGAAACAGGGAAAGAATAGTCTTTCCAACTGTCCTTCACTTTAAGATGGCAGGAGAAGACCCAAAATTACTTTCTACTTATTTCAGATCTACAGCTCTGAGCTGGAAAATGTGTTTGATAATTTTGAAGACTGGCTGTGTATTTTCCCCCTTCATCGTGGCAAAGCAAGTGAGGATGAAGATGGAAACGAAGATGAACATTTTGTGGGGAAGTACAAGGTACTGTATCATTTGAATGACATTTGCGCTGCATAAGGAAGAAAATCCTTAGGACAACCTGTATTTCAGAGCATGCCAACACCAGCAAAACCTTGGAGAATGCATGTGTGTGCAAGGTTATGTGAGGCCATGGTGCATCATGGCCAGGGTACTGTTGGTGCCTGTTGAAGCAGTTGTGTACTGTGGTCCTTTGTTAGTTGAGAAATGCACCCGATTTAGATTTTTTTAGCTCTTGCAATGAGAAAGCATGAAGCATAAATGACTCTTATTGTGGGTGGGGCCTCTGGGTATGTTCAGTGTTTGAATAAGAATTAGTGAGCTTCGCTGGTTTTAAAATTAGTAACTCTTGTTTAAAAGAGGCATCATCCTCCCACGCAGGAGCTCCTGATGACTGAAGCATCAACCACAGAAATTGATTTAAGAAGGTTCATAGAAACCATTTGGTGTCCCTGCCTTTGGCAGTCCAAAGTGCATGGAGATGTTCAGATCTTGTGGCATTGGCAGTGGTCTGACAGCCTGCAGCCTAACTTGCAAACAGGGACTGCCTGGGCCACGTTGTCATGACAGTGCCTTTGGAAAGGACTGCCCCCACGGGCACAGGGTGTTTGTGGGTCTGCATGGGGCAATGGCTCTGATTTTCAAGTTGGCAGGTGAAGCTGATCTTGGTAGCTCCAATCCCATCCGAGATACTCTCTTTTGTATCTAGTTGTTACTTTCAATGTCTTTTCTGCAGGGTTTCTTCTATGTCTACCCCACAGAGGAAGCTGGCATGGAGCCCAAGGTCTCCCAGAGCGTTCCAAGGAATAGACCCATCAAAGTTCTTGTAAGAGTTTACATCATTAAGGTAAGTCTCTGGTGGTGGTGGCAGTAATGCTTGGAGGTCTGTCCCTCCCTATGGACCTCCTGCCATTCTCTGCTCAATAAATATGACCAGTGGCACTTGTGAAAAGCTTGGTGCTGGCTTGAAGGCTCTGCTGGCCCAGTGGAAGTCAGCTACATGTTGTCCATGGGGAGCCTTCCATGCTTTGTTGCTTCAGGAGGTGCTAAAAATACAGACGGGCTTTTCTTGGCTCTTCATCTGCCTTGAGATAGTGAGCAAGAAGGTGGACTGACAGCTGGAGACCTTGGTGGCTTGTTGAGTGGGGATCTGCATGGGAGCAAGTGCCTGTTTCACTGGCGGGACCGCTGCTGGAGGGACCTGACCAGTGGGCTTCGGTGGTCTCCGGTCTTCGCAGTGTTCGTTGTGCAGGTTGCTCTCTGCAGCTGATGGATGGTGGTACCTCTTGTGTATTCCAGGCTACAAACCTGTCTCCAGCAGACCCCAATGGCAAGGCAGACCCCTACGTGGTGGTGACTGTGGGGCAGGAGCAGAAGGACACAAAGGAGCGATACATCCCAAAGCAGCTCAATCCTGTGTTTGGAGAGTATGCAGGAAGTTTTCATCTAGCAGCTTATATAGGAATAGTGCAAATCTGGGGCTTGGGCTGTGGCCCAGCATGTGTGGTGTTCTGTTCCTTTCTGCTGGAGAATCTTGTGCTGTAACACAAAGGTCCCAGGCATGTCTTGTGCTTTCAGCTGACACAGGAGCCATAAGTGTTTTGGGTTAGGAGGGGGATCATTCCCAAGGGCTTGATTTAACAAAGTAGCAAGCCAAACAGCAACAGACCATTGGAGATCTTTTTCCCTAGTTCCAGGACCTCTGTCCAAGGGTGTACATTCCTGGAAAAGTAACTCCTTTGAACATGCACACTGGAAACTGCATGCTTGAAAACTGCACACACTGACCTTATGGAGAACCAAACTCTATCAGAGGTCTCTGAGTTGTCAAATAGAGTTCTTAAATGTGTAGGATGGTGAAAGCAGAGCATGTGTTTAATTTCCATCCTCTTTGCTAATTGCACTCTCCCCATCTGCTTCTGTCCAGAGTTGTGGAGCTGACAGTCTCCTTTCCCGTGGAATCAGAACTCACCGTGGCAATATTTGACCATGATTTGGTTGGATCTGATGATTTGATTGGGGAGACCAAGATTGACTTGGAGAATCGATTCTACAGCAAGCACAGGGCCAACTGTGGAGTGGCTTCTCAGTATGACATGTAGGTACTGGTGCGACACATTAGGACCATGAGATGCATTCTCCCTACCTCCCTTTTGGGTAGGTAACAGAACATCTCTAGTTTTGCAGGACAGAGCTTGCATCCACAGTATCCTTTGAGCAGGTGCCCCACAGATTCACTACAAGTTACACAGATAACTCCATCTCCTTTAGACTCCTCCCAGCTTCCTGTAATAGCTCTAATTCCTACTGGACTAATACATTTTGCATATAGTAGCAAAAAATCCTTTAATGCTTTTATATTGGTGTTCTGTGAGAAAAGTGCTCACCTGACATTGATGTGATTTTGACCTCTTTCAGAGTGTAGGGTGGTTTCTCCAGCAGTAGCTAATTCTGCTAGCAGCAAGACTCATGACATCTATTTTCCTTTGGCCTCATTCAGTATGGATTCTCTGGTGTCTTTGGCCAGTTTTCTGTAAACTTCTGTTCTCCTACCCCACTATTGGAGCATTAGCTGTGGGCATGGAGTTGAGCCTCAGCACTGCTAAAATCTCTCTCCCACTTACAAGCTGCAGCTGGAATTGCTCCTGTTGCTGCTCTGAAGAAAATGGTTCTGTGGGGTGCAAGCCTGGATTGTTCTGGTGGAGGAGAGTTTGTTAAGCTTTTCATTCATTACGCTTTTGTGTGCCTGTGGTTTACTCAGTGAAAATCTGAGTAGGCATCTGGTGGCATAGTCTGTGCTATAGGGAAAGCAGGGCATTCCACAGCTTAGGATAAAACTGTTGTGTCTAAGTGGAAGATGTTCTCGATGTTCTCCCTTCCATGCAGAAATGGCTACAACATGTGGCGAGATGCTTTCAAGCCTACACAGATCCTGGATAGTTTATGCAAGAAAAATTTGCTCCCTGCAGCAGAGTACAGACAGGAGGAGGTCAAAGTGGACAATAAGATATTCAAGGTCCCTGCAGAGGCTTTTCCTGAAGGTACAGAGGGCTTGGAGAACAATGGCTACTCCCTTAAACAACTGCCAGTGCTCAGCAGTGCACATGCTGTTGAGGGGTCTGGGAACCCACCAGCCTCTCTTCTCTGAAGTGTCCAGGCTGGCTGCCCCGACTCTGTGCCCTGCATGGCACCTCATGGATCCTCAGTGCTCAGTGGCCTGGTTTCAGTGGTTGATGTTGCACTGGGGGAAGATGTGATCCAGGCCAATAGGTCCCAAAGTGGCTTCCCAGGCAGTGGGTGGGGCAAAGTAAACCCTCTTTCTTGGCACTGATCTGCACAGGGGGTTGATGGCTTGTGCAGCTAGAGAAGGTGTAGCTTATTCTGGTGGCTGACACTGGCACAAAGCTGTACCTCCATCTGCTTGTGACCACCATCAACAAGACACTGGCATCGTTTTCGGTTTGGTTTTTTTTTTTGGGGGGGTGAACTTTTTCAGTGTCCTTTCCTGTTTTTAGCTGGCTTTGTCCTTCAGGGATGCTTTCTGCTTCTGGTGGCTTTGGATGCCTTGTGTGACTCCCCAGTGCTCCTCATTACTGTTGATTTCATCCTTGTGGGCAGCTTCTGCCTCTCCTTTGCTGTTTTTCTTTCCCCCTCACTGGCAGTACAAAACCTGAGCCAGGGCCACCCATGTCCAAGAACATGGCAACCTTTCATGCTCTTTGCCAGCAGTGATGGACAACTTCCCTGAGCACAGACCTGTCCCTGCTGTGCACATTTCCTTCACTGGGTAACACCTGTGTAATTGAATCCAGCCTGGAGAAAAAGCTGGAGCAGATGAGGCCCGCTTGTGGATGGCTGGGTCCTGCAAGGCAATGCTATGTAGCCTGTAGAAAGGATGATCCCTGTGCCTGACCTGCCCAGAGAGAGGGGACCTACATGTATGGCCAACTTCACCTTCTGCTCAGTTCAGTGCTGCTGTTTCTCAGCTTTCCACTGGCCTCAATGGCTTATGTCATGAAAGGGAAAGAGATCCTGCTTAGGAGAGCGCAAGGAGCCTCCAGAAGCCCTTTCCTCCTTTTCTCAGGTCACTGGGTAGCTGGGAAGGGGGAAACAAGGTGCTCTCCTGTTGTACCCCTGAGACCTGGCTTTGGTTCAAATGTGGCTGCAGTTGGTGCCCTGTGAACGTCTGCTGTGTCTGGGGACTTCTTGGGATGATTTTGGTCTCAGACTGATCTCCAAAGGGCAGATGGTCCCCATAAAACCAGGGGTGGGTGTGTCATTGTGTCCTCACCTGTTGGTTCCTGCTTTTCTTCCCATCAGCAGGATTTGGTCTTGAACTGCCATTTGGCTTCATTGTGCTAAATGAGTCAATTAATCACACAGACAGTTAATTAACAGAGAGCACAGCTGCATGTCACTGCCAAGTGACAAGTGGTTCTTTCCTGGAGAACTTTTAGGGCACAACCTCTCATCCATGGATCTGTTGGCACTACCACAGAGACATGGCGACTTAAACTGCCCTGGAGGGTCACATCCTCCTCAGTGTCTCCTGGATCCTTTTCCCAGGGCCATAGTTTATTCTTTTTTGCCCTTTTCCTCTTACTTCTCTTAGCTTGTTTGTCTTCCTGCCAACAGTTTTCCTCCTCACTGCAGTGTATGGAACTCATTCCCTTCATCCTCGCCTTCCTGCTTTTTCCCATTTGGTTTTTCTGTGGAGGTACTTGTTTGCCCACTCCATCATCTTTCTTTACTTGTGCCTGTGACTAACATCCTGACATGACTCTTGCTGGCCAGATGCCCTCATCTTCTGCCTGGCTGTGTCCTGCTGCAGAGGCCTCTGTGAGGAACAAGAGAGGAGTGACAGATGAGAACTGGTCAGTGGATGATGAACATAAGGCTTTGTACGTCCTGCAGCACTGGGAAGAGATGCCAGGATATGGGTACAAGCTGGTACCAGAGCATGTGGAGATCCGGTCCCTGTACAACCCGGAGAACCCTGGGCTTGTGCAGGTGAGATGTGTTTCTTTGCCCAGCCTAGATGCTGTGCTGGGGAAGGACCTTCACGGCAGCTGGTTCCCAGCCCTGTGGCTGGTCCCCTGTTGTCCTCTTGTCTCCTCAACATGGCCTGAATCCCATGTGTTGTCCCTTCCTGGGTGGGCGACTGGAGCTGTGTCTGTAGATGGATGGCCCTGATATGAAGTCAGGACCATTGGCCTTGGGTGTCCTTTGCTCAGATCCGCCTTCTGACCTCTCACGGTGCTTCTGAATACCCTTTCCTCGAGGGACCTCTGCCCGTTGATGTTGTGGTCGCAATGCTGGTGGCCCAGAGTCCTTCATATCTCCTCAGGCCATGTAGCACTGCTCTGATGAGGATGCTGTGTGGGTGGCAAGGGACCTGCTCTGCCTTCTGAGCCCTGCCATCATACACCACGGTGGGTGGTAGTGTCCTTGCCTCTCTGTGCCTTTTCCACTGTTTTGTCCCTTATCGCTGGTGCTTTGATCCCCTGCAAGAACCCTGTTCTGTCCCCTTGGCTTCTCCCTGGGGGCACAATGTAACTGATGGCTGGAGGAGAAACATTCCTCCTCAGTTTTATGCAGTGCAGTGATCTGAGCTCAACCATTTCAATGTCCTGCAATGAACATCTTGTGTTCCCTCAGGTACTGGAGGTTTGTAACAAACAGAGCTCTGCAGTTGCTCTGGCTTTAGTTGGTGTTGGAAACACGTGTAGGGAGGGGAGGGTCAGACCCATCGCTTTTTAGTTTTCTTCGTTATGCTGAAGCATTGCATCATCATATGCTTCTTGTTAAGACAGTGGGACATGTTTGCCTCAGTTTGAAATGAACTCAGTTCAGCTGAAATGCTTTTTCTTGGGAGCAGGGTGGGAAGGGAAATAACCAATTTTTGGTAGTTTTAATTTTTCCCCTATCTAAAAATCCAGTCACATGTCATTCTGTGCTGGGGTTGGAGAGAGCCAAGCAGTGCCTTTCTGGTGAGAGCTTTCCTTGAAGGACTAAGCCCTTGTTCCTTGAAGAACTTGAGGGTGGTCTGTCTCTTGAAGTCTCTCTGCTGTCTCCTCTTGTCAGGGCTCCTTGCATATGTGGATCGACATGTTTCCAAACGATGTCCCTGCACCACCACCTGTCAATATCAAGCCACGACTGCCTGTCAGGTAGCACCTTTGGGAGCAGGGTTGGGGCTGTAGAGGATCATTGTACCTTGCCATGCCTTGGCAGGATGTGCCATGGAGTGCTGTACAGGCCGGCAGTCTGTGCTAGCCTGGCATGCAGTCCTCCTTTCTGCTTCAGCTCTGGCCGTGGGATGGTCTCTTGAGTGTATCAGCATGGGGCATAAGCACTTCAGTTGCACAAGTGTTTGTGAAGGGCAGGGTTATCTTGCTGAGGCTGGACATGAAAGTGACAAAAACCCAGGTCAAAGCTACGCCTCTAGCTCTATTTTGGCCAGTGGACAGATATCCTCTGGGTGCCTGGAGAAGTGAAGCTGAAGGAGGAGATCTGCTGCTTTCAATGATCTAATAGGGCTATTGAGATGGAGGGTCCAGATTCTTCTCAGAGGTGCATGTGAAATGACAAGAGATAATGGACACAAATTGCAGCAAGGGAAACTCCAACTGCATATAGGGAAAACATTTTCCCACTGAGAGTGAAGCTACCATGGGATAGGGATGGAGTGACCCAGAGAGGTGCTAGGATATCCATCCTTGAAGATACTCAAAACTCATACAGGCAAGGCCCTGAGCAATTTGATCTACTGTAAAGTTAGAGCAAGAGGTTGAAGCACAGACTGCAGAGGTCCCTTTCTGCCTAAGCCTTTCTGTGCTCCTATGGCTAAGTAGTGCTGGCTGGATTTCCCAAGCACCAGAGGTTTGCTTTGCAAAAGCTGCCTGCAAAAGCTGACTGTGGGTGTTTGTCCTGTGGGATTGCAGCCCCTCCCGGAAGGGCTTTGTGTGTGGCAGCGAGACTGCTGGGCTGTGCTTGGCCAGAGGAGCACTGGCAGGGGACCACAGTGCTAGGGGGAGTTCAAGTCCTGCTGCTCTTGCCAGTGTGGGCTTGACCTGCCCTCCCAGGCATCAGGGGCAAGAGCATGTGTCTCACTCACCCATGTCCTTCCCACAGCTATGAACTGCGTGTGATTATCTGGAACACGGACGACGTGATCCTTGATGATGTCAACCCAGTAACAGGCGAGCCTTCCAGTGACATCTACGTGAAAAGGTCTGATGGAAGCCAGAGCCTGTGTGTCTTGCTCCCTGCCCTGTCCTGCACCCTCACTGCCTCCTCCCTGCCTCAGTGCGAGGTGCCCCACTCCAGTCCCCTGCATGGACTGCTGTACACCCAAAGATGTTTGTCAGGTGTTGGTCTGATTTGGCTCTTTGACTCTTCCTTTCCTCCTACCCCATGGGGTTCAGCCCCTCCATCCTTCTGCTCTGCTTTTGTGGCTGGCTGGTAGGGGGTAAGAGATAACGGAGTTTCTCCTGCAGCTGGATAAAGGGTCTTGACCATGACAAGCAGGAGACGGATGTTCACTTTAACTCCTTGACCGGGGAGGGCAATTTCAACTGGAGGTTCATCTTTCGCTTCAACTATCTCCCAACTGAAAAGGAGATCACCTACAAGAAGAAGGACTCTGTCTTCTCTGTGGAGGAATCAGAGTTTCGGGAACCAGCTGTTCTGGTCCTCCAGGTCTGGGATTACGACAGGATTTCAGCTAATGACTTTCTAGGTATGCTGTGACCTGCTGAAAGTGGGATGACCTGTACCTCACCTTGCTGGAGTAGTACAGCGTTTTCTCTGGGACCTAACCCTCTGAGAAGGGACACCAGGAGCATCAGATCAAGCTCTTCAGCTCAGCAGTCACCTTGGCTGGTTCTTCACATGAGCTAGAGGCAGAGCCTGGAGATACACACTTCTACACAGACACGTTGAGCTTGCATGGTTGTCCCAGGGCCTTGGTGTCCTTTTTCAGGGCCTGTCATGCCACAGGACTTCCAGGGTCTGCTTCCCCACAACCTTTCTGATAAAATTCCTCATTTTCCCTGCTCTCACTTGCATCTGCAGATCCCAAAGGCCTGGCCAAAGAGCAGCTTTCCCAGGAACTTACATTGTGGGCACAGGGATTGGCAACTTCTGTAAGATCATTTGCAGTTGAGTTGCAACATCTAGTCACACCAGGGGCTTGGAGCTTCTTGGCTGCTCTGGCACTTCCCAGTAACCAGACCTGCTGAACTGGGCATGCAGCAGGGCCTGGTGACAAAGCTGGCCTTGTGGTGATTCTGCGAGTACAAATGCTGCTGCTTCTCTCCTGCTTCTGCTGCCATCCCCCAGTTTGTAGCACTCTGTTTAGTTGTCCCTCCCGTCTTCAAACTTTGGCCTCCCCATTAAAAAGCAGTCCCTTTGCCCTGCTGTCTCTTGGGCAGGATAAAACTCTTTATTCATCAACCTTCCATGGTGTAGTTAAAAGGCTTTACCTCCATGAGGCACTTGCAATGCTGATTGGTTCAGCCATGCTACTCAGATACTTAAGAAAGTGTGAAGAAAGTGATCCCAATGATTCCTGGCATGTACAATATCAGGAACTTCTAGGCAGGAAGGGGCTTCTGCAATCTTTATTGCAACCTTCTGCCCCAAGTAGGGCTAGGTGCAACAGTCAGGTTGCTCAGGACCTTATCTGGGTGAGCTTTGAGTATCTCCAAGGATGGAGATCCCAGCACCCTTCTGGGCCCCTTTTCCTGGCTGCACTGTTCTCATAATTCTAAAATTTTTTGACTCGCATTAGCTTGTGTCTGTTGCCTTATTACTTTCCTGATCCACTTCTGAGAAGAGTCTAGCTCCATCTGCTCTGTAGCTACCTTTAGGCTGTAAGAGAGGTAGTAAGATCTCTCCCTTGGCCTGTCTTCTCTAGGCTGAATGTATTATGGGTCTCTCAACTCATCCTGCTATGGGCGCATTCTAGTCTTCACACTCTAGCCTTTACCAGCTCAGCCACTGAATACTCTCTAGTTAGTCGACACCTTTCCTGTGTTGGGGGCCCAAAACTGGACTTTGTACCCAGATGCAGCCTCACCAGACCCGAGCAGAGGAGAACAGCCATATCCCTTGATTGCTGGCTATGCTTTTGCCAGTACAGACCAGTACGTGAAAACGCTGATTTATTGCAAGGGCTCTGGGACAGGAGGTCTTTCCAAGGAGGACAGGGGTGCAAGGTCAAGCAGGGAAATGACCGAGGCTGTTTCAGATATAAGACAGACTTGAAATCTTTAAAGGGTTTCCCAGATTTTATAATTTTTTATTGACATTTGCAGGAATGAGAGGGGAAGAGGAGCTTGGGCATGTGAGGAGAGCAGGGTGGGACATGGTAACAGAGTGAAAATAACCCACTGTACCACACGCAAACCAAACTGGCCCCATCAGAGATGAAACAAGACCTGTGGCTTCTGCTTCTTAGTCTCTGACTCTTGGGCTGGTCTTTTCTTAGGCTGAGCTTCAGGTTCTCCATTGTAAATGTGCATGACTCTGCTAGATCATTGCAGCAGCTGGGACCTACTCGTGGTGGGAGCATGGCTGAGACAGAACGCCAAATGGTGTGTGGGGCTGAGCTCAAGATTTCACCTTGAACTCTCCTTTTCTCTGTGCCTGCAGGTTCCATCGAGCTGAAGCTGCATGACATGGTGCGGGCAGCCAAGAGCTCAGAGCATTGCACCATCAAGATGGCCAAGGAGGATGCAACACCTCGCTTCTCCATCTTCCGAAACAAGCGCATGAGGGGCTGGTGGCCCTTCATCAAACTCAAAGATCAAGAAGACGAGGAGAGAGAGGAGAGGGAGGACAAGCAGAAGAAGAAAAAGAAGTGGAGCAGCTCAGTCAAACCAGAGGATGTGGAGTTCACAGACCCCAGTGGGAACAAGTACCTCCTGACGGTAAGGCAGGGTGCTGGCACAGGTGAGCAGAGAGCCAGTGCTTTGTCTCTGCCTTGTCCTGGCAACCTGTCCTGTGTGCACATAACCTACAGAGGCAGAAATGACCCAGCTGCCCAGGACTTTGTGAAGGGTCCTGTAGACTTGTCCCATCTGCTGCAAATCCAGCACCTGACCTACCCAGAAGTGCCAGCTGTGGTGGCATGCAGGGGTTGTTGAGCTTCATGTCTTCTTTTGAGATTCCCATAGAGCAGTGCTGAGTGAGGGGAGCAGAGCAAGAGGCACATGGCTCCCCATTAACCAGAGAGGACATCAGCAAAATCTTGTTCTAGGGTCTCTGCCTACCCCAGACAGGTAGGTGCCAGCTGTCCCAGGGCAGACTCACTGCTGATGGCCCTGCTTGTGGATCATTGGTTTGTCCCCAAGGGTGAGTTCTGCTCAGTGCCAATGTGGGAGGCTGCAGACAAATCCAAATAGCTGTGGCATGCATTACAATACAGTGCCTTGTCTGCAAAACAGTTAGTTTCTGGCCAGGCCACAGTTTCCACTGGCTGCAAAGTAGGAAACTCTGTAGCTAATGCCTGGAGGAAAAAGTTAATTGCTCTGAACATCTCTAAGTGGAACTGGGACAAAAATATCCAGTCGTGGCTGGACATGTGGTCAGCAGGCTGGTCTGCAAAGCAACACGTATGGCTGTGGCTCAGATGTGTTCCCCCTCCAGGGTAAGGTGGAAGCGGAGTTCCAGCTTCTGACTGTGGAGGAGGCCGAGAAAAGTCCTGTTGGTTTGGGTCGAAAAGAACCTGAACCCCTGGAAAAGCCCAAGTGAGTATCTGTGTTATCACCTTTAACATGGATGGACAGTGCTGTGTTTTCAGCAGCTGTTTGCATGAGGACGGGAAGAATCTGCTTGTTGGGGAGCTGAGAGTAATCACTTAGGCCCTGGGCAGTGGGGTCTGTAGGACTGGGGCTGCCAGGGCTTCCCAGAGCTTGAGTGGGTCCAGCAGGATGTGTGGCTGCAGCATCTATGCCAGGGCTGATCTCAGCGAGGTACTCAAGGCAGCTATGCCATAACGCTGCTTGTACCAAAAGGGCAGCTGGTTTAACCATGTGAACGCACCTGTTAGCCACCTGGGTGCAGAACAGCTCTGTGGGGGATGTCCTGAGCCTCAGGTCCTGTTGTCTCCAGCACTTTGACAGGCACTGTAGTAATTGCAGCCCCTATGGTGACCCTGTCTGGAAGCAGCAGGACGAGCTGGTGACCCATGAGGGTGGCAAGGCAGCAAAGCAGAGGGGCAAATGTGCTGCTCTGTGGATTGAGCCTGTCATTATCTATTCTTTCCTTCCTCTTCCAGCCGGCCAAAAACTTCTTTCAACTGGTTTGTGAATCCCATGAAGACCTTTGTATTCTTTATCTGGAAGCGGTACAAGAAATACATCATTGTGCTGTTCATTGTCACTCTTCTGACCATCTTCCTGGTTCTTTTGATCTACACCATGCCTGGATACATCAGTGAGAAGATCATCAATGGATAAATATTCTCCAGCACACAACTACTCGAAGACAGGGGTGATTATTGCAGGAACCAAGACTGGACGAGAAAGTTTAAGAAAATCCTGCAGGTGCAGAAGCAACCTTCAGAGTGAGAGACCTGCAGAAGTGGCTTCTCTTTGGGGAGTCATGTTTCATGCTAAGTACCCATGCTAAGTACCATGCTAAGAAAATGGGGAACCAACCTACTAAATAAGACAAACTTCTTGAAGGACATCTACAGCTTTGGGGAAAAAATTATTCTTTGTGCGACTGTGGTGGGAGGGTTGGAAAATGGGGTCTGCTGGTGCCATCCCCACAGACATGGCTGCTGAAACCAGCTCTTGCCATTGAGAGCAATTCTGGCAGAGGAGGGGACTTACAGAGCCATCCACGCCCTGGCTTGACAACACTTGGCACTTCTCAGGCCTCTGTCTGAAGAATTCAAAACACATTGTACAGGGCAGGGGGGAAGGCAGGGTCTAGGGTCCTGGTGGAGGTAGCACCTGGAATCCCTTTGAATGGGGCTCCCCAGGGAGAAGGATGACAGAGCAAAGGTAGCCATGAGCTTCCTGCCATGCCAAGAGCACAGGAACAGCTCTTGGACTTGGAGTTGGCTCTGGATGTTGCAGTGCTCCCCAGGACATGGACTTTCTGCTTGTCGTTCCTTACAAGCTGCTTAACAGCTTTTCCTGCATGTGCTGTGATGGATTCAGGCTTGCTTCAAACCTTATTTTGGCTATTCATTTCAACAGGAATAAAAGCTCTTTGGCTGCTCTCTCCAATGCTGCTTGTGTTTCATAGCTGTGTTCTGGAGCTTGGCAGGCAGTCCTCACTGATGCCCCTTTGCCCTTCCTCCCAGGTAGCACATCACTGGGACGTTGCCATGGAGTCATCATCATGAATCTGTATTGTGATGTTGGGCTGATGTAAATTAAATGAGACCTGTTCTCAGCATGGTCTCTGGTGCCCCAGGGTTCCTGTCTTCTGCACAGGCAAGCCCTGGCATGGTCTGATCTCAAGTGGAGGTGCTTCACCCTGCATTTTGACAGGACAGGTTCCTTCTGTGAAGAGTCTTATCCTGATGCAGGAGATGATGCCCAGAGGGACTGTTGCATTTCCAAAGAAATTAACTGACATCATGGTTTTCTAGTGAAGACAGCTGTCTGATTGTCTTTTGAATGGGGCAGGAAGAGAGTAAGTTTTGGGGAGAAGACTCGCAGGGCAGAGACAGGCAGGCAGGTAAGGAGCAGATGTGGACTCTGGGTGGACCTGAAGCCAGGTGCGAGTGTGGGTCAGACATGGTGCTCCCCCGCGGGGGGTGGAGTTCAGCTGCTGGGTGGGGGCCCCAGAATGGCAAAGGGGGAGCCGTCTCTCCCCCCTTGGGAGACCCTTGGGCTGCAGGAGGAGTGAAACAGGCTGCAAAGGGATCAGATCACATAGCACATGCATGGGGCTAGAGCAGGGCCCTGGAGTGTGACAGTGCTGCCCCCAGTGCTGTGTCACCCCCAGCTTCCTGCAGGGCCTGTCGTGTGCGACATTGCCTTCACAAATGATGCCTGGTGCACCCCAGCAGTGACCAGTGCATCCCAGCACACCTGGTGCACCTCAGTGGTGACTGGTCCATGCCAGCAAGCTCAGTACACCCCAGCATATGCCTAGTGCACATCCCCAGGCAGCTCCTTGGCTCTTGCAGCCATGCTCAGCTACATATTCCACCGCACCATTAGGCTGGGCTCCCTGTGACTCAAAGCGTGTCTGTCTCAGGCTTCCTCAAAATATTTCAGCTTATATTTGCAGGATCTGTAGCCACTCTGCTGTGTGCCTGGGCGTGTGGGTGTATGTTAGTGGGTGCACGCTGCAGGGTATGTGCGTGTGTGTCTGTTCGGGGTGTGGGTGTGCAAGGCAAGGGGCTCCCTCCTGCCCTTGCTGCTGGCAGCAGCGTGACCGCAGGTCCCCCTGCTCAGCCCTGGTGTGACCGCAGGTCCCACTGGCAGTTCCCCTTCCTGGTGTCACCTCGCTGCGGCACGATGGCGGCCTTCATCTCAGTGTGCGACTTTGTGCGGCAGGCACAGGAGGACCTCAGCTCACCCACAACCTCTGCCTTCACTAGCCACATGGGCCGCTGCAAGGCCACTGCCAACAGCATGGAGGAGGTAAGCAGGGATGGGGGGGGGGCAATGGGGGTATACCCCGAGGGGTTGGGGAAGCTATCCTGCAGGACCTGAACCCCGGTTCAGGAATCACCATAGCCTTTGTCACCATGAGTGGAGAGGGATGCGAGCACCTTTGGCTGTTTGCAAAACACTCAAAGCAATGATTTAGCGAAGGCTTGTGGTGGGTCTTGTTGGCTGGTGAGAGGCGTCAGTTGGTGGGGACAAAGGCAAAGAGGGAGAGGTTTGTGCAGGAAGGCTTTACTTTGTACCGGGCTCACATCACACGGTAAAGAGAGGAGAGAACCCTTCAACCAAACAAGCATCAAGCTAAAAGCATACCAAGAAATTAAAGAGGCCAAATGCA
The DNA here is from genome assembly GCF_949628215.1 of Phalacrocorax aristotelis. NCBI lineage: Eukaryota > Metazoa > Chordata > Aves > Suliformes > Phalacrocoracidae > Phalacrocorax > Phalacrocorax aristotelis. The sequence continues at coordinate 921,088 of NC_134288.1, read as the reverse complement.
CAAGTGGTTCCAAAAATTCACAGATCTGGAGTGAGAGGTGGCTGCTGAGCGCAGTATCTGATGCAAAACTTATTTGGCCAAATGCCTTTGTTTTCTGACTGATGGCAAAAGCCAGAAGAACCCAATAGGCATCATCAGGTGCAGTGAGGGAGGGTAAGGGACTGCTGCTGCTGCTGGAACATGAGGGAGCGATCAGCAGATCTCGATGCCCTGTGAAGACCATGACTGAGGACAAGATCGGATCAGTAGAGGGTCCAGGGTTCCCATTGAGAGCATCCCACCCACCGCTCACCTGGACCCACCTTGGGACTTAGCTGAAGACTAGTGTTTCAGGCCAGTGTAGTGTAACCATCATGCTGGCCTGGTCCTGGGCAAATCATGGTCCTGACCTCGCCATTGGAAAATACCCATGAGATGTTGCCACTGTGGTGGGGCTCTCTGTATGGTGGTCCAGAGGGCTCGGAGACTCTTGGTGCTTCCTCCTGCTAGGTCTGGTATATGTGCTGGGAACAATCAAACTACACCACCACCATGTCACCTCGGACATTATTTTGTAGTTTCAGCAGATGATGGGATGGTCCCTGGACCATCAGGGCCTGTCTGTTGTCTGTGACTGCTGTACTGCCCTGAAGTTCCCCAGCGACTGCAAGCTTGGAGCAGACGGGGACATGTGCTCTTGTAGATAATTTTGTCAGTGGTGGTCACTGAGGTTTCTTTCTTTTCTTCTCAGCCCTCTGGAGGCCAGGACTTGCTCAGGAGCCCCGGGCATGGGGCAATTTCCTTGTGTTGCTTAAATTTCAACTGTTACTCTGTCACTTGCACCCCAAGCAAAGCTAAATCTTCAGTCCTTTAAAACAGAGCTGCCACATCAGGAAGCTGTGGTTAGAGAGAAGCACTGCTGAGCTTGCTCATGTCTGCAGAGCTCCCATCTTGGGACTTGCATGTCAGTGGACATAAAACTCAGGACACGCTCCTGCTGCTGTGCAGCAGCAACCCGCAGCACAGTCTGCATGGGATTTGCTGCAGTGAAAGCAGGGAGTGGTAGCAAGAGCTGCACTGCCAGGCAGCAGAGTTTGTGTAAGCCAGGAGACACGGGGAGATGATTTCACCTTTGGGTGCAGGTCAGGGCTGGACTGAGCAGATGGCAAGGAGAAATTCCAACATCATGGGATATCCCCAGTTGCTCTTGCTTGGGTGTTGATGTCAGCAGGAGCTGCCTGTCCTAGAGGAAGGTCCTGTCTGCCTGCATCAGCGCTGGCCTCTGTCTTGCTTCCTCCCTGAAAGCCAACACACTCTCACCATTCAGCCAGGTGAGGCTGACCAGGCTCTCGCCTGGGCTGTAACTCCTTCTGACCTGTGCAGTAGCTCATCTGCCACCTCTGTGCACTTTCACTGGGACAAAGACTCTGGTGCTGGAATAAGGCAAGTGAGAACGAGCAGCTGGGAGCTGAAGCTGAAACTGAAATGAAGACAGAACCTAGTTGCAATATTTTAGCTGTGACGTAATGAACTACTAGTGTGTGTGGCCAAAGGTGAAGCAAATGCTTGGTCTCCATCCTCTTTAAATGCAGTTTGGATGTTTTTCTGGACACCGCTGAGCCCCACACAGGGTATAGGCTCATGCAAGGTTGTCTTGTGAGTGTTAATGCCATGTCTATGCAGATGATCAGACAATGTGAATTGATGGTCACTCTCAATCTGAGTTTTTCTGCACTCTTGAATGAGAAGGGAGAAGCGTGTTGTGACCCCAGCACCCTGGAAATCACAGATAGGGATGAAGACAGATCTGGAAGAGCTGGAGCGACAGGGTCCTTCTGTTCTTCAATCTCACCTCTGAAAGGCAGAAATACCAGTGCTGACGACCATGAGCCAGCACTGTGCCCTTGTGGCCATGATGGCCAATGGTACCCTGGGCCGCATTAAAAGAAGTGTGGCCAGCAGATGGAGAGAGGTTATCCTCCCCCTCTGCTCTGCCCTAGTGAGGCCACAGTTGGAGCGCTGTGTCCAGTTTTGGCCCCCCAGTTTAAGAAGGAGAGGGAACTGCTCGAGCAAGTCGATCAGAGAGCTACGAAGGTGACCAGGGGACCGGAGCATCTCCTTTGTGAGGAAAGGCTGAGAGACGTGGGTTTGTTCAGCCTGGAGAAGAGAAGGCTGAGGGGGGTTATCATAAATACCTATGTATTTATCATAAATACCTATCATAAATACCTAAATATCTAAAGGGTGGGTGTCAAGAGGATGGGTCCAGACTCTCTTCAGTGGTGCCCAACGCCAGGCCAAGGGGCCACGGGCACAAGCTGGAACACGGGAAGTTCCACCTGAACGTGAAGACTAACCCCTTTCCTGCGTGGGTGCCAGAGCAGGGGCACAGGCTGCCCAGAGAGGCTGTGGGGTCCCTTCCCTGGAGACATTCACACCCTGCCTGGGCACGGTCCTGTGCCCCCTGCTCTGGGTGTGCCTGCTCGAGCAGGGGGGTTGTAGAAGATGATCTGCAGAGGTCCCTTCCAACCCCTGCCATTCTGTGATTCTGTGACTTCTGTAGTGGCTCAGCCAGCAGATTTTATTGATGGTGTGGGGAACTTTGAACAGCTGTCAGCAGGTGCATTCTTGTAATGGAGAGCAGCACCAATAAGGAATAAAGCAGTAAGCATAGCAAGAGCCTGTCCTTGAGCAAGAGCCTTGGCACAGTGGGCACTGAGCCTGGCAGCAGTGTAGGCAGCAGAGGGAAGGAGTGTTGAGCTGCAGGGCGAGGCCATGAGCCAGTTTTCCACCACTGGAGGCAGGTCCCCAAAGGGGAAGTCGCGCAGCTCTGCCAAGTGTAGAACCAAATATGTGCCTGCAAGGCAAGTGAACACAGGTAGAAGTACAGGCAGAGAAGGGAGGTTAGGGTTTCCTGTGCTGAGTGCCAGATATGCAGTTGCCTGCCTTGTGGCCAGCGACCATGCTTTGTGCACTTTTCATGATCCTTGGAGGGAGTGCTGCCTCTTGCAGCTGGGCTTACTGGACGGGGGTAGCCTAGTGAGGTGGAGATGCCTGTTGGTGATAGCCTCTGGGACGCCACAGAGAAGTCTCATCCTGGTGCTTCTCCTCCAAAGCAGGGAAGCCTTCTGGCCTGACAGCATTGGCCCAGCAGGCAGGGAATAGTCCCAAAGGTAGGGATGGGTCACTTGTGGACCGAGGTTACAGCTTGGGGGGGGGCCTGTCAGGAGAAAGGAAAAAGGTGGCCACAGATGTAGGAGGTTTGAGCATCTGTGTGTGGAGAGCTGAATTTCTGGTGAAAGATGAAGTATAAATATGACTGGCATTACAAGGGCATGTCCAGGGACATTTTGGGAAGGAGGCAGCTGTCCTGGTCAAGGTGGGCCCCAGCAGCAGAAGGCAGTGAAGGGGAGAGAGGCTCTGGCGGCCACTAGGAGGTCGGAGATCAGCGTCTCAGTGGCAGCAGGCTCCAAGTTGCTCCTTGCTATCTGCAGGCAGGACAGTCCACCTTGAGAATGCTGTGAGTTACAGAAATGTGTGTATGGATGTAGTCAGTGATGATCTTCTCTGCATTTCTAGGCCTTGGATGCCGACCGAGCTGTGCTGCAGAAGATGAGGAAAGCAGCCAAGGCAGAGCACAGCTGTGGACAAGGTCAGGGCAGAATGGAGCCTCAGGAGGAGGGACACAGTGATGGATGGATGAGGGGAGTCCTTGCTGCAGGTTGGATTGACGGCAGCAGGGAATATGGGTCCCTATAGCTGGGCGGTAGTGGCGGGGGCGGCAGCAGGCAACAGGAGCTGGCTCAGGTGCATGAGCAGAACTGGACATGTTGACTCCCAGGAGGAAGGCAGGGGTTGGGCGTTCATCCTGACCTTCCCCTTGCACTTTCTGGAGAACATTCATATTCCCCCAGACCTCATCAGCCACCTCGAAGCCCACATTGCTGCACAGGAGAAGTTCTCAGCCAACTACCAGCTGGAGGGCGAGAAGCAGCTGGCCAGCGCCTTTAGCACCTTTGCTGCCTTCTCTCGGGAGCTGCTGACTGCTGTCAGGGGTCTGGTAGGCAACTCTGCCCCCTGTGTGTACATCAGAGTGGGGCCCTGGTTTGCAAGGGGATGCTGGTGGGGATCCCCAGGAAGAGCAGCAGGCTCTGGGCCACAGCCTGGAGGTCCAAGCTCATCCCTTTCCCCAGACAGAGGCAGAGGGCATGGTGTGCAGTTGCAGAGCCAATGGCACAGCCTGCATGCCCAGGGCCATCCATGCAGATCTCTGAGGCTGCTCAGAAGAGGCCTCTGGGGGTCTCCTATCCACCATCCTGCTTGAAGCTGGACTCTCACCAACGCTGGGTCAGGCTGGCTGTGGCTTTTTCTAGATTGGGAATTTCCAAGGATGGAGGCTTGCAGCTGACTGTTTTCCAACGTGGTTCCTCTGCAGACCCACAAACAGCTTTGCTTTCTCTGTATGAGGAGCGGTGCTGGGTGTTAGCGGTGCTAACACCCAGTGCTAGCAGCGTGATCTCTCTCTTTCCTTTCCAGTGGCAGAGTTTGCACCACAACATTAACTTTTCCCTGGAGTCATTGATAAAGGGTGACATGAAAGAGCTCAAAGGGGTAAGCAGGGGCTGAAAGAGCTATGCCAAGGTTGGACTGGTAAGGGAGTGTCTGGAGACAGAGTGGGTATCAGCTGTGGGGGTCTCATCCCTGGCTCACAACTTGCCCTCCATCAAGGATGTGTGTTGGAGGGCAGGTCTGCCTGCACCTCCTGTATGCCGGATCCTGCTCCCTCCTGAGGCTGACACCCCACACCACAAGTCAAGCTAGTACCCCTTAGCTGGGACCTCTGCCTGTTTGCAGGCACCTGGCTGAATCCAGATGGGTCTGGTGGCATTTGCTATGTAGGGAAAAACCAGGGTCTTGTGTACCAAATATTGAAACCTTCCCTGGCCATCTGCACACAAACGCCCCTGCAACCTCTCAGAGAGGTCCTCCCTCCACAGACCCACCTGTGCCTCTGCATTTACGTGTGTGAGCACGTGTGTATTGGTGTGAATCTGAGCGTGTGTGTATCTACCAGCTGCAGGTACCACTCAGTGACTGCAGAGTAGCAAGTACAGCAACTTGATCTTCAGCAGCGTAGCGGTATCAGAGATCTTCACAGCACTCATCAGTGTAGATTTTGGGAAAAGCATCAAACTCATTTAATTTTTGCTTTTTTTAACCAATGGGAAGGTCATTATGGTCCTTGGGTAGTCTGCACACACGGTCCTACCACTAAGTCCCTGTGGCTGTACTTAGGCCATCAGCTCTGTGTGATTGTCCCTGGGTGCCTCTCTCTGCGTAGGGGTGTTCAGGGTGAGGGGGCTGGACCAGTCAAGATGCTGGAGTGAGGTCACAGCTGAACCTCTGGGAAAGTGAGGGAAGGTTTTGGACAGGGCTGCAGAAAGAGGGGTGGGGACTGTGGCAGGGTTTGGGGATTTTCAAAGGACTAATTGCCAAATACTGAAACAAATTATGATCATTTAGGCATCCATTTGGAAGCTTGTGCTGTACAGGAGAATGAAAGTGGAAGGAGAGAGCAAATTCTGGAACTTCTGGTGTGAAGTAAATTGATAAAAGAATATAAAATATGTATATATTATATGATGGAAAAACTCCAGTATTTGCATAGTAAAGGATGATGTCAAGAAGACTGGGAACCAAGAAACCAGGCAGAGAGAGGGTAAAAAAACCAGCTGCCTGCAAGGAGTCATTATTTAAGCTGAAGGGATCCAACAGAAATCAGAGGCTGACCTGAATTAGTTTGACATTTTCATTAGAATGGAGATAAATGCAAGATCTGTCCTGACAAGGTTCTGTCTTGACCTAAATAAAGAAATTTCACCTTGAGGGACAGAAAGACATTGGGACAGGGACCCAGAGAGGCTGTGGGATCTCCATCCTTGGGGTTTTTCAGTATCTGCCTGCAAAAAGCCTGGTCTGAATTCAGTGCTGTCCCTGCCTGGAGTGGGAGGTTAGATTAGAGACTGCCTGAAATCCCCTCTAACCTGACTTACTCTTTCTTTGACATAGAGGTTTGCAGAGCAGTAAGAGGTGAGAACAGGGCAGAACATTGGTGATTTGAGTAAATGCATTTAATGGTCAAATGCAGATGTGAACATACCAAGATGGTAGACACTGGAGAGAAGCTAAGTCACGCAAAGTCAAATGAGAAGCAAATGATGGCTTTTTAGCAGCAAGACTAATTCGCCATTAAATTAATATCTGGGGAAGAATCAGACTGTGCTGATGTTGCCAGGTTTGGGTGGGTTTCTGATGTCTCTCTGAGTGGTGTTCTGGTTCAACATGACAATTTGGCTTCAGCAGGTGAGAACCTGGTTGGTACTTTCCAGCTTGTGCCCTTAAAATTGTGAGTCTGAGAAAAGTGTTATAGCTACCTAATGCTGTGTACATACCTATGCAATGTACATATGTGTGATGTATGTTTTGGGGCATATTGTATTTGTGTGTGTGTGCACAAGCATGTACCTGCGAGTGAACCTGCACTGGTGAGCACGCTTCTCCGCTGTGCACTGAGGAGAGGCAAGGACATTCCTGGGGAGGGACGCTCCTGTGGACAGCCATGTCCTGGGTCTGCAAGGGCCTTTATGCTAGCATGACCCAGTGGGAATGCAATACACTGAGGAAAATTAAGGCTCTGTCCTGGTCATAGTCATTAAACGGTGTTTTTGGCTTTCCCTAGGAGTTCAAGAAGCCCTTTGAGAAGGCCTGCAAAGACTATGAGAGCAAACTGTAAGTCTTCAGGCTCCCTGACCCTCAGACCTGGACTTAAAGGCTTGTTTTTGTCTGCCTTTGATGGCAGTTGGATGGAGCCTTTCACATATCTCTCCTCTTTCCTTGAGTGCCAAGATAGAGAAGGAGAAGCGCGAGCTGGCAAAGCAGCATGGCATGGTACGGAGTGAGGTGAGCGGGGGGGAGATCGCCGAGGAGATGGAGAAGGAGCGTAGGACCTTCCAGTTGAGCATGTGTGAGGTAAGGTCAGGGACCAGCCTGTGCCACGCAGAGCAGTGTTAGAGTTGCTGAATTAGCATCCAAGGAATGAATTTCCCTTCCTTTGGTGCACAGCAACTGTGCCACAGTCCAAGCAGAGCGGGCAGGCTTCAGCAGTGACTCTCATTCTGGTGTTTCTCACTTGCTGTCTGATCTGGGATTGTGTCAAAGCAGCTTTTTTGTCTAGATCCACACTGATTTTTCATTCAGGACCATCTTCTGCCCCTGGTCAGTGAGTGATGCTTCTGTCTACGCTATTGCAAATCCCTCTCAGCCTTCTTGAGATGCTGAAGTCCCACAGGCTCTGCCCCAGGCACCGGCAGCATCTGGCAGCTCCCTCTGCTCGTCCCCTGGGAAGTAGCACTGAGGTGGGCTGTGGACCCCCAGGGACCATTGCTCAGCAGGTCACAGCCTGCTTGTGCTGTCAAGATCCTGGGCATATTTGCTCAGAGCTGCCTATGGTTGTGATAGGCTCAAGCCAACCTGGGGCAGGGTCTGATCAAGGAGTTTAGTCAAAGTTTGAACCTATATTAACCAAGCTTCTTCCTGACTGCTCACGGTGGGTGCTACTGGCACTGAGGTCCCTGCTCCCTCTCAGACAGTGCTATAGCCCTCCCTTTGCTTGTTGGGATAAACTCAGCCCAACTACTCTGCAGCTGGGATTTCCTGCTCCCACTGCCACATATCACAAACAACAGCATGAGTGAAAATTGGAAGATGCCGATTTCATTCAAAGTATCCAGCTCTTTGTAATCATGTTTTGGAAATAGTTACTGTTTCCATACTGAAACTGTCTTTCTACTTCAAATATCAGAACTCCTTGTGCTATGGAGCTGCATCATCCTTCAACAGAGCCAGTAGGTCAGGTGGAGGTTTTGGTCTGTGCTGATGTGGGTCCACATGTGGCATTTGGGTTCCTGAAGGGGTGTCTTATAGGGTACACTTCTTCTGATGGATTGAGGGTGTTTTGAATGAGCCGCTCAGAATAAATACAGGGGAGGCTGAGGCTGGCCATGGTGAACATGTACTTTGGAAGGTGATTTACTGTGTTGGCTTGTGGGTCTTCTGGAAATGGTTGTTTGTAGGTTGCTGTTTTTACAGTAGTTGCAATGTCAAGACAGCTGATGCTGGTGTAGGAGTAGTTCTGGGATGGATGTGGAAGTACTCAACGTCTCAATGCGTTTCACAGCACAACACATGGTTTCACATTGTCAGTCCACCAACTGAAAGGGCCAGTGTTGGTTTTCATGGGTGAGAGGTGGTAGAGGATGGGCTGGGGGAGGTGGCAGATAAATCTGGGCTGGAAATCTGAACCTTCAGCTTGCTTCTGAAGGTCCTCAAGGCAGGCTGAGATGCCAGCCTTGTGTAGGATATAGGTAGGCAGGCTCGCAGCTCTGACGTTGTCAGTAGGGTCAGGTGGAGGTGGTGCAGTTCATGGATCAAATCTAGTGGGTCTTGTAGGAACTTGCCTCTTAAGTGATGATGCTTGAAGGTCTATAGGAAAGCTGGTCATTCTTCAAGGAAGGTAGCATGAATGGTGAATCTTTGAGGGTGTATTAATTGAATGTTTGCCCTGCATAAATAAAGGCCAGGGTCCATGCCATCACCTTGGGTCCACCACTCTATTGGCCAGATCAAAGCTCTGGGTCCTGCTTACCACCATTTTTTCACCCCATAAAAGCCACATGAGCTGCTCCCATCAGGGTATGACTGCCAGGATGGGGCACAACACTCGGGGAGGGGGCGGGGCATCAAAAAGTGCATAAAAGGCATTTCTCTCTAACCTACAAATTCAGTCCATGTCCTTTTTCCATCAGTATCTAATCAAAGTGAATGAGATCAAAACCAAGAAAGGGATTGACCTACTACAAAACCACATCAAGCACTGCAGCTCACAGTTCAAGTAAGAGTGACTGGTAACCTGCCTGCACACCTTTTCTCTCCAGAAGCGCTGGTTGTAGAGGGGACCTGGGGGTGGCTTAACTTGCAGAACCTGGGTTCCCATAGTCGGCTTGGCCTGTCCTGTAATTTGCCAAAAGTCATCTTCTCCTAGAGGCAGTGGAGGCAAGGATCTCAACAGGGTGTATTTCTTCTCTTTAGTCTGACATTTTTCATAAGTCAGTGCAAAGCAGAAATCTGGGATGCAAAGAAGACAGTGTGCTGAGTGCTACCCCTGACTTTAACTGCCTCCAAATCTTTCTAAAATACATTTCCTAAGAAATATTTTTTTCAACTATGAAGTGAAAGCATTGCCTGCTGAAGGCATGATGTGCTCTGAGGCAGGAGCTCAGGGGAGCCTTGGGTCTGTAGGTTTCACAGCTGGTGCTAAGAACAGGGTTTCAGGACATGTCCTTATGTTAGCCTCTCCTCTCAGTTTTTTCCAGGAATGTTTAAACACAACAGCAAAACTTAAGAAGTTTACAGAGAAGCTCATCCCAGAGCTGCAGAGTGTGAGTATTCATCTGAAGTTGGGTGCAGCTAGCAGGAGCAGGCTGGAGAGCAGGGGCGTTTTCCACAGGGCCTCCTCTTCCTCTGCAGAAGCAGAACTGAAGACTTTTGCAGCTCTTTGCATCTATTAATCATTATTTCCTGATCCTCTGATGCACAGTGGTCCATGGAGGGGTAAACTGCAGCCATCACTGGGAGTGGGAAAATTATGGTGCCATACCCCAGGACACAGAGTAGGAAGAACAAGCATAAACATGTGTACCAAGGAGGCACTAACATATTCACCTGCCGAAGCCCTAGCTGCTCTGCTGACTTCCAGATTTCTCTTTTGTGCTTTCCATGCCTGTTGCTGCCAGCTGAAGCTCTTAATGTATTTCCTCAGGGGCTTTGTTTTGCTGTAGGGGGAGGTCATGTAAGCCTTATGAATTTTAGCTTTTTAGTTTGGGCTCTGTCAGTCATACACAGCCCAGAGACAGAAGGGAGTTTTTCCAAGTGCCAAGGCTTCCAGAGACAGTCTGAGTGCTCATGTCCCAGGTTGTGTGCTATCCTCCAAGCGCAGCAGAGGGTTTATGTCAGTTTCCCAGCACTTCTAGACGTCCATTCCAGTTTGCTTGGACTTGCTCATCCTTCTCCATACCTCCTTGCAAATCAAGATTTGCAGAGGCTTGGGATACAGTCCTTACCCAGACCCTGTGTCAGCATCACTAGTACTTGTCTCCCCTGGTCCTGCAGTGCAGGTCTTCTCTGGGCATCTGCTGCTTTGTTGAATTAATCTGCTTTAGGGGTGTTACCCTGCTTGTTCTACAGTTTGTAATAATTCATATTAAAATTAATTACATAAATAATAAAAAGAGTGGACATGCCACCCCAGACCAGGGTAACCGAGCACAGCAAGCAGCATCTTATGGATTCCTCAGGCAGGAAAGTCCCCAGGCTCCAGTTCAGGGCCACATTCCTGTGCCAAGGTCCATCAACCTTTTGATGGCTTGGAGACCTTTAATTATTTTAATTAGTGATGCTACCAAGGGAAAAATAAAACAACCACCACGGCGACCTTCAAGCTGTTGTTTGTTTTTACACTGAGGAGGGCTGCAAACAGCTGTTTTCTCAGTAAAATTCAGACTGCTCTCCTGTTGCAGTCGTCCTGGTGCTGGGGAGATGGCTGTTCCCTCCTTTCAACGAGTTTTCCACTGAAGTGCTCCTTGCACATGCCACATACCATAACGCTGCAGGGGATGAGCGGCAGCCTCCCGCCGCAGGAATGGGGCTCAGTGCATCCCACGGCTGCGGGGAGGAGGCAAGGGCAGAGGGTGGTGCGGGGGCACCTCCGCCCGGGAGAAGTGGATTGAGCTGAGGCAGGAGCCTCCTGCTGCCACACGAGCGGCTGGCTGACAGTGCTCTGGCACCTTTCAGATGAAGATCAGGCAGGACGAGGAGAAGAAGCAACTCTGCGCCCTTCGGGATCAGCTAAAAATGGTATTGCAGCTGGAGCAGAAAGAGGTAAAATATGATCCTTCTTGCGAGGGAAGGCGGGGTGCTGCCTGTAGAGGGCATGACATGACATGCTTATATGGTGTCTGCCTGCCGATGTAGAAAGCCACGGGGTTTCTGGTGAGCTCTGGGGGAGCACAGGCAGTCCTGTGAGGCCATGCTCTTGGTTGCCAGAGGTATTGATGAGGTTGGGCCTTGCTGCTATTTCTTTCCTTCTGCCAGGACGCTGGGAACAAGCAGGCAGCGTACAACATGCACCAGCTGCAAGGGAACAAGCAGTACGGCACAGAGAAGTCGGGGACCCTCTTCAAGAAAAGCGATGGGTAAATTGGGGTCCAGTATGCCCCATTCAGTTGTGCTTTGGTGATCTGGAGCCAGATCAGGGCTCACCCAGACCAACCTCCTCTCCCTGGAGTAGCCACAAGGCAGAGGAACAGGACAAGCACACATGAAGGTGTGCTCAACACTGCCCCAGCCTCCAACAGCTTTCAACACAGAGCTCCAGGCAGCTTGTGTCTGTTTTTTAGCTCTGAGGGCATTTCTCTCCTGTGAAGCTGCCCAATGTCCTCTCAAATCCTGTGAGCACTGGGGGTGAGGACCCCACACCCACTGCAGGAAGCCAGAACCAGCTCCCCATCTTTCCTTCCTGTAGGGATCCCATTGCCTTCATCCAACACCACCCCACAGTCTTGTGCTGGGAGGGATGGGGAAGGGTTGGTGCTTCTCCCCCTCTCCCAGGCACTCATTGCTTTCCAGAACCTCCTCCATCACCTCTGCTCCAGGATGACAAGCCCTGATCCCTCTACCCTTCCCAGGTGGGAGGTGCTCAGGGATGCACTGGGGATTTATACAGGGACCTGGTGATGTTTTCCACTCTCCTCTCCCTTCCTCCCAGCCCTGACCCGTCCTAAGCCTTTCAGACCCCCCTGCCCTCACAGTTCAATACTGAGCTCAGCTCCCTGATGGTGAGAGAGCTGTGGGGTGAATTAGACACAGCACGAGTCAGTGCTGCCTTGGAGATGGTATCGTGGGCCATAGGGGAGACAGAGCCAGCAGCCCCTCTCCCAGTAGCCAGATGCGGAGCTCCTGGAAAGCACTCCACTGTCTTTGAAAGAGGATCATCTCCCACCAGCACGTGGGAGGATGCTTGCTGGGAATCACAGCGGTCCTGCACTGGGAGACTTGCACACCTGGGATGGACTGTGAAGTGTCCTAGAAAAACCTGAAACTGGACAGAAAATAATGAACTGGGGCTCAGAAGTCTCCTTCACTGCAGAGTGAAGTTCAGTGTCTCTCCCTTTTTGGGTGTATCTCTTACACCTTTCCCCTGTGTTGCAGTCTGCCCTGAACGGCAGGCACAGGAAACCCAGCCTGGGAGCAGTTTGGAGGTGATGTTTGGATGTTTGCTGATGACTTCTGCAAAGGGCTTCATGCTGTGCTAGCAAGTCCTGCTGCCCCAGCTGATGCTCTGCACCTGTATTACCTTCCATAGCAGCTGTGCTGCCTGTCTGTACAAGCCTGTCTTATGTTGTATGACAGGTCCTTCTCAGCCCAGAACAGACCAAGCGCAAAAGATTCCATCCATGTTAGCTTAGCTTATCTGGCACATCTGATGAGAGCTATGGCCCCGTGCTGTGCCTTGCATGGCTTTTATATTTACCAGCACTGCGCTGCATTGCACATCTGCTTCTCCACATGTGTGTCTCTCAGCTCATCCTCCACTAATTTCCAGGTTGAGAAAAGTCTGGCAGAAGAGGAAATGCACCATCAGCAATGGCTACCTGACCATCTCTCACAGCATGGTAAGAACCGCTTCTTCCACTCTGCTGCTGCCCAGTAGCTGCCTCTGCAGGGTCCACAGAGCCTGCCACAGCCAGGTATGCTGATGGCTTCCTGGGGCTCGTTAGAGCCCCCATGCCTGCTGCTTGCCCTGCTGGGCTGCCCTGATGTAAGAGGCTTTCTGTTGAGACTTAAGTCCCTGCAACCCAAGAAAGCTTTACACAACCACTGGAGGGTCTCACATGCCTGTGTGCATGGGGGGGCATGTGCTTGGGGACCTAGCTCCAAGCATGGGATCGTTGCTGGGAAAGAAAAGGTCTGTGTTGCTATTTCTTGCATTGCTCCTGAGAATGGAGCCAAAGACAAAGTGCTGGGCACAAGGCAGAGCTGTGGCTCTGCTGCAGAGCCAGGTGGTTCTTGTCACCACTGGACCACAGCCCTTTGGTGCTTCTTCATTCTGCTTGTAGCTCAACCGCCCACCAGCCAAGCTGAATTTACTGACCTGCCAGGTGAAGCCTAACGTGGATGACAAGAAATGCTTCGATCTGGTTTCCTGTGAGTGCTGGTGCCTGCTCTGTGGTTCCTCCGGGAAGGGCCTGGAGAGGCAGCAGTACTTTGGACTCAGAGAGCAAGCGCGGGCACGGCTGAGGGGAAGATCTGCAGGTTTGGGCCACCCTGGGGAAACTGTGCCAGGAGGCAACTCTGCTCAGGAGCAGTGATGCACATGCAGGGTGTGAGATAGACAGCACTGCCGTGGGGCACTGCAGGATCCATGGGAACCACGCAAGTGTAGTTCCAAGGCTGCAGATTAGCTAACCCAGCATCCCTCGTTCCTGGTACAGGAGCAGGTCCCTCTGCCTGGGGTGCACTGGGCAGGGGCTGAGTGAGACAAAGGTGGCTGTTACCCCAGCTGCCCAGGCTGGAGATTAATCCCAGCTCTGCTGAGCCCAGCTCAGGCGTGTTGTGCCCTGTCATGGGACTGGCAGATGAGATGAACGAGTGAGGTGCCTAGAGGAGACTGGCTCTGTGTGTTTCAGATAACCGAACGTACCGCTTCCTGGCAGAGAATGAGCAGGACTGTGTTGCGTAAGTACTGTCTTGAGTAGCGTGCCGCAGCCCCTTGTTTGATACCCTTCCTGTCCTGACTGTGTCCCAGTCACTCTTAGAGGGGGGATGGCTGGTCATGAGCAGGACATGGAGCTTGATGGAGGCTCCTGGCACCCAGTTTTCTGCTGGTGTCCCGTGCAGGACCTTTGTGTGTGGTGGCTGCTCTGCAAGTTGTAGGATGTCCCCTGTAGCAGTGGGATGAACCCTGCTGCCCTCCTTGCCCTGCAGCTGGAGCATGGCCACACAGGACCCCACTCCTAAGCTGCTTTCTGCCCATGCAGCTGGGTGTCTGTCCTCAGCAACAGCAAGGAGGAGGCGCTGAATGTGGCCTTCAGCAAGGTGCAGGGTGAAGGGGAGAGCAGCCGGGAGGAGGTGATCCGGGCCATCATTGAGGCGATCAGAGACATGCCTGGGAACAGGGAGTGCTGTGACTGCTTGGCCCCAGGTGAGAGCCAACCCATGGCTGCGGGGCCGCTGTGTTTCCTCCCTCCTGGACAGACAGAGCTCTGCCCTGCCCTCTATGGCATCCAGCTCCTGGAGACCCACAGGCATCTGGGGTCTTGCCCTTCCCCTCTGTCCTGCTATGGAGGTTGTGCCCTTGGGTGGTGGTGGGGCTGGTGGGAAGGAAAGGCAGGAGATGCTCATGAGCCTGGTGGTCTTGTCTCTACAGATCCCACTTGGCTTTCCATTAACTTGGGCATCCTGATCTGCATTGAGTGCTCTGGTATACACAGAGAGATGGGTGTGCATCTGTCCCGCATCCAGTCGCTGTCTCTGGACAAGCTGGCAACCTCTGAATTGCTGGTAGGACACTGCTAGTGTGCTCTGTCCTCAAGCCTCTCCCTGCTTCTGCTGTGGCCTTCCTGAAGCTAAGTTAATTCAGTGGGTCTTTCACCTGTTAAGATGACCCATACCCACCTGTAATTCCCAGGCTTTAGTGGTTATTGTGGCAGGAATTGTAATCTTCAAGAAGAGAGGGGAGTCATTTCACTGTTGCTAGGTCACCTGTCTCCCTCAGTCCCCTTTCCCCATCTGCATCCCCCAGTGCAAGGGAGGTGCAGGGCAGGGCCAAGCTTGAACTGGTGTAGAGCAGAGTGTGGGGCAGACAGCGGGTTGGAGACCTCGCATGGGACTGGTTTATGGCCATGATGCTGCAGACACTCATGGGTTTGGCAGGGCTGTGATGGGAGCTGCTGGCAGCTGGTGGGCATAAGGGTAGGGGTTGGGAGTGTTTGCAGGGACTGGTGCTTGCCCAGATCTGATCCCAGGCTCTGGGTTTGGTTGCACTACTGGAGTTGGGAGATCTCAGCAGTAGGAGTCAAGGCAGAGTCTCTGGCCATTGGGCATACCTTTGTACCACCATTGTAGCACCTCTTGACATCCCCTTGACACCTGGTCAGGGTCTCATCCTGAAGCTCCCTCTCCTGCTGCCACACGTGCAGAGCTGCTACATGCCCCACGTCACCTCTAGCTTGGCTGTTCTTGCAGCTGGCAAGGAATATCAGCAACTCCGGCTTCAACGACATCATGGAAGCAAATCTCTGCAGCTTTTCCTTGAAGCCCACAGTGCACAGTGACATGTGAGTTGCTCTGCAAGAGCTGTTTTTTTTCGGGGAGGTTACATACAGGGCCCTCATCCATGGTCACACACTCTGCAGTCCTATGTGCTCCCTGCAGTGACCAGGCACATGGCACTGTCCAATCTCCTCCCAGACTGTAACTTCTCCTTAGAAGAAAATTCACCAAGTCCAGCAGAAAAGGTTTGATAAAGGAGAAGAAGAGTGAGGAACAGCCAGCAGACAGTTAAAGGATTAGCACTGATGTCAGGGGAGGGATTGAAGAATTGGTGCTGGAAAGGGAAAGGCAAGAAGATAAATAAATGGAGTTGCCAAGCAGGATGGCTCTGGCTGTACATCGGAAGGGCGGGCAGGTGGAGGGGGATGGAGGACAGGGACTTGCATGGTGCAGAGCAGTTCACTGTGTCCAGCGGCTGGGGCCCAGGGTTGGTGGGATCAGCTTAGGCATAGAGCAAGGATCTGCTGAGGCTGTGGGAACCCCTGTCCTTCATCCCAGAACACCCCAGCCTCTAGGCTCTGCAGAGGACAGGGAAAACCTGGGGTGGTGTGGCTGGTACCAGCAATAGGATTTTCCAGGGCTTAGTGCCATAAACCTGGGGTGCAGCAGAGCTCTTGGGGGAAACACATATAGTCAGGGCCCGAGGGGATTCTCAGGAGACTGAAGGGCAGGCAGATCAGGCATGATCAGGTTCCGTTACAGGCATGTAAATCCTGACTAGGGCACTGTTTAGACAGTATGGACATACCCTGCAGTGAATAGGTGCATAAGGAAGTGCACTTGGCAGGGAGAGAGCAGCAGAGAGCTCGTACAGCAGGAAAATACAACTGGAAAGCATGGTCAAGGTTGCCAGATCCACCCTCTGCTTGGATGCTAGGGAAACTGAAACTGCATGAAATTAATAATTTAGCTCTTCCTCAATGGTCTTTTCTGTTTGGAGCACTTCTTCACCCATGAGGCCACCCTAGATCCTCTGTCCAGTGACCACTTCTGCTGTTCTTTACCTCTCCAGTGGTAGAGACCCAGCTTACTCGGCCAGGCCTTGTCTGGAAGCTGTTCCTGACCCATGCATACTCTTGACCAATTCATGCCACATGGTGTTTCCCAGTCCTTGAGATTTCTTTTCCTTCCCCTAATTCTCACCATCAGGGAGCTGAGCTCAGTATTGAACTGTGAGGGCAGGGGGGTCTGAAAGGCTTAGGACGGGTCAGGGCTGGGAGGAAGGGAGAGGAGAGTGGAAAACATCACCAGGTCCCTGTATAAATCCCCAGTGCATCCCTGAGCACCTCCCACCTGGGAAGGGTAGAGGGATCAGGGCTTGTCATCCTGGAGCAGAGGTGATGGAGGAGGTTCTGGAAAGCAATGAGTGCCTGGGAGAGGGGGAGAAGCACCAACCCTTCCCCATCCCTCCCAGCACAAGACTGTGGGGTGGTGTTGGATGAAGGCAATGGGATCCCTACAGGAAGGAAAGATGGGGAGCTGGTTCTGGCTTCCTGCAGTGGGTGTGGGGTCCTCACCCCCAGTGCCATGGCAGTGCTCACACTTTAAATGCATGAAATTAAGTGCTCATTTAGTTATGTAACTGCAGGAGAGGAAGCTTTAAGGAACCCACAGCGTTTTTTAAAAGTTACTATGAATGCTATTGCAGAGGAGTCTGGGGAATAGGACAGAGAAAGGAAAGGTGCTAAACTGCCTGGCAAGCCTGAAGGAGAGAGAGGGAAGGTGGCTGGGGCAGTGGGAGAGGAGGGTGGCGGCCCCAAGATGCATGCTGCGTCGGTCTGTGGCCCTAACTCATTTGGCTGGTCTCTGCCAGGGCCTTTCGGAAAAGCTTCATCTTTTCCAAGTATGTTGAGAAGAAATATGCCAAGAGGAGCCCTGCTGCTCAGCCCTCCAGCCTCCCAGAAGCCATCAAGGACAAGGACATATTTTCTTTGCTTCAAGCATATGCGGAGAATGTGGATTTAAGCGAGCCTGTGCTGGCACCTCTGTGGGTAAGGCCACCTGTTCCATGGGAACATATGGCAAATATCTTTGTCATTGCCTTTCCAGCCTGTCCGTAAGGATCTCTGTGCCCAGGAGGGGATAGAGTTTTCATATGACAATAGTGCTTTCTGTGAGCCAGGAGCTCCAGGCAGACTCAAGCAGGGTAAGGAACCTGGCAGAGGGAGGTTTTCTGGCTGCGACCCCACAGCCCTCATTGTGCAGTGCATGTCAGGGCCAGAAGTCATAACCACAAGCCCAAGACGTTCCAAAGGCCAGTTTCTAACTGAGATTTACTTGTAAACTTCTGAGTGCATTTTCTTAGGCTATCAAAGTCTTGCTGTAAGCTGAAAAATTTTTTCAATTCAACGAAAAATGAAAGCATTTTTTCCTGCAAAACCACAGTGTGGGTCCCTGCTGTAGGTGCAAGGAGAAAGCGCAGTCCTAACCCTTGGAGCTGTGGGCACACTGCTGTGCCGCCCCCTTTGCCATCAAGGACACCTGTGGGTGTCCTCCAGAGTAAAAGCAAAGAAATGAAAGGCTGCAGTGAGGAAGAAGCACCATCAGTATGGGATGTCTTGGGACAAACTGGCAAGTGAGAAGCAGCCGCATGGGGAGCAGCTGTTGCATGCCCCCGGGGCTTTGGTGAGGTCATGGACTTGGCACTGGCCTGGGGACAAAAGTCACCTTTGGTTGCCTCAGTTTCTGTTGCTGTACACTTCTATGGGAGAACTTATCTTGGGCCGCATATCTCCGGGACACAGGGCTCTACCCACCCTGGGGACAGTGATGCACAGACATCAATATGATGGATAGAAAATGTCCCTTTATTTAGCTGCGTCACACGCTTATATAGCTCTTGCGCTTCCTGTTCCTGCCACTCCTATGGGGAGGAGTCTATCTTTGCGTCACAGCCTATCTTTCCGTCACAGCCTGTGATCTTCCGGTCACCGATCCCTGTCTATTCCCCTACAAGTTTCTAAATGTTAAAAGGGGATGATTGATTCTTCTTCATGAAGCCATGAGCTGTGACTCTATACATGTTAATTAGGTTCTCACCAGCCTTGGTGACCATGACTCTAAAGAGACAGTCAAACCCGTTAACCTCTCAGGGATTTTTAAATCTGTAAGGACAGCCCCTAAAGGACAGTGCTCCCATCTGTGGTAGTGGTGTGGGCAGACAAAGTCTCAGGCTTGCTGTATTTTTCTTGGTTACAGGAACCTGGGGAGACCATTCTCCACTTGGCAGTTCTGTTGTCTGATCGAACCTCTTTGCATATCGTTGATTTTCTTGTCCAGAACAGGTAAGATCATGACATCCAGTCACCTTGTCATGGCTAAGCTGTGCTAGCGAAAGGTGCAAGATTGATGATCTTCTCCAAAATGCTCCCCAAAAAAAAGAGAAAAATCACCAGGGCAGACCTCCCAGCAAATGTGCCTTGGGCTGGGCTTGGTGTCACTACCTCTAGACCAGGTGGGCCTTGGGTTCACTCATCTCCTTTGGGTTGACGTGTGATGGTGGTCGTGACCACCTCTTCTTTGGGTGAGGTGGGAAGAAGGACATGTGCCAGGACCAGACAGAGTTTGCTGGGGCTGGGGCTGGCAGATCCTCCTGGCGGTGCTGACATTATCCACCCTCT